>NC_054842.1:13244415-13547497 GCF_018345385.1 Vulpes lagopus
CTGAGAGTGCTTTCTATAGCAATGAAGCTTGAGAGGCCAGATCTGTCCTTGGTTTTTTTTTTTTTTTTTTAAAGGTTTTTTATTTACTCATGAGAGACACAGAGAGAGGGGCAGAGACACAAGCAGAGGGAGAAGCAGGCTCCCTGAGGGGAACCCGGTGTGGGACTCAATCCCAGAACCCTGGGATCATGATCTGAGCCGAAGGCAAACAAATGCTCAACCACTGAGCCACCCAGGCGTCCCCAGGTCTGTCCTTTTTACTTAAAATTGCTGCCCCGCTCCCCCACTCCCCGCCCCCCTCCCAGGCCTGACCAGTCACCAGTATCAGCAGAAGAGTATATAATTGTTCACGAGAAGAACTAGCTCCCAAGTTCAACTTTTTAAAAATACTTTGAAGGGGAAGAACGAGGGAGACCTTTTTCCCCCCCATATGTTAGGAACACCATTAGTTTCTAGTTGTTGTATTACCTTTGTTCTGGTCAGAGAAGTGTCATGTATTGGTGGGTTAAGTCCTTGCTCGAGGCGGTGAGGACTTATGGGGCATGATGATGTTTTGATGGTTTTCTGAGAAGGGAGAGTTCGAGACTCCTTTCATTTTTTTTCCAGGGACAGCTCTGGTAGATGATTCTCACAACCCTCACAACTAAGGTTGGTTGGATACTATTTTTGCTGTAGGACATTGTGCTTTGTCACTTTTTCTTTTCTCTTCTCTCTCTCTCTCTCTCTTTTTCTTTTGTCTGAAGGATGGAAGAAGCTAGCAATATTGACCCAATAGTTTTCCTGTCAGGAAAAGGAAAATGTTTTCATTGCCTCCTTTTTGTACAATTTGGAGAAATGACCCAAGAAGAAATGAAGTGAGATTATGAGAAGCTGAAAATTTCTTATGAGAATGTTCCTTAACCCTTTGATATAGAGAATAGAGTTATTATGTAAATGATCACCAGGGAAATTCAGGATTGTGGTTACTATGGTACTTTAATTGAGTAAACCATTTTTTTCTAGGTTGTTGCTTTGATTGTGTTAAGTCTTTAGAGGCAATAATTAGGGTATAAAAGGTGTACCTCGCTCCCATGGATGAGTGTTTAATTTATTTAAAAATATTTTTTAGGGGATCCCTGGGTGGCTCAGCGGTTAAGCACCTGCCTTCAGCCCAGGGCGTGATCCTGGAGTCCCGGGATTGAGTCCCACAACAGGTTCCCTGCATGGAGCCTGCTTCTCCCTCTGCCTGTCTCTCTCTCTCTCTCTCTCTCTCTCTCTCTCTGTCTCTCATGAATAAATAAATAAAATCTTTAAAAAAAATAAAATAAAAAGATTTTTTAAAAAAGATTTTATTTATTTGTTCATGAGAGATACACAGAGAGAGGCAGAGGGAGAAGCAGGCTCCTCGCAAGGAGCACGATGTAGAGCTCAATCCCAGGATCCGAGGTCAAACTCTGAGGCAAGGCAGATGCTCAACCACTGAGCCACCCAGGTGCCCCTGGATGTGTGTTTTAATACCACCAAATAGTTAACTCAATCCAGTTCACTGGACACAGACCAGGCATCCTGCAATTCAATTCAACTCCAACATTGTCTACCTGTGGAGAGCTTCAGATCCTGCAGATTAAGGGCTCAGACCCACAAGACTGTCTTGTCCCCCCCACCCCCGCCCCACCTTCAGCCAATCACAAGTCCAGGCCACCTGTGCTTCTGACCAACTGGCTATAGATCAGAGGTTCTCACATCCCTCTCCGTGGGTTTGAATAATTTGTCAGAGTGGCTCACAGAACTCAGAGAAACATGTACCAGTTTATTATAAAAGCTTATAATTCAGGAACAGATGGAAGAGATGCATGGGGAAGGTGTGGGAGCTTCTGTGCCATCCCCAGAACCTCCCTAACAGCACCTCCACATGTTCACCCACCTGGAAGCTCTGTCAACCCTGTTGTTTTGGGGTTTTATGGAAGCTTCATTCCATGGGCGTGATTAAATCTTTGGTGATGGAACTCAACCTCCAGCCCTTCTCCCCTCCTTGGAAGTCAGGGAGTGGAACTTTCAGTCCCACCCCTCCAATCACTGGGTTAGTGCCACTGGAGACAGCACCATCCTTAGGTTACCTAGGGGCTTCCAGAGGTCACTCATCAACATAAAAGACACCTTTATCTTTCTTTCTCATCCCTTCAGGAATTCCAAGAGTTTCAGGAGCTTTGTGCCAGGAATGGGGACAAAACCAAATACCTGTTTCTTGTTAGAAATCTCAGTGTCACACTCCCCTCCCCTAGTTGTGGCTTTACTGTAAAACATCTTATAGATACCTGGAAAATTAATGCATTTTCAAGCTTCGTCTGTTTAATTCTCAGCTGAATAAAACTCAAAGACCAGTGTGTATTTAATACATGAGTTAGAGTAGAACTGTGGTTGGCTCTATTATCAAATGCAGTGATCTTAAAATTTTATTCTGCTGGGGCTAGAACTAAGTACATGTGAAAATGAAATATTCTTCCATAATGAAATGAGTTAGGATCTTGGTTTTACCCATTAGCAGAACAATTTTTCAACTCTCTCAGCACTGTTTGAAATTTAAATTTAAACAGAAAAGGAGTTTTGTTGTGCTGTCTTGGGGGAAGAATGCTTTGTAACAGGACGGGGAGAGAACTATGATGGGGAGATACTGGGATTGGCTCTCTTAACCTTCATTCCACCCTCCTGATGGGAAATCTAACAACTACATGTCCCCAAATTTCTTACAGTTGGATTTTTGAATGCATGACAGGTCTCATAAACGCATTTGTGTGAGATTGGGAGCCTAAACTGAGACCAAGTTTCTTTTGCTGGGGCTGCTGGTGGGCAAGGTCATGAGAATGTGGGTATTCCAAGGCGGCTGCAGGGGCCAGGTGCATTGTCCTGGGGCCTCAGGCCCACCTGCATGGGCCTGACAGGCTGCAGGGCTGGCAGCAGCAGCCACTTCCCGGCATGGGGCTCGTGACTCTACAGTGGTGTGTCCTTGAAATAAGGAATTGAAGGAGAACTTTGCTTTCCCCACACCTTTCAGAGATGATGTCAGCACCTAATTCCCATATCCAGTCCCTTTCTGATTGAAATACCTAGTGTGGTTTCTGTTTCCTGCTGTGGATCAAGACTGGTTGTGCTATTGGAATTGGAAAAGCCAAGGGCGACATGTAGACAGTCACGAATATGACCATCTATACCTACCTTTCTGGAGGGACCAAACCTTAGTAGTTTTAAAAGTCAGTTTTATTGAGGTATAATTCATGAATAATAAAAGTCATCCTTTTAAAACACAATTTTATCACTTTTAAGTGAGTTAAAATACAGACTAATTCTGTCACTTTCCAAAATTCCCTTGTGTTCCTTTATAGTTAAGCCCCTCCCCCTATCCCATGGATAAATGATAAATCAGTCCTTATCTGATTTCTGTCTATTGTAGCTTTGCCTTTTCTGGAATGCCATTTATATGAAATCATACAGTATGTAGCCTTTTGAGTTGGACTTCTTTTTTTTTAGATTATTTATTTATTCATGAGAGACACAGAGAGAGAGGCAGAGACACAGGCAGAGGGAGAAGCAGGCTCCCTGTGGGGAGTCCAATGTAGGACTCGATCCTAGGACCCTGGGATCATGACCTGAGCCAAAGGCAGATGCTCAACCACTGAGTCACCCAGGTGCCTTGAGTCCGGCTGCTTTTGTTTAGCAGAATGCATTTGAGACTCGCCCATGTTGTGTTAGCCAGTGGTTCAGGCCTTTGTACTGGTGAATAGTATCCATTGGATTCAGAGTTTGTTATCCATGCACCAGTTGAACATTTGGTAAACTTGCCCACATTCCCCATGGATAAAATAGAAAAAGGGAAGCACTTAAAAATCATGTTGTATTAATCATTTAAGGTCAATATTTGGTGCCCAAATACCTACCTCCAGCAAGGAGGGGGAAGATGGAGGATCAGTACTATTTCTCTCCCTATTGGAGACCTTGAGGGAGGGTTTTTAAGCTTGTGCCTTAAGAGCATGCTGTCAGTGGGGTGCCTGGGTGGCTCATTTGGTAACATCTGACTCTTGATTTCAACTCAGGTCATGATCTTATGAATTGTTGTATCCGAGCCCTGCATTGGGCTCTGCACTCACTGGGGAGTCTGCTTGAAGATTCTCTCCCTCTTTTCCCTGCCCCCACTCGTTCTAGCTCACTCTAAAATAAATAAATCTTTTTTTCTTTTTAAGATTATTTATTTGACAGAGAGTGCATGCATAGGCAGGAGGAGTGGAAGAGGGAGAAGCAGGCTTTCTACTGAACAGAGAGAACCTGACACTGGGCTTGATCTCAGGACCTTGAGATCATGACTTGAGCTGAAGGCAGCCACATACCCAACTGAGTCACCCAGGCATCCCTAAAATCAATCTTAACACCACCACCACCACCACTACACTGCTAGTTCCTGTCAACCCCTGGGTTGATTGCTCCTTTATATACATTGCCTGGCTAATTGTCTGAACTACAATGGCAACAAGAGTATCAAGAGACCACATATTCTACACCCCCCAGAATCTAACATGTTCAGAAAGACTTCTCATAATGTCTCTAAGTACTGACCGCTAGCATTTAGCCAAATGGGCTAGCTAGGAAATTGCAAAATTGATTTTTTAAGTAAGCATGTCATAGTCTCTCCCCCTCTTCCACAAGGGAGAAGATTGTTTTACAAATAAAGGAGAGAGACAGATATAAAAGATTCAGCTGAATTTTTCCTCAAGAAGAATTTCCATGCCCTTGGTGGATTCATCACTTTAGCACTGAAGTTTTGAACGACTTGACACAGAATGCTGTCAGTTTGAAATCCTCTGACATTCAAATTGAAGCCTGGCCAGTTTAATCCCCTCAACCCATTTTTATCATCTATTCTTTATCTCCATGATACATAAATGTATAGGTAGATGTGACTGAGACTATTTATCAGGCATGGGATAGTGGCAGATTTTGGAAGATAAAGTAATATGTTGTTTTGATCCTTTGGATAATTAACAAATGTTCAATCTTATGTGTTTGTTCAAAATATGTGACACATAATTATTTGATTCTAACCATTTAATGAAAGAGTGAGACAGCTATCCCTTACAGCGATTGAAAATCACTTTAATGAATTCTTTTTTTAATTTAATTTTATTTAAATTCAATTAACAGTGTATTATTAGTTTCAGAGGTAGAGTTCAGTGATTCATCAGTTGCATGCAACACCAAGTCCCCATTACATCACGTGCCCTCCTTAATGCCTGTCACCCAGTTACCCCATTCCCTCAGCTACCTCTCCACCTTATTGAATCGTGGTAATCCCACAAAATTTAATTTCACATGGTCACAGCAAATGGTGGTCACATTTATTAGAATTTGTTACAAGAAGTTTGTGGTGATGCAGTTCCCCTTTTGTAACCCTACATTCCATCCTGTCACAGTTTGATTGCATTTCCCTCCCAGTTGTGGTAGAACAGACTTTTTTCCTCTTTGAATCATGGCCTTTGAATCACTGAATCTTAGAAGCATTGTGACGGGTCAAATGGCTGCTCTCCAAACCGGAGAGGCTGACTAACCTGCTAGAAGTCCACGGAGCTGGCCTGTGGGGGACAAGATTGATATCTGGACTTCCTCAACCCCAAGCTAGTACCTTTCCTGTACCCCAGACTGTCTCGTGTATCTGGTGGGATTCTTTCAGTTAGAGTGACTGAGAATCCATCAATTAGTGGCTCTGGCAATAAAGTTTCTCACACAGTAAGAGTTCTGCCGATAAATACTTCTGGGTCTGGTATAGGAACTCCTGAAGGCCTCAAAGAGACAGGCAGTCTGGAGGTTCCTCAAAAAATTAAAAATAGAACTACCGTATGAGCCAGAAATCTCACCTTTGTGTGTTTATCTAAAAGAATTGAAACCAGGATCTCAGATGATGATGATGATGATTCAGAACAGCCAAGGGGTGAACATCAGTGAATGAATGAATGAAGAAAATGTGGGATACACATACAATGGATTAGTATTCAGCCTTTTTTTAAAAAAAAGATTTTATTTATTTATTCATGAGAGACACAGAGAGGGAGAGAGGCAGAGACATAAGCAGACGGAGAACCAGGATCCCTGTGGGGAGCCCGGTGTGGGACTCAATCCCAGGACCCCGGGATCACGCCTTGAGCCAAAGGCAAATGCTCAACCACTGAGTCAGCCTTTAAAAAGAATACAATCTTGTGGTTTGCTGCAACATGGATGACCCTTGAGAATATGATCCTGAGTGAAGGAAGCTGGTCACAGGATGAAAACTGCATAATTCCATTTATAGGAGGTATGTTAGTAGTTAGACTCAGATGGAAAGCAGACTGTGGGTTGCCAGGGGCAGGGAGGTGGCGGGGGGCAGAGTGAATTGAGGAGATGCTAGTCAAAGAGTTTAGAACTTCAGGCATGCAAAGTGGAAATGTTCTAGAGATCTGCTGCGCAACAACATGTATGTAGTTAATAATACTGTTATATGTGGAATTCTCACTATAACCACTGAGAGCATTCTGTTTGGCTCTCAGTGGAATGTGCAGTGGCTTGATCATTTGGATTTTTTTTTTTTTCTTCTGCTCTTCTGGCTTTTCCTCAGGAAGGAAAGTAGTGCATCCATGAGGCAAATGTAGAAGATATGCCTCTTAGCTATCCAACCCTCAGGACTTATTAAAAATCCAAAAGCTCCAGGTTGTTACTTGTGCTTGAAGATGCATTGCTGTCTCTGATGTTTGCTCCGTGTCTCAGTATACTAAGACAGTAATTATTCATCTCTCTTCATTCATCGAACATTGAATTACTGTGTGCTGGACACTGAATGGAGGACTCCTTAGCTTAGCTTAGCGGACTTTCATAACCTAGTACTAGAAACTGAATTGTGCCCCCCTCCTCTTGCAAATTCATATGTTGAAGCCCTAACCTGCAGTATCAGGGAGCTGGTGTCTTTAGGAGGCAGCTCAGGTTACGTGAGGTCATAAGGGTGCAGCCCTAATCCAGGACCCTAATTCAATGGGACTGCAGTCTTGTTAAGAAGAGGAAGAGAGAGAGAGATTTGTTTCTCTCTGCTCTGTGATGACACAAGGGGGCCTTCTGGAAAGCAGGAAGAGCACTCTCACCAGAACCCAACCATGCTGGTATCCTGACCTCAGTCTTTCAGCCTCTTGAACTGTGAGAAAATAAATTCTCTTGTTTAAACCACCATGTTCATGGTATTTTGTTAGAGCAGCCTGAGCTAACTAAGATTCTCAGCTTCTTAACTCTCTGCATATTTCACAATAGTCATAATTTTTTTGATCTCTTGAGATTAGAAGTAGGAGATCTGGTTTTTTAGCTGAATGACATTTCTAGGTTAGTGTGCCAAGACTATGCAGGTTCTGGGGGTATGCGGCTGCAAATCCACCTGTGGCCTGTAGCAATTAAGATGACCATCTGTGATATGTCATGAAAGGTGAAGACGTGTTTTTACGGTATTCAAGTGGGCAGTAGTTGTTCTGCCTCCCATGGCTGAGAGCTGCTTTTTGTTTTGCAAAAAAACTGCACTTATTTCTGCCCTTTTTTTCTTAATAAATTGACAACAAATAGAACCATCACACACAGACCTAAGCCCTGTGTGCATTTTTCAAGGGCTCCTTGAACTTGGTTTCTGGTGTCATTAATGAGCTTGCCTACCATAAGGCATGACGGTGTGATTTCCTCTGCAACTTTGGAGGATTCATTTCAGTTTATGCTCCTTTTTCAAGGACTTGTTTCTTCTTCCATCCTACTTCTCTTTCTCTGCCTCTCACCCTTTTTGTGGGTGATAAGCAGGTTTTATTTTCTTGATTGGGTGCTTTTTTTGTTTTTTTTTTTAAGAGAGAGAGTGTGAAGGAGAGAATGGGCAGAGGGAGACAGAGAGAATCCTAAGCAGACTCTGCACTGAGCACACATTTCCACACGAGACTCCATTTCATGACCCAGAGATAATGCATGACCTGAGCCAAAAATCAAGAGTTGGACGCTTAACCTACAGAGTCACCCTGGCACCCCAAGGTGTTACTTTTACAAGAGAGGTGAAATATAGCAGAAGGTCCCAAATCTGCCTTCTGGGAGGCCAGTAGGGTGTGTCTCAGGACTTGTATTCGGTTTCAACACTGGAGTAAGCAGGTCTTTGGGGGTAGCCTTAGGAGTGGTCACTGCGTTGCCTCCCTTCTCTCCCCTCCCCCGGCCAGTGTGGCTTTGTGACATAAACACCCATGCTCAGAGTGTTGGGGGTGGGCAGGAGTCATATGAAAAAAACCAGCACCAAGTGGTATAATCTATTCTGCTCTGCAGTAGTAGTCAAAGGCTTAAGTGCTTTGAACCTGGTGAATGAGTGGGCTTAAAACCCTGCTGTGTTTAGTATGGGTTTTCCCTCCTCTCTCTGCCTTCTTGTCACTGCTGTTGCTGTGAAGAGAGAAAGTCAGACCTGAACCAGAGGTGGAGAGTTGAATAGATTATAGCGATGTGGTATGATAATTTTTAGTATTCTGGTTTTGGGTTTTTTTCCCCCCTCCTGTAAACATGGCCCCAGTTTTCACAACCCACTCTACTTTTCCCCTTGCTGTCCTACTCCCATGAAATTATACCAGGAGAAATGAGCTTTTCACTATCCGCCTGGCTTACATTTTTATTTGCCCACAATGAATAACTATTCTCAAAGTGATTTATACGCTGCCTCAGATGACGTTCACTTTCCTAAGATGGAAAGTCAACGCACAAGAGATTTATGATTCTGGGGAAAGAATGTTATGGAAGAAAAGAGTACAATCTTTTCTCACACATACTCTGGGCTTTGCCTGAATTAATCAATGAGTTCTGTATCCCTTTTGCAATTTGAATTGAATTTTGTGGATGGCTTATGGTACTGCATAGTGCAGGGGCTTCCTGGGTGCTAAATCAAGATTGTAAATTTTTTAAGTTTTTGGTGATGAAGATAGGTGTGAGCAACTAACCAGACAGAATGTAGATTGTGTGTGTGTGCATGTGTGCATGTGCACGCACAAATAAGAGAACTGTATACTAAGTCCTGGTAGTGATTTTCAGACTCTGGGGATAGAGGACTCAAACTACTGCTTCTCTAACATATTTTACCAGCAGCTGGTTGGCTGTCCATTCTGTCTCTAGTCACCTCAGGATCATAGCTTTCCCAGCCCTTGAAGATATTCAAGCAACAAGAGCCACATGGTGGGCCCTGTGGTGTGACAAGTGTAGTCAGGTGTCCTGTGACATTTCATCACCACCATCTTGTTTCTCCTCCGACGGTGCACTCTCATCCCTTTCCCAAAGCCCCAGCTCCTTTTCTCTGTCATTTCCACTCCTACGCTGGACATGGGACCATCTTGATGTCACATGTGACTCTCTCTATTGGCTGTGATAATCCCAGCAAGTGATCTCATTGTGAATAAGTATTAGAAGAGTGGCAGAAATACAGACACTTGGAGGAAAAGGAAACCATCGCCTTTTTTGGAAATGAATTCAACATGCTGGAGAACTATATTACCTTAAAGCCATGGGAATGTTCTTCAGAGTGTCCCACATCTCTCTCTTCACATTTTCATCTATCTCATCTGAGTTTCTTTCCTTTCAAAAGAATAAGAAATGTATGCAGCTTTGTTTTTTAGCGTTGTTTTAAAATTTATGTTGTGGAAGTATTAAATCTCAATTCTAGAGAATGTAGACTACTTAGGGCACATTACACATTTCAAAGAGCTTTGTGTGTCACTCTGGAAGTGGCCCTCCTCCATGAATGATGTTATGCTTTGGGAAATGTGTTTCAGGTTCCAGATATTTCATATCAATGCCTGTACACTGAAATGCAGGGCCAGCTTGTCATTCTGACTTAAAAATTGACTATATTAGGGATACCTGGGTGGCTCAGCAGTTGAGCGTCTGCCTTTGGCTCAGAGTGTGATCCTGGAGTCCTAGGATTGAGTCCCACATCAGGCTTCCTGCATAGAGCTGCTTCTCCCTCTGCCTATATTTTTGCCTCCCTCTCTCTCTCTCTCTCTCTCTCTTTCTCTGTGTCTCTCATGAATAAGTAAATAAAATCTTTTTTTTTTTTTTTTTTAAATTTTTTTTTTTTTTAATTTTTATTTATTTATGATAGTCACAGAGAGAGAGAGAGAGAGGCAGAGAAATAGGCAGAGGGAGAAGCAGGCTCCATGCACCGGGAGCCTGATGTGGGATTCGATCCCGGGTCTCCAGGATCGCGCCCTGGGGCAAAGACAAGCGCCAAACCGCTGCGCCACCCAGGGATCCCAGTAAATAAAATCTTTAAAAAGAATATGAAAACACGAAAAAACCCGAACTATATTATGTAACTCAGGGAGAAAAGGACTCTGTTGGGGATTGTGAAGTTTTCTCATGGTAGACTGATACCGATTTCATGTTCTGAATTGAGAAAAGACACAGAAGCAGAGGAAGGGATCACTTTTATTTTCACTATCTTTATTGTATTCTGCTAGAATGCTTTCTTAGAGCTAAAAACTTTGTTTAGAATGAGCTTTTATATAGAAATTCCCATAATGGGAAAATAGCCACCTATTTTAGATGCATTTCTAGGATCATTGGAATAAAGCTAATATTCTCCTTCTCTTGAGCATTTTGGCATCGAGTAGATATCAGTTTAAGCTGTCCTTGATGGGGGAGGGGGGTAGCAGGATGCCTCTCTAGGATGCCAGCTGTGGAGGTGATAGCAGTCTGAAACCTGTCCCCTTCACTGACGGCCATGGGGACATGGGCAGTATCTGTGGTAATGATCGGAGTCATTTCAAAAATGGAAATGTTAGTATCAGATGAGATCACGTATTTTCAGTGTTCAGCCCACTGCCTGGTACATAGTAGGTACTCAGGTAAGGTAAGAGGTAAGTCAGCCCTTATTCCATTGTTCTTTGAAAATCCCTGTCCATGATATGAGTGTCTTGAGAAACCTCTGAGAGCATGTGTTGCTGTGCTTTCCTGGGTTCCTCGAGATTCATTTCTCTTTTATTAGTCTTTCAAAAGAGTAATCTGTGTGTAAATGACGACAAATATATTTGTATGGTGAGGCATGATTTACCAAGGGCTTTCATTAATAACTTATTCAAATATGGTTTTTCCCAATGTAGCTAATTTAATAATCATCAAGGTAGTTTTGTTGTTGGTGTCTTATCTGGGTTCTCTCTGAGGAAGTCCTGATAGCAGCTAGCCCAGAGTGGACCCACGTCAGTGGGCCTCTGTAAGGTGAGATGCCCAAGTGGGCTGATTTCCACAGCCTAGCCCAGGCTTGCCCACCAGACAAAGTCTGGGGCATAGAGAAATAAAGGAAATCCAGATAGATTGTTTTAGTTTTGCTTGCTGCTGTAACAAATTGCCACTTATTTAACAGCTTAAACAACACAAATTTATCATTTTACAGTTCTGTAGATTGGAAGTCTGACATGAGTCTCTCTCAGTGGGCTAAAATCAAGTTGTTGGCAAGGACGGCATTCCCTTCTGGAGGTTCAAGGCAAGAACCCATTTCCTTGGCTCTTCCAGCTTCTAGAGGCTCTGTCCTCCTTGGTTCATGGTTCTTTCCTCTTCTGGGCCAAGAACATTGCTTCTCTCTGGCTCTTTCCATAGTCCTGTCTACCTCTGACTTCCCTTTTCTGGCTCCTTCTTCCACTTTTAAAGACCCTTGTGGTTATGTTGGGCCCACCCAATAATCCAAGATAATCTCGCTCCTTGAAGCTCAGCTGACTAGCAACCTTAATACCCCACTGCCATGTAACTTGTCACCACCCTGGGGGTTAGGACGTGGACATCTTTGGTCCATTCATCCGCCTACCCCAGCAAGTGAATTTGTTAGTGTTCACCAGATACATTAGAAATACCTTGGACATCAACCTGAGATCGATCTCTGGCTTGAAAGTAGAGCATATTGTTTAATTGTTCCCTTTGAGGAAAGCATCAGCTCAACTGGCTGTGCTATTAGGAGAAGAGTCATTGGCTTTGCTTTTTGTTCACAGTGAAACTTTTCAAATTTGCCTTTTGCCAGTCTGCTCACCCCTTCACCAACTCCCACTGCCTTCCAAGAGCCTCAGAATTAAACCAGACATGGAACCATAAGGTCATTTCTAACAGTTTCTACAGTTCTTAAGTTGGCAGTGGAAGGAGGAGGACTTCAAAAATTATTGTGATGCAACATAATTGTTGCATAAAAATATGGCAGGGGCTTTTGTAGGAAGCCAAAGATAAGAATCCACTATTTTAGCTCTTCCTTCCCTTCAGATGTTGCCTCCTGCAAGGGGCTACTGTTTCTCTTCCGGAGGGTTTGCACAGCAAAATGCATACACACACACACACACACACACACACACATACACATTCATATATATGTTCTTTTAGAAATTCTTGCAACTGGAATTACACTACAGATAATATGTATAGGTAAAGTGGCTTTTTAATTGAACAATATATCTTCGATATGTTCTCATGTCAGCATATAGATTGTTTGCATCCCTTTTAACAGCTACAGAGCAGTCAGCTCTAGGATTGTATCATGATTTGTGGAACCTCTCCAATTTTTCTTTTACAGACAGTGTTTTGCTCATATTTTGCACACGTATGCAAGTGTATCTTCTATAGGGGAACTGTCTAGCAATAGAATTTCAGTGGAGTTCAGTGGGAATTTAAAATTCTGCTACATATTACAAATTGCTCTCAAAGACAGAGCTGAATATATACTTCCGCGGTAGTGTGTGAGGCTATTTTCCTATACTTTTGCCATTAGGAATGAATATCAAGTGCCTATTTTCTTACTAGTTTTTATTTTTTATTTTTAATATTTATTTATCTTTAAGTACATTCTATACCCAACATGAGGCTTGAACTCAGAACCCCGAGATCAAGAGTTGCATGCTCCACTGACTGAGCCAGGTGCCTCTCTGGTTTTTAATTTTAGAAGAAAAATGGTGTCTTGTTTTAGTTTCTATTTTTATACTTATGGATGAAGTGAAGAGTATGTCTCACATATTAGCCATTTGTGTTCCTCTTGTTTAAGTGTCTTGTTCACAGCCTTTGCACATTTTTCAATTCATTTGGTCTCTCTAATATTTGATAAGCATTCTTTTTATATTAAGCTAATTAGTTCTTCATAATGTGGCAAGTGTGTTGTCCATATCTTGGGCGCACTTCAGAGATAAATAATCGTAGCAATTACGATTGCAGTCACCACTGTAGAATATTTTCCATGAAGGATCCCTTAACATGAATCGGTTTGAGAGTCAGACTCTCCTTACATCCCTTTGTAATTTAGTGTTAGTTTCAAACGAGACTCCAGAATTGAATGTGTTGCTGTCGAGGAATACCACCTGGATGAGCCAGCATGTTGTTCTGTGTTTGTGTTGGCTGTTTTGGAGGGAGGTACAGCATCTATGGGAATATCTGTGAGCCAAGATAGATGTTTCTCTGTCCTGAAAACATCATCTAGTGAGAATCAAGTGGTCCTCTCATTAAGAGCATTGGCTACATGGAGCCCCTGTTATCCTCACCTTCACCTTCTTCCTGGTCCTGCTTCTTGCTCTGAACAAAATGTGTATAGATAGACTCATTTGGCATTGGTTCTGCTTTGGACCCTGTCTCTCCATCCAGGGTCTGATGTTGCTGGTTTTAGGGCAGTTTTATGCAGAATACTTATTAAGTTGGAAAAAACAATAGTAGTTTGTTTCTCAAAAATGAAGCACTTAAACTTTTTTTTTTTCTGAAGACTTTAGGTTGTGGATGGCATGATAAAGTAACCAGTTAAAAGCAAAATATCACATACTGAGGGTTAATTTTAAATTGGCACGAGGGGTGTTTTTTTCATGATCATGCTTTATGAATGAGATGAAAGGTTAGTGTACAGAAGCAGAACATGTGTCAAAATGTCTATCCAAGTAACAGCCTCCCTTTGAGAACCCTGGTAGGGCTAGGTTATGTTGGGGAAATGGAAACTGCATCAGGGTGATCTAAAAAACAAAAAAAAAGGGACAAAACCAGGAACTTAGTATTTAGAGGAGTGTAGGTCCCACCTGGGTACATTTGCACCTTAAAATTCAGTCTTCTTTTTGTGCTAAATACAATAACCCACAGTTCTGATCATTCATAGTGCTTACCACACGTGTTCACGGTCCCCTAGGATGACTACAGCTGTCTCAGATTTGCCTTTGAAGTTTTCACTGAATGAAGCATTTGAAAATTGGGCAATGCAGAGCGTGATAATGTGACAGTTTTTAAAGTAGAAGACAGAGTAAGCCTCATTTGGATTTTACAGCAGTGCAATAATAGGGAAAAATATGAATTGTTACAATTACCCTCTTAGATCCTAAGTATCAATTCACACTTGAATAAAAGTACAAAGAAACCTCCTTTGAATATCCTCGGTCACAGTGGCGAGAGAAATGGACATATATAATGCGAATTAAAAAGCAGAGAAAATGCCTGCTATTTGAGCCAAAAGGTATTGAGTGGGATTTAGAGATTGTAGTTTTAATAGTGCCTTAGTGGTGCTTCCTCATTGTGGAATTAAGAGCTGTGGTGGTTTTTGTTCTGGTTTCTTTCTATTTTTTCTACAAAACACTACAGCCTGTTCTCCCAAATGCTTTTCCGTCCATTCATATTTACAAAAATCCAGAAATATACCAGAAAACTCCTTTTGAGAAAAGTGAAAAGTCTAAAATTGCCCAAGCTTTGCATTGTTTCTAAAATGCTCTTGATGTACTTACAGCACTTAAACCATTGGCTCTTTTGAGAGTCAGAAAATAATCATCCAGAAACTTGACCTTTTGAAGTGAAATGGTGTAGATCTGCCTGACTTAGATCCTTGAAGGCTGGGATGTAGCCAGGGTACATACTGATAGGTGCCTGGCACACAGGAAATCCTCATGTGTTCTGTGTGGCCTGGAGAGAACATTATCTGCAGAGGAGTCCTTAATGCACTTTGCTTTTTCCATTATTCATGATGCAGCCCCCCTTATGCCTATAAAGAACACTAAATGCCTCTTGCTTTTAATGACTTGTAAATCAAAACTATTCTGTGGTTTGCAGTGCCATTGGTTATTTCCTTTGTGTTATGGTACCCTTCCAACACTTCCATTGGAAAGAATCAGTTGGGAATTTCTAAATGAGAGGCATAAATGATTAAAATGGACAGATACAATTCAAAGTCAGAATGAAGGGACCGCCTGGTGGGGCCACTGATGAAAATGCAATCGCCCTCTTCCAATCAAAGTTTATAGCTCTCCATTTCCGTTTTCCATTTCCAATTTCCAAATGAAATTTCCAGAACCTGAAATTTCTTCCACTTGTGCCTACACAGGTATTTGAGAGCAGTTGTCCATTCGTCCATGTTTGGATCCCCTTGCATCTGAGGAGGTCTAATGTCCACACTAGGCACTCAGGATTGGGTTTGGAGAATCAGAGGAGGCCATCAGCCCATCTACTGCTAGTTTTCTAGCAGGGCTAGAGCCAGGCTTCTCACATGCCCACGGCTTTTCTCTGCTGCCCATTGTGGCCCCTGGGGCCTTCGGTGGTTAGAGAAGTGTTTCTCCAATGCTAGAATGCATCAGAAGCACCCAGAGGGCTTGGCGGAATGCAGGTTCTGCAAGGAGATGGGAAATTTTTCAGTGGGCATAGGGTTTCAGTTTGGAAGATGAAAAAAATTCTCGAAAGCTGTTGCACAACAGTGTAAATATAGCTAACACCATTGTACTTAAAAATAGTTAAGATGGTAAAAAAGAAATTGAATTGGGTATAAAGGGATTCATTTATCCTAATTCATGGAACTCTACACTGAGGTCTGTCATTGCACCATATGTAAATTCTACTTCAACTAAAACATATAAGTCCCAAACCCCAAACATCCACAGTTCTGGGCTCTCTGTCCCCAGAACCTGAGACTGGAAGTCTAGGATGGGTCCCTAGACTGGGTTATCCCTGATGGTTTTCTTGATGGTCTTTGTTACTAATTTCCCAGTGATGCCAAAGCTGCAGGTCAGGGAAATACACATGATGTAAACCCAATTCACAGCTATTCCTACAGCTGCTCTACTCTCCCTCATGGCTTTGCACCAGTCCCCAACAAGAGTTCTGGCCTGTTAACTGTGCATAACTTGTAGAAAAAGCAAGGCACCCTAGCAATTAGTGGCATCAAGTGTAGAGTCTGAAAGCATTACTAACTTGGTGTCATCGACCTGGGTTTCATTGTGTTTATTCTCTGAATAAAGGTATTTACCATGTGGAGAATCAGAAGAAATCCATCACCCAGCACAAAGCATAAATCAATAATAATTTTAACTGCGGCTGTAGAAAGTCAGAATTCTATTCTTGGTGTTCATCCATGGTTACAATAGAAGCAAATCATAGATAGTAGGATCCCTTTAAGTTTTTGGGTCCAGAATCCTTTTATTACTATTGGTTATCCCCAAATATATCACTCCATCATTTTGCTTCTGAAGTGACAGTATTTGTAAAATTGTTCCTTTGTGCTTCATTAAGGATGTCAGATTTTCAAAATGACCTCAGTGAGCTTTGGGTTACCAAGAGTTAAGTAAAGGTAGGCCTGGCAATGGCCTGTGAGTGACTATGGCAAAGTTCACCCCATAGGGTTTTGGAGGAGGGAGGGGTTGTTCCTGACCTGGGGTCACTGGAGTCTGCATCATGAAATGGGGTTGTTTTTTCAGAGAAATAGCAAATGGTAGAAGGCAGAGACATGAACTGGAAGGCCATGAAAAGCATAGAGCAGTACTGTCCAGTACAACATGCTGCAATGATGGGAATGTTTGTATGCTGACCAATATAGTAGCCGCTGGCTGCATGTGGCTGGTGAGTACTTCAGATCTGGCTAGTG
Source organism: Vulpes lagopus (assembly GCF_018345385.1). Lineage (NCBI taxonomy): Eukaryota > Metazoa > Chordata > Mammalia > Carnivora > Canidae > Vulpes > Vulpes lagopus. The sequence goes on from NC_054842.1 coordinate 13,261,292, forward strand.
CTGTTGGGCAACTGGATTTTAAATTTTATTTTTAATTGATTTACATAGCTACGTGTGGCCAGTGGCTACTACACTGGGCAGTACAAGTCTAGAGGGTGCTGTGAGGGTGGTGTTGATTATCTAGGTGAGAGAGGGAGTTCAGGTGAGGAGCAGGAGGGAAAGGGAGAAAGGGGTAGATTGAGGAGAGCCTTAAATGTTGGGCTGACCAACAATGCAATGGGATGGCATTTAAGACTTTTGAACAGAGAAGAGGGTATTTTGGGGAGAACATTCTAGTGGTACAATATAAAGCAAAGTGTAAGAAGAGGAGCTTGTAGCAGAAGGAGAATCTGCACACTGTTAGGAGCATACAGTAATGTGCCTGAGGCCTAGGGTGTGATGGCAGAAATGACAGGATATGTAGACCAATGGATGTCTAGATGGTGGGGTGCTGGGAGGTGTCCATGCACCTAGACACCTCAACTCTGGACGACTTAGGGGTGGCGAACAAAATGAAGAAGTCAGTATGCTGATGGGGCCCTTTTAAGGTCTTTGTTGGATCTGAGAGGAGGGAAGGTGAGATTATAATAGCTTTCTCCCCCTTGAATGCTACCTGCCTGAATGGATCTTCTTTGCTGTTTGATGTTGCCCAGGGGTCACTAAAATGTCCCCATCTGTAGGCACTTCTGGCTAGTCCAGTTTTGCTTCTGGTTCCACCTGCTGCCTTCAGTGCTCGCTTGTTTCCTTATCTGCCTGCCACCAGCTTTCTGCTTTCCCTGTGATTCATGGGCCCCATCATAGCTTACAGTTTGGTCCCACAAGGGGAAACCCCAAACCAGACCACTGTCTACTCAGCAAGGCCACAGGTTCCAAGAGGACTATTCTATAGGAATATTATGCATATTCCTCAATCCCCAGGACCCTGGGATCATGACCCGCGCTGAAAGCAGACACTTAACTGAGCCACCCTGGCATCCCTATTTATTCATTCCTTAAAAAATGTTTTATTGAGCATGTGTTATAAAAACCAGCCTTTTTTTGGGGGGGATTCTGCAAATGAAAACCTGTATGAGACAGGAGTTCTAATGGCAGACTGTCATGAGTTTCAGTTAGGGTAAGCTGACAGCCATAAGGCCACTACTTTCCACTCTCTGGTTCCTGGCTGATGTTACAGATAGCTCACAGCATTCTTTTTCCCGGATCCCAGAGGTGGGCTTCTAGGTCCATATCAGCCTGGAGCCCTCAGTAGCCCACCCAAATAACAGGTGTTCCTCTACTGAAAGAGATTTGACATTCCAGTTCCAATAGGAAAGCAGATGTGCAGTTGCATAAATCCAATTGATGAGTGCCAAATCAGATGCCTATAGGGAGCTCAGGAATCTTTTGTTAGGATGGAGGCGCCACCTCCGCTGCTGTGATGTGTGGCTGAACAAAGTCTCCAAGGGTGAGGTGGGACTTACGGGTTCTACCCAGGGCCAGGGGGAAGAAGATCTTTGTGCTCTCAAGTAGATTAGTAGCTTATCAAATGCAGAGGCCATTTCTTAAGACCATATAAGACCATGTCTTAAAAAAAAAAAAAAAAAAAGACCATGTCTTGTATCTTCAATATCTAATGTGGGTGTTTGAGGCAGTTGGGGTGATAGCACCTCTTGCAGCCCGGGTACCTGCTCACCATCAGCCCATCTAAAGGAGGTCTTTTACGCTTAAACCATTGCTTTTCCTCATACCAGAACCTAGGGAGGCTAGAATGGGTCTTGCAAGAGTTTCGTCCCCTCCCTTTCCTGGGCCTTCTAGACAACTTGAGTAGCTGTGAAGGCAGCCCCACTGTTCATGTGTGCTTGGCTTTGCTGCCCTTACTGCTTTGTATTTGTCTCCTCTGGTTCTCAGATCTGCATGTGAGCCTTGGCTGAGATTTCTATGAATCCCTTCCTGGTGCAGCCCTAGATTCCAGAAGTAATGCTCCCTGATGGTCAGGGCCACGGACCATGTGGGGGACCCTTTACAGCCACAGAGCCCTCTCTGTCCTTTTGCGGGGGGTGGTCTCACAGTGGAGCTTGTATGGCATCACATAGCATCTGAAGAGATGGCTAGAAGGATCGGGGCTGTAGCAGTGGCTTCTAGATCACTGCCCACTGGTGTCACCAGCCCCCCTCCCCCCATGTGAAAGCCTCAGGCTCTCGAGCACAGTGGCTGCTTACTGAGCTTTTCCTCTGGGCCTGGCTTCAGGCTCAGCACTCTCCATGCTCTGTCTTCTGTAGGCCTCTCGGCGGCCACCTGAGCTGTGGGTAGTTCCACCTCCATTTCAGGGATGAGGAGACGGAGCCTGACAGGTGGAAGGTAGCGGATTTGGGATTTCTATCCAGGCCATCCCTCTGGCTTCGCTGCCTCCCAGAGCTGCGGCGATTGTGTTCTCTGTTTTCATGCTCTTTCCTTTCCTTCTTGAGACTCTGAGCCCAGTGCTCACAGGCTTCCAGGAGCTTGGACGTGGGGCCCGTGCTGCCTGTGTGGCTCGGGGCCATGGTGACCGGCGCCCTGCAACCCAGCTCGGCTTCGCTTTCACCAAGCCTCGGTGAGCTCCTGGCCAAGCTGTCGGTCAGTGCTGGATTGGGTTGCAAAGCTCCCGACTTTGGCCGATTGAGATCGTGTCACAAAGACGCGACACAGCGCTTGGCTCTTGTGCGTGTTCCCGGTGCCGCTGGTGCCGGGGGAGCTGAGGCGAGGCCTGTGGCCCCCGGATGCCTGCATGGGGTTGCCCGACGTCATCGGCACGCTTGCCTCTGGCGCCCCAGCTGCAAAAAATTGCCTCCCCCTTCGCTGCGGCTGCCGCTTCCTTTCAGTTGTTTTGTACCTTCTAAGATTTGCTTTGTGCCTTCTCAGTTCCTTTCTTTTATGCTTTCATTTAAAAATGGTTTCTGAGCAGCTATGAGGGAATGAGAAAAGGGCTGATGTTATTTGCTATGAACGCTTCTCTCGGATATTTTTTTAAAGGAACACCTGTCGCATCCTCTTGGCATAATCGTGTCTGATCATTCCGGCTGATGACGAATGCCCCCCACCCTTTCCCCCTGCCCAGAAGTGACTTCCTTCTACCTTCCAGGGTGTGTTTTATTTAAAATGAACCTTTCTGCAGGTCGGCCCCTTTGCTCAGGAAGAGCATCTGTCCTTCCAGTCTATGAGAGCCAAGTGTGGTAAATGTGTGTGTATGTGTGGTTAGAGCCAGAGAGCCAGCGCATCCACTGGGAGGCAGCAGAAGGATTGTGATGTCAGTGGCCACCAACTCAGCCTCTCCAAAACGGCAGGGGGGACCAGCCTGCTGTGTGGACATGCTTGTACTTGAACCTGTCAAGGATTAGAGCCAACCCGTCCACCGGGTTCCCCCCCTTGCACAGTGGCCTCATTGTACCTACCTCCAAATGGCAAGATAAGGTCCTCCAAATACAGTGGTGGCCTTCAGGGCACAGTTGGTCATCTGGCTTTGGATGTGGCTCCACACAGAAGATTGTACATGCGAGGAGCCTAGCCTTCAGCAGCCACCCTGCGTCAGGGCCAAGGTGTACAAGACACCTTGTCAGGTGTACAAGACATCATCTGAAGACACCTGTCTGACATCAAGCTCTTTGGCATGACTTCTGACCAGAGGAAAACATCCATCCATTCAACTGAGAGACCCTCCGCTCAGCAAAGATGGCCTACCTTTGGGGAATCAGAGACAGGCACAAAAGAGACTCCTCCTTCGGGGAAGAAATCCCACCTGTGCTAAGTGTGGTAAAGACAGTAGGTCATTAGGAGCAGCTGCATTACATTCATGTGACAAAACTGTATGTCTGTGTGTGTCCTCGGGGGAGATAATTTTTCCAAGCATGTAATAGTGAGTGCCTTGCACCTGATAGTCATGTGATCTAATTGTCTTATTGGGGAATGAGAGACAAAAATGCCAAGGGAATTTGCTGGACTGCTGGCCATCTTTGTATGCTCTGTGCTATCCTGCTGCTATTGACTTGTGTATGAAGTTGGATTGGGTCTTCAAATTACGGCTTATGCCAGTTTTCCTCACCTTGGACTGTTAGATCGGACTTATTAGGATGTAAAATATTGCTAATGTGAACATAAATGATGAGGATCAAGTAATGATTATGATAATTTCATTGAATATGCTATAAATAGACGAGAAAAATGACTAGAGAAAGAAGGGACTCAATACTTGGTTTGGTGGATTCCATAAAGGTCTTCCACACCTGTAACACCAGTGTCCTTAGAACAAAAAGTAGTTTCAGTCGTTGGTCCCTGGGCACTTGTATCTCTTAGACATGTAGACCTCTTGGCTTGTCTTCCAGTATGCACTGTATTTGTCTCCTTTCTCTTCCATTTACCTATCCTTCCAAGCTCTTTGCCCCTTTAACCTCGAATCTGTGTTTCAACTTGACATTCCTATTTTTTCTAGAACCTCTCATTTTTCTAGCAAACCAACATCTGAGGACTTTCACCCTCCCAATAAACAAAAGCATATTTGTCCTGGTGGCCAGTATTGCATGTCATTGCATGTTGTGTGTCATTGTGGAAGTGAGAGGTAAGTTACATAGGAGGACACCTCATTGCTCCTTTGCTCTGCTGCTTGATGACATGGCATTTCTCTCATTTGAGGGTGGATATCTGAGGGTGGTGCTTTGGGTCTTTGCCCCCACCTTCTAGTTTTCTGTGACCCTCAGAATATCAGATACTCTTTCTGACAGCCAGGTTTCCTCCTCCTTCCATAGAGATGATATCTGGACAACGCTCGGGCCTTTGGTGTGACCCACTTTACCTCATGCCTCTGTGCCAAGGTAGTAGTGTGGGGGCAGAGATGCCAGGCTCTCAAAACATTGGACTGCAACGTGCTTGCTGATGAAGTAGAATTTGACGTTCAGTCTCTATTTGCTTTTATTTTCCTTGGTCAAGTAGACTTTTAGGGTAGCTGCAGATCACTTGCACTCAGTGGATTTTGTGTTCTGTTGAAGGTATTTATCTACGTAAGAATACCGACCTTAGGACACAGATGTCAGCAGGAGGTGCCCATCTTAATCTTCGCTAGTGTTAGAGTAGACCCTTCCTACTTGCATGTCTGTGATGTAAGGGCTCTAGCATGGCCTTGCTCTCTGTTCACCAGAAAAGTCTTCTTTTAGGGTCAGGTAATGTAGCCACCTAGGCTTCTTTCTGAATGCCTCAAATCTAAGGATTCAGCCCTTTGCATTAAGACACTAAGTTATTAGGCATTTACAAATAAAGAGTACATTAGTAGATCAAACTGCTTATGTTGGCCTCAGCTGTCTGTGAGGACCAGTTAAGAAAGTAGGAGGGAGGATCCTGAAGAAAGAAGTCTGGGTTACATGTACTTGTCTGAGGAAGGGGGTGGGTGGGGGGAGTAGGTACCGGTGTGGGGGTGGGACGGGGCCTGTAACAGGCAAATGAATGGGCCTTGAAGATAAATATATGTTTCATGTTTTTTTCTGGAACTGACCCAAACTGTAGTTCAGTGACATGTGTGTATTGAATAAAATAGATTGGAATTTCCATCTTGCTTGGAATTTGCATTTGTCTTACAGAATTAAGATTTTTGTTAAAAAGAAGAGGTGGAAGCAGAATTCAGTGTTGCCCCTGCACCGTCGTCCCCCTTGAAAGGACTGCTGAACCTACATAACCCTAACCCTGGTTGTGATTCTGCTTCTGGCCCAGAGCTGGTGCCTCATGGATATGCTGCCCGGTACCAGATAAGAAGTAGAGGTGTGTGCTTAAAGGCAGGAGCTTGTCTGCAGGTGCCAGGACCGTCTGACTAGAACTCAACCCATCCTGAGAGTCCATCTCTCTCACGTGGTCCCAGACCTTTTGATCCACGAGAGGCCTGAGATCAGCCCAGGGGCAGATCTTCTTCTAAGAATCCAAGGAGAGCGTGGCCCTCCTCTCTAGAAAATGCCCAGACACACAGTGTTTGTCTCAAATATGCATGGTGGTGGTAGATCTCTTTAGGTGCGTCCATGGTGCCCCGATGAAGAACCCTTGCTCTGTAGGGGCACTGTTGTAGACACGCCGACGAGTGACCCTAAACTCTAGCCTGCCACGAAGCTATTTCCTGCCCATTACATGTCCCCCTGTTTGCTAATGGGCATGAGTCACTTGATTTTGAGTAGCACCATATGCCCTGAGGTGCTCGTGCAGTAGAAATATTGACTCATAATTTTTGTTTTCATTAAAAACCTCATTTTTCCAGGGCCTGCTTCTCTCTAAAACATAGATTCCATTTTATCTTCAAGCTGGCATATGTTTTTATGGCTGGGTTGGCTTCTTTGCAGAGATCTCTAGGGGGATGGGGGGAATTTCATGATCCTTCTTGCTTGCTCAGTCTTAGGAACTTTCTCTCAGCATTCATAAAACCATTTCTCATTTTCAGTTTTCTTCTGAGATTGAGAAATACTGTTCTGTCACCTTGGAGCACCTCGAGGCAGTTGTCACGGCTTTACAAGCAGGAATGCAGCAGGATTGGAGGGTGCGGGCATGCGGGGCCCCCCAGGAGGGAAGCAGAGTACTAAGAGTGGGAGAGTGAGGAGGTGGAAGGGGCACATGGGCCTGATTATGGAAACTAGATCCCGTGACCTTATCGATGTTTTGGATTTCACAGCAGACCAGTAGAATTGACAGACTCATGACCCTAAAAAGGGAGAAGTTTTTCTGTCTTTAAAATGCCAACAAAGTTCTTCAAATTCTGCATTTCTTGCAGTGCCAGTTAACAGTGGGTGCTTTGTGGATGCTGAGAGATCTGTATTTACATCGCCAGTTGACCTCTTTCTAATGGGGTTGACCAGTCAAAGACTCCTGCCTTCTTTCCTCTTGCCCTCATTTTCGACCCACAATGGAGGGTGGTGTCACCTTTCTGCAAAAAATTGACTTCCAGTATGGGTGGAATTGGGGTGTCTTCTAAGACATGCACTAACAACATGATGAATGAAACCACCTTTTTTTTTAAAAAAAAGATTTTATTTATTTATTAGAGAGAGCACGAGTGGGGGAGGGGCAGAGGCAGAGGAAGAAGCAGACTCTCCACTGAGTGAAGAGCCCAACATGAGGCTTGATCCCAGGACTCTGAGATCATGACCTGAGCCGATGTCAGATGCTCAACCGACTGAACCAACCACCCTTCCTTTTTAATCCTAATTATTCACTTGAGTTTGGGTAGGAGAGGTTTTTGTAAATCATACGATAAGTAACAGGGCACATTCTCAGAGGCTCTCGGGGAGAGAAATATTGCTGGATCCTTGGTTAAGCTTTGGCAGTTTGTTGAGGATCCAAGACATTGATGTGTGTTGGGCTCCTCCTGGCCTTTCTTCCCCTGGGATGGGCTCCCTTGAGCTCTGGCTTCCAGTTGCCCTGGAGTGAGTCAGCTTCTGGGGCCCATGCACCAGCTTTAATTCTCTCTGCTGTAGCCAGAGTCTCTGAGAGGCATCACCAGACACAGAGGAAATGTAATGTTGGATCAATGTGGAAGACCTGGGGAGGTTCACACATTGATGTGTGTACTTAGTATCATGTGGCAGGATCTTGCAGAAAGACTTCTGGCTACCAGAAGTCAGGGACAAGCTGGGCTTAATTTCCATGTAAAGCAGACAGCGGGAGGAAGCGTGGTCCCGGGGGGTCTGTAAGCACGTTGCAGCAGGTGTGGCAGTGAGCGGGGAGGATGGAGAATGCCCTGTGTGCTGGTGTGTGGACAAATGGGAAGTCACATTTTCAGAAGAAAGGATCATTCTGCTTCATAAAGCTTATGGCGGCCTCACTTGAGCAATTGATTTGTTTAGTCTGCATTCTGTGCTTGGTGAGAACAACTCATTTCGAGCAGGAATAATTGCACTCAAAATGCAGCTCCCTTTCCTGTGGAGATGTTTAAGGACTTTGCAGGCCACAACCCCCACGTCCCCCAGGGAGTGCATGCTGGTAGCTTGATTTGTGTTTGATTGTCTTTTTTCCTGCCAAAGCAAGATGCCCAGGGCATTGTCCTGTCCTCCCCGCAGCTGCCCCTGCGTTGAGGGTAAATCTGCCAACACAGATTACTGCCACCAGGTCACTATACAGGAAGTAGCCAACAGCAGCACCTTTGCCATTGGAAGGGATTGTGTCTGAGCTTTCTGGCTTCTGGTGGCATCTAGTTGGAACTGTAAAGTCCCGGTGAAATGAGACAGCTGTACACCTCAAAACTGAAATCCAGAGGGGCAGGTCAGTGGGAAGATGACCCTGGTATTCCTAGCTTTCCAGCCAATTCCAGCTCAGTGGTCTGGGCAGCAGCAGGCACTAAGCCACAGCAGATGGGTGTCAAGGAGGTAAAGCTGTAGGAGAGGTGGGGTGGCCTCCAGAGCCCCTCCCTCTCCAACCTCCCGGCATGAAATCTGGGCAGCCCATTCCCTACCCCCCCACCCCTAGATTAATCTGGTGAGTCTTTTGTGGAGCAGGATGAGGGGCCAAGGATCTTCACTTATTTCAGTATATTCTAGCAAAATAATTTTCCAGGGATGTCAAACAACACACATTACAATGAGGCTAGAGACCAGGCACACAGTGGGGAGAACACCACTCTTGTCTGGGGGAGAGCCTACCCACCGTGGGCTTTGTTGCAGTCTTTCCAGCCGTCTCTCCAGAATTGGGGTCAGTCAGAGGTGACTAAGAATAACTTGAGAGGGGTGTCTATGGAAAATGTCTGTCTCGTTGGAGATTTTTTAAATGCCTACTCCTGGGGAGAAGAGCACCGTACTTCCTCCGCAGAGTGTTGGTAAGGAATGGCCAGCCTGTGTATGCTAGGCTGCTCAGTTACAACCCTCTTGATGGCTAAAACACCCTTGGGGTATTGGAAGTGCCTTTAGATAAAACGAGATGATTCTGTCCAATGGGGATTATAAATCATTAGTTTTTGCATAGACACATGGGCAAGTCTGTATCCTTTTAGATTTCATACCTTGAGCTCCTGCATCTCTGTATATTAAGTTCATGGGTCTGACCTGTCTTTGGTAATTAGAAACATTATGTAACATTTTTTACAGAGTGGTTCAGCTTACGTGTAAATAAGTACCATAAAAACACAGGTAGACATGAAATGGGGCATCTGGTTACTTCTTTTAGTAGAATTCCAAGGACAACTTTACATGATAGTCAGAGTTCTTGATATTGGGGTCTTCAAAATGTTGTGCTCAGTAATCCCTCTCATACATTCTGCTCATTAACTTGCCTGTTAACTATGTAATTTGAAAAATCAGAATCAAACAATTCAATTAATAAACTTGCATTGAGGAAAGCCAGGTCCATTGCCTAGCATGAGTTTCAGCGTTATAAAATTTCCACGTTTTCCTTTACATTTTTATTTTTGTCTCCCTTTCTCAATTCATGCCAGCTCTGAGACTTTTTTTTATACTTGCTGTAGTGATGTTAATTGATGTGAGTAGAAATAGTCTCAGAGTAAATTTTCTCGTAACTAAGGTAATTTCAGTTTGTCCCAGGGGTATCTGACTTTTGCTTATTAACAAAAAAGTTTACATTAGATATAAAGTGTTCTGGGTTATGCAAATTAATAGGAAAATATTTTATGGGAATAGTCCAGGTAAGGTAGCTCATACCCATATAGTGTTTTTGAAAAGCAAGCATTTTTTTTGTTGGTGGTGGTGAATTAGAAGATTCATTAACAGTGGATGGTGGGGAAAACGAATGGGCATGCACAGTGGCTAAAACATCCCAAAAAGGGCCTGGGCCTCAAAAGAGTCCTTGTCCACCCTGTGTCTAATAGTATTGGCTTATAGAGAAACTATTTCTGGGGGCAGGATTTGGCTCCTTCTGTCATTGCTAAGTATATGGGTCCCTATGCTGTGCTTCTAACTTCTGCTGGTCCAGCTGGTGATTCTTATTGATGATCTTGTTTTAGCCAAACTCAGGCCCTGAACTGGTTTTGTCCGAAGATGAAAAAAGTGACACTGAAGATAAGGAAGAGACAGAGTTGGGTGTCATGGAGGATCAACGGAGTATAATTCTTCATCTCATCTCACAGCTCAAACTGGGAATGGATTTGACCAAGGTAGGTTGGCATGTCTCACTGGGTTTGCAGCCAATGGTTTGGGGTCCATCTCCCCTCACCCTTCAAGACTCCCCTACTCGCTTTCTTTTCACTGTGGTGAGCCTGGGGAAGTAGAGTGGGGTAAAAGACCAGAATGACACTAGAGCATGGATATTCCAAGGTACAAATTGAAAGGATGTTTTTACGTGAGTGGTCATCTCAGAGCATGAGTGTTGCATTTGACTCTCTAGAGGAGCTGCTCTTCTAGCAGGGCAGGGTGAGCATCAAGAAGGAGCACATGAGATGATAGGGAAGATTCAAGATAGGATTTCTTTGCCTCCTGCTGTGTTCTAGAGAAGGTTGAAGATGTAGGGACGGCTGTGGTATATTGGCTTCAGAGAGAACAATGGAAGGAAAGAAAATGGTGGACCTGGGAGTGAGGACACCATGTGCCTGGCCACAGCCTGCCGCCAACTGGCATGAGCTTTAACAACCAGTCCCCAAAGGGAAACCTTGTTGGGAATTCAGATCCCATCATCCACCTGCAAAAAAGCAGACCTGCTGTTTGGTTGAAGTGCAGCTTGACCCTTCCTGGTGCTGTGCTTAGCCACAATTCTTCCTGGCGGGGGGCGGGGGGGTAGCATCAAGAAAACCTGGTGTCTTGATGGTGAGTTGTTGGGCCTATAGAGATTCTCCCTCATTCCAAGTGGTGGTTTCATTCTGGGGGCAAGTAGGGAAAGCAGTTTTGTATGTAGCTGAAGGGTTGTATGGTGGCAAGCGGCGGGGCGGGGGGTGCCCACCTAGTTGCATTTCTAGTCAGATACTATTTCCATATGGCTCCCTGGAAGTGTGTGGTGAGATGGGAGGAGGCAGGCAGGGCACGCCCTCAGGGCCCAGACTTGTAGTAGCTGCAATATCAATCTTCTCCTCACCAGGCACTCCCTGTGCAATGAGACTGTGTGGTCCAGTAGAGGGATGGCTACTGAGGAGAGACCTAGGAGGAGGGTGTGCTTAGGAATGGAGGTTCTAGAACCTGAAGGCCAGCCAGAAAAAATGTGGACATGATTGAGATGGTCAGCGCCACTGAAGGCACCACCCGTGGAAGCTGCCTGGAGGGTAGTTGGTTTGTTTGGCTGCCATGACAAGTCTGGATACCACAGGTTCACCTCAGACTGTGCTGGAGGCTGGAGAACCGGGAGGGGACGGGAGGGGTGGGTGTGAGAGATTCTTTGAAGAGGAAGATGTCAAGATGGTGACTGCTTATGGGAAACAGGAGTCAGGAGCCTCAAAGATGACAGAAAAGCCTTTTCCACAGAATTTTTCTGTGTTTGAATGTGAGCGAATCTGATACTCTGGGAGACTCTGGCACTTTAGAGAACATGGTTGTTCCATGCTGGGAATGCCTGACCTCAGAAGGTTCCCTGCCTTGGCCACTCTCTTCCCTCCACTTGGACCTGCCCACCAAGCTGTGAAGACCTGCTCTGCGTTATCCTGCCTAATTTCCCTCATTTTAGCCTTCTAGCTCTAGAATGGTACTGCCCTTTTTGTTGGTGGAATCATTTAAATGCTTGCCTTTTTATTTATATATTTATTTTAAAGACTTATTTATTTATTTTAGGGAGTGAGAGGGAGCACAGGAGGGGAGGCGCAGAGGCAGAGGAAAAGGAGGAGAGGGATCCCTGGGTGGCGCAGCGGTTTAGCGCCTGCCTTTGGCCCAGGGCGTGATCCTGGAGACCCGGGATCGAATCCCACGTCGTGCTCCCAGTGCATGGAGCCTGCTTCTTCCTCTGCCTCTCTCTCTCTCTCTCTCTCTCTCTCTGTGTGTGTGACTATCATAAATAAATAAAAAAATTTAAAAAAAAAAAAAAAAAAAAAGAAAAGGAGGAGAATCTCAAGCAGACCCCCTGCTAAGCATGGAGCCCGACTTGGGGCTCTGTCCCATGTCCCTGAGATCATGACCTGGGCCAAAATCAAGAGTCAGATGTTTAACCAACTGAGCCACCCAGGAGCCCCTAAATGCTTGCCTTTTTAAAAGCCACCTCTTTTTTATTCTTGTGGATTTGTGGACGCTTCACATAGAGCTTGAGTTAAGATCTGGTGGAAGGAATGTGGGTAATAAAGTGTACTAGTATGATCTAAAACCACATTTCCAAACTGGGTCATGACCCATTGAGTAGGTTATAAAACCAATGTAGTGGGTCAGATGATCATTTCTAAAAAATGAAATAAAATACAATGGAAAAATCTCAGAGTGTACCACACACGAAATTTTTATTTTAGTTCTGTTCATGCATGTGTACTGGGTCACGACGTAAAGCATATTCTCATTGTGGGCTGTATTAAATAATATCTGTGAAACTCTGATGTCAAATCATGAATGGTATAGGAGAGGGAATGTCAGAGTCACTGAAATTATCCAGGTCAGATGTGGAGAAACACAATAAAATACCGAGAGGACTCTATTAGGGCAGGTTGAGTGTCTCAGAGACCTCACATTATAGCTCTCTTGTTTTAAAATAAAGCCAAGGAACTGTACATCTCCTGTTATTTTGTTAGAATATAATTGCTTTGCATATCTGGAGCCACGGTCTGTTCCTTAAAAGGGCAAATGTTAAAATTTATCCAATACTCAGTCGGCTATTTGAAAGAACGGTTTTCTGAGCCCGTAGTTCATTAACTTATTTACTGGGAAGAAGCTATTATTCAAAAACCAAGGGAAGATTTGATGAACTGAAACAGTTGAGAGAAGAAGAGGTAAATATTCTATTGCATCATAGAAAGGGTGAAGACAGCCTCTCTTCCCTTACTGTCTCCATTTCTCTTCTTGGCATTTGCCTGTGTCATTAAGTTAAGCTTGTTCTGGATTGGCAGTGGAAGAACTTAGCCTGGATGGAGCATCGGATGAGCATGCAGCATGGAGATTAGATCTTCTTTGGCTCAAGAACGGAGCTCTGGTCACTCTCCATAAAACAAGAATACCTCCCCGTCTTTGAGGAGGTCGCCAGTATTGACACACCCACAAGTCACCGGCATGGCTGGGCATCTAATGTGACATTTTGCCTTAGTTTATTAATGGTGGTCACCAGACGGGGCCAGTTTCATGGGTGTGTGACCAGTGGAGTCACACAGCCCCCCATGCTCAGAGGATGCCCGTGCTTGATTGAATGTTCTGCTGTTGCTCTCTTGAAACTCTTAATAATTTTTAATAATAATGGGGCATGCATTTTCATTTTTCACTTTGCCCCACAAAATATGCAGCTGATCCTGCCTTGAAAAGCACCCCTGGCTGCCCTCCTTCCTCAGCCATGCTTCTGTAACCCCAAATTGCTGGTGACAACCTCTGCTGGATGACCCGCTACACTTCCACCAATTATGGGTAGTATGGAAAGGAAAGGAGAGGGCAAGAAGGAACCACAGAAAGATGGTGGGCCACAGACAGGTTCTTTGAGGAAGTGATGTGTAGTTTGAGTCTGCAGGTTGATGGACATCGGTGGAAGGCAGGAGAGGGCATTCCTGGCAGGAGGAACAGCATGGGCGAAGCCGGAGAGCATAAAGCAGCATGGCTGGAGTGCAGTGTGTGCTGGTGAGTGGCACAGCTGAACCTCGAGTGAGGAGCCATATCACATCCTGTGGACCCTTCTGGGTCACGTGAAGGAGGGCAAACTTGATCCTGAGGGCCACCAGAAAGCCTTGGAGGGTTAGAGTGGGTGAGAAGCATGAAGAGTTGTTCGGAAGTGCTGTGCTCCACCTGGGCTCCAGGGAGAGGGGCCACAGAACACAGGGTGGAGCTTGGAAGTCTGGGACCTTTGTGACCTACTTTTCGGAGATCTAAAAGATGACAGTAAGGCATAGGTTCACCTATTTCCTGAGCTGCACACCTGCCCAGGTGTAGTGTTCTAGACACGGGGAGTGTCAGCAGTGAATAAAACCTCCAGCATCCACACCCTCCGGGAGCTCATGTGGTGACAGATGGAGGCAGACAGCAAACAAGAGGGAAGAAAAGAATACAGACATGAGTTTGGTGCAGAGAAGCAGAGCCCAGTGGGAGGGTGAGAGGGGACAGTGCTGGGGAGGGGGACAGGCCCTCTTAGATCTGTTGCTCAGAAGGAACACTCCCAGGTGCCACTGGAGCAGAGACAGGATTCAGACAGGGAGGTCAGCCCAGTGACTGTGCAGTGGAAGTATCTTCTGGCCAGATTGGGCATGAGTGAAAAAAGGCCCTGATGGCCCCTGTTCGGCTTTTTGAGGGTGAGCAGGGGTGCCAGTGTGGCTGGAACCAAGTACACTGCATGGGTGGGTTGGCAGGAAATGAGGTTGGCAAGACAGCAGGTCTGTATGGGGGGATACTCCTAAGATATGGTAAGGACTTGGGATGTTCCTCCGAGTGATGCAGTGGCCACTGGAGAGTTTTGAGCAAAGGAACACATGGTCTTTTTTGTACTTATATAGGATTATTTTGACTCTTGTGTGGAAGGTTAACTGGGGTGGGGGTGAGTGGGGTATGGGCAGCAGGGGGAAGGGTGGAAATAGGAAGGAGGTGAGAGAGGATGGCAGAGTGGTAGTGGCAAATTTTGGGTGTCCCTGCTAGATATGGATGTCCTGATCGTGTATGGATCAGATGTGGAGTGTGAGGGAAAGAGGAGTAAGGAACGACTCTAGGATTCTGACCTGAACAACTGGAATAATAAAAACTAGAGCTACTGGGGCACCTGAGTGGCTCAGAGTTTGAGCGTCTGCCTTTGGCTCAGGGAGTGATCCCAGTCTGGGCTCGAGTTCCACATCAGGCTCCCTGTGAGGAGCCTGCTTCTCCCTCAGCCCATGCCTCTACTTCTCTGTGTCTCTCAGGAATAAGTAAATGTTTAAAAAACCAAACAAACAAAAAAACTAGAGCTGCCATTTGTTTCAGTTACCTATTGCTGAGGAATTAACCACTTCAAATGTCAGTTTATTTTTATTTACTCATTTATTTATTTTAAATATTTATTTATTTATTTTAAAGATTTTATTCATGAGAGACACACAGAGAGAGGCAGAGACATAGGCAGAGGGAGAAGCAGGCTCCCTGTGAGGAGCTTGATGTGGGCTCGATCCCAGGATCATGACCTGAGCCGAAGGCAGACGCTCAACTGCTGAGCCACCCAGGCATCCCAAATGTCTAGTTTAAAATAACCATGTTGTTCATTCGCGGCTACACAATCTGGGCTGGGCTCAGCTGGATGGTTCTGCTATCTTGTCCATGGTCACTTTAGTGTCTCTGGTGGTTTGGTTGTGGCTGGACTTGGCTGAGACAACTGGACCTCTCTCTCTCTGTGAAGTCTTAGGATCTCTACCCATCTATCCTTCCCATGTGGCCTGCCCAGCTGGGGAGCCACATGTCTTACTTGGTGGCTCAAAGGTCCCATGAGGACAAGCATGAAGCTGAGAAGCCTTTTTAAAACTTAGGCCCCAGAGTGGCACAGTGTCACTTCCTCTGTTTTGATTAAAACAAACGCTTTCCAGGAGCTGTGGTTCATTGAAGGCCACCAGTGCCATAGACGACCACTGCCCTTTACGGAGAAGGGGAAGACCACTGGAAGTGTGGGTTGGGATGTTGGGGGTTATCACAAATTCATCACAGATCTCTTGAGTCTGAGATAGCCATTCCTTAGACAGCCAAATAGAGAGGATGTGTAGGCAGTTGGTGTAGAAATCTGAGGATTATGAGTGAGGTTCAGGTACAAGTTTGAGAACAAACAAGGAACAGAGGGTGTGGGAAGCCAGGAGATGGCAATGAGTTCCTCTGGGAAGTGAGGGGGAAGATGTGGGGGAAGTCCAAGGACAGAGTCCCATGATACCCCAACACGTTGAGGTTGAGGGCATGAGAAGGATCCAGGAAAGGAGGTTGAGAAGGGCCAGTGAGGTAGGCCAGAAACCAGAGTGTGATGTCATGTAGCCACAGGAAGAGAAAGAACGCTTCCAGAAGGGAGCCCTTGGCCGTGTGGAATCACTGTGGAGGTGTCAGGAGAGATCGGGCCTAGAAGTAGACCCTTGCATTTGTTTTTGTCACGGTCTGATGGGGTGGGTTCGAGGGAGAACAGAGAGAACGGTGGTGGCAGAGAGTAGAGGACCGTTTCAAGGGCTCTGACTATGGTAAAAGGGGAGCAGAAAGGCGGTGGAAGCTAGAATTGGGAGACTTGGTTTCTGAAGACGTCTGGTACTGGTGGGGATCGAGAGGAGGGGGTGGTGGCTGCAGGAACCCGAGTGGTAGGAGGGCATGGGCGGAGGCCATCGCAGGGCAGCCGTTGCCTCCAGGGACCAGGCAGGGCCCCGGCAGGGCCCGGGATGCAGACAACGGGAAATTGGCAGGAGAGCGGAGTAAGCAGGCTGCCGGGGTGGCATCCCAGCTGGGTTCCCTAACCTGAGTGCCTCAGTTTCCTTACTGTGAATGAGGGGCAGCTGTCCCTTCCACACGGCTGCCCTGTGGGCGTGGGCACCTGACTGCGAGGCTGCTCAGAGCGGTGCCCGGTGCCGGGAGGTGCCGCAGGGCCTGCCTCGTGATGATCGAGCCCTCTCCCTGGACTGCTTCGCTTGTCCCAGTGACAAAAGCAGCAGAGGGATCATGGGATAAGGAGGGAGGAGACAGCAGCAGGAAAGGAGCGGTCATTTCAGGGCGACCCAAGGTAGGAGAGAGGCCACATGCCCCCACAGGGCCACCTAAGTAAGTTTGGGTCGCGGAGGCTAAGTGAGACTGGTCCGTGTGTTGACTCTTTCCCTCCAGGAAGGTTGAGCTGCAGATGGAGGCATGGAGGAGAGAGGAGCTGGATTAAAGTGGGGCTGAGGCTCCGTGGGTTAGGACGCGAGGGGGAGAAAGCAGCAGAGCCTCAGGGCGGGGTAGGGGAGGAGTGTCAGGCGGGGCCGTGTGTGGAGTCCACGCCGGTGAGGCTGGACACGAGGCTGCGTGGGGATGGCGCACAGAACAGGGTCAACAGGTGTTGGTCTGGGTGGGGCTGGGATGAGACGGAGTGAGGTGAGACATCAGGGGTCACAGGTGGAGAGTGCAATGCTTGAAACTGAGATTATGGAGGAGGAGAGTGGGCGGTAGGGTAGCCAGGTGGCCTACATGGATTCCTCTGGAGGGTTTAGCCTGAACTCCAATTTTAGAGGATTGGGTGAGAGGGAGATCTTCTAGAACAGTGGGTTTTGAGCCCTTCCAGATGGCACAGCTGATTCCATGGAGCAGGTGGGAGTTTGGGGGATGGAATTGTGGCTGAAACTCTAGCGCAAGGCAAAGGGACAGAGGATGGGGCTCTCCTCTGGGCATGAGTTCCCTGAGCCTGAAGATACATGGCGCCTGTCCCGTTAAAACCTGAAACTGGGTTTACCTCTCGGTGAGTGTCAAACCAAAGCTCACAACCAAGCCAAAGACTAGGAAAAAGAAGAATTTACTTGCAACCAGCAAAGGAGAACACCAGGAATCTCTCCCAAGGCAGTGTCTCCCCAGATGACAAAATTGGAGAAGTTTGGAGCTAAGGATGCACACATGCATTCACGAAGGGACTTGCACAGTGGTGAATACAGCGTGCAAGTGGGGCAGAGGTCATCTGAAGGTGACAGAGTTTAGGTCAAAGTCACGAAGCGGCTAGGATGACCAGTTCTCTGGCTCCACTTGCTCCAGTGTCTGAGCACTTGGGGGACTTGAGACCTCGTAAAGGTACCTCCAGAATGTGCATCAGGTCCATCTTTACTTCTGAATCTGCCCTGGGAGTTTTACCACTGTTTTATGGTCTCTGATGAGGCTTTCTCCTGGCCTGACTTTGGCTGTTGGTACCTTCTTTCACAAGGTGGCAGGGTGGTGGGGTGCCTCAAATGATGTTTCTTATGTCAAGAAAGCTGCGTTTTCCTCTTTCTTTTTCCAAGGACCCCTAACTCTTTCTGCTTACACCAGCAATTATGGCAGATGAGATTTTTACTTTGAGAGAGAAGCTTGCTGAGATAATTCTTAAATTTCTACGATTCCTAAAGAATCGCTCAGATTGTCCTAGTAGCACTATTTGTAAAACCAGGTGGAGATTCGGGGCACCGTTGTGGTTTGGTTGACCCCTATATAACAAATCCCACTACAGCAAACAGCCATGTACTCACCAGCAGGTTTGAGGAAGAGAACACTGTCATCGCCTATGTACTCTGAACTGGCTGCATAACCTTCCACCAAGTTGCCACATGGTCTTGGACCCCCTCAACAAAGAGTGTGATGGGTCATATGTCTCTCTGCGGCTTCTTGATCTTACCATGATGTAGAAAACCTCTTGGATCTACAGGTTTTCTTCTTTGTTTTATTAGGCTAAATTTCCAGGTTCAGCTGTGGTATGCAAAAGATCAGTGTTGCTGTGGATAAGCTCCTCCTTCCAAGGAGGAAATTTTAAGGAGAAGGGTCAGAAGAGCCAGGGTTTATCCTGGAAATGAACCCCCACTGGCACAGCTGTGGGTATGCAAAGTCCTGCTCCTCCATGTATTGTGTCCACTTCCCTTCTCGATGCCTTTGGCTCTTCTCTCTAAATCTTGTTTCTAATATGCTATCAAAGTCCACTTTCTCTCCTGAAATGGTTGCCTCTTAATAAAAAACCCAGTAGTAGTAAAAAACCCTGGCTTCCTGAAGCTTGTCTCGATGACTCTATGTCATGGAGGGGTCCAGTGGGTGTCATTTCCCTGCTTCTTCCCTATGCTATTGGCAGGAGCTCTTTGATCCTGCTTTTCCAGTAGGACCTCTAGTGAGTGATTATGAGTCTTCTGGCTTTCTGGGGGGCAGTGAGGGATCCAGGCTAGGCCTAGACTGCGCAGAATTGGTTCACATTCCAGCTCTTTCTTATTTGGTCTTTCTGGGCTTCAGTTTTCTCATCTGTAAAATGGAATTGTCGTACCTGCTCATAGGTTGTTCAGAAGATCTGACAAGATAATGTAAAATCCAAAGCACTGTGCCTGGCTTGAGTTCTACATCTGTTTTTTGTTTTAAGATTTATTTATTTGAGAGAGAGTGAATGTGACTAGGAGGGGCAGAGGAAGAGAGAGAACCCCCTCAAGCCAACTTCCCATTGAGCATGGAGCCCAATGTGGGGCTCGATCTCACCACCACTCAGGAGGCCATCACCTGAGCTGAAACCAAGAGTCAGACGTTCACCAGCTGAGCCACCCAGGTGCCCCTCTATGTGTGGTTTAAGTTTGAAACATTCATACATTCTTACACACTTGTCTTGTTTTATATAATTATTTTTCCTTTTTCTCAAATAATTTAGTATTTACAAAAGCACCTGAGGTAGTCCTAGGTATTGCTCTGGTCATGGAGACTTACTCTTAGTCTTCAGCTTTGTCACTGAAATATTTTATGACAGATTTGTGTCTGATCTATGCTGTTCTGTTCTTCCCCAAGTCTCCAGGTGAAGCTGCTGGCCCCTGATTATAACAGCCAGCCCCAAGTGAGCATGTACTATGTGCTAGGGGGGCTCAGGGCTAATTTTGCACTCATTTCATACTCACAAAAGCCCTAGAAGGTTGGTATTCTTATTTTTCCTGTTTTATAGCAGAGACATTGAGCCTTGGAGAGATGAGCTTGCCCAAATACACATGACTGTACCTGCCAAGAGCTGAATGTCAGCTCACAGCTTCGATTCCCTTCTGCAAGCCAACATCTGGGACTGAGAGAACCCAGGAATTTATTTTCACAGATGAATCTCTCTTTATGTAGTAGATACCTTCTTGGAAGAAGTAAAATTTTATTTCAAACTCTTCCCATCTAACAAAAGTGTTCTTTTTTTAAAAGATTTTATTTATTTGAGAGAGAGAGAGCACAAAGCAGGGGGAGCCACAGGCAGAGGGAGAAGCAGACCCCCCCACCCTCACCCCCACCCCTCACCCACCGGCTGAGCGAGAACCCCTGTGGGGCTGCATCCCAGGACTCCGGGATCATGACCTAAGCTGTGACATCATGCGGAGGTTGCTGGCACTTTAAGGAAAGGCAGGGGAGCGTCCTGTGGGCTAAGGATAGGAACCACTGGCGTGTAAATTATCTCCTCTTTCTTTTGTAAGGTGTAGTTTCGTGTTCTTCCCCTGGTTTCCTAAAAGGATTACTTAGATTGTCCTCGGTGGGTGGTTTCAGCTTCTCCCTGCCTGCTCCTTTGGGCGCACCCGCCAGTCTAAGGACAGAGTTACGGAGACGATTCTCGAGGTTATTAAGTTAGCTGGTGTTTCTTTGGAGAAAATTATACCTGCTCTTGGCCGTTCTTTGCAGAAGCCTGCTGCTGTGTTCCCTTTTCACGGGGAAGGGACTCTCACTCTTCTTGGGGACCAACCCTCTGACTTTCTTGGTGGGCGATTGATTTCCGAGTTCTAAGCGCCCAACCTGAAGATGAGTTACTTACTTCTAGATTGATGCAGCTTTAAATGTAATTAATTGTTCTCTGAGTCCCGAACGCAGATCTTCTCTTTTTTTTCTTTCCCCAAAGTAGTTCATTGTCTTAATTATGTTAATGGGAGAAAAGGCAGCCCTTATTGATGGCTCGATAAATCTGCAGTTGGGATTCCAGCCATTTGGATGCTGTCGGTCTGAACAGCTGGGCCATCACTCATGTCTCCATTGGAGGCAGACAGCCCAATTAGCACTCGCCACTTCTTGGCTCTGTGTCTGCAGCGTCCACTGCCCAAGGAGCAGATGATTAAGTGACTTATTTGCAAAGGCGTGTGCATATGCGCACGCGCACACACACACACACACACACGCAGGGAGATCCCTGTGAGAGATAGAAATCTGCTTTAGTAAAAAGTATAATCTTACCCGAAATGTTCAGGATCCTGGTTTTCAAAGGCATTGATCCAGTATTCTGCACAAACAGCAACAAGACAGACCGGCAAGGGATGGAAGAGGAAATCGTCCTTCCGCTCCCGACCCATCCACGTCCATCTCTCCGGGTGGAGTACTTCTTCCTGCTCTGGTAGAGCTGCAGCGTTATTTTCAGGTGTAGACTATATATCCAAGTAGGTTGGACTTGCCACTGGCTGTGAGGCCACGTTCCCAGGGTCTGCAGTTTGGGGAGCGCCGGCTTTAAAAATTGATAAATTCTCAGGTATCGCATCCCTAGTAGGGCCTTTTTTCTGTTCCCGCCCCCTTTGTATTTTGCACATTTCCTGATCTGTGGTCGGGCTGTAAGAATAGCACAGTGAACTGCCCTGTAACCCTCACCCTTATTTGCCAGTTGTTGACATTTTGCTCCTTCATTTTCCTTCTCTCATCTCTCCCACTCTCTCTACTTCTCTCTCCCTCTCCTCTTGCTCTGCAGCCTCAGATACATGCCTGCATGTGTGTGTATATGTCTGGTTTCTGGTGAACCATTTCCGAGTACGTTGCAGACATGACCATGCTCCCCTGCATCTGTCTGTGTGTGTCTCCTGATGACGAGGACATTCTCCTACATGACACGCTGGGCACACTCAGGAAGTGTATTGTTGATACGGTATTATTTCATATGTGGCTCATGGTAGAAATTTCTCAAATTGTCCCAATAATGCTCTGATTTTTTAATTACTTTAATTAATTTATTAGAGAGAGAGCACGAGCAGGGGGAGGGGCAGAGGGAGAAGCAGACTCCCCACTGAGCAGGGAGCCTGATGTGGGGCTCGATCCCAGGACCCTGAGATCATGACCTGACACTTAACCAACTAAGCCACCCAAGCACCCCCCAATAATGCTCTTTATTGCAACAAGCATTGTCTGTGCCATGGTGGAGACCTGTGGCATGTGGTGAGGGTATGTATGAAGGAGGGACTTGCCAGTTGAGCCTTGGGAGCAGGAGCTGTCAGAAGAAGCTTCACAGAGGAGGATACCTTTGAGCAGAAGAGCTGTTTCTCATTTGGACAAGGCAGGAGGAGGGCAGAAAAGGGAAACAGGATTGGAGTGTGTGTGTGTGTGTGTGTGTGTGTGTGTGTGTGTGTACTTGTAAGGGGAGGGCCAGGGGCAGAAAGTGAGGGATAGTCCCCCACAAGAGGGAGGTGGGGGCCAGATTGGACCTCCCTGATCTCTTAGAGAGATGGGTCTGGCTGTGGTGTGGAGAAGAAATCAAGGCAGCCAGCTAGGAAGCCATAGCCACACTTTTCCAGACTGGGGTGGTGTGTTTGCCTTTCCTAATCACCTGTGGTCTCCCTCCCAGTAGTAATATTTGTGATAATTTTTGGACAGGTGGATTGCCTGGTCATTCCAGGAAGAGTAGAATGGACTCGTGTGCCACCCTTACCTGTGTGCCACTTCTTACCCCCTACTTATTTTTTTTTTTTAAGATTTATTTACTTGAGAGAGAGAAAGCACGTGCACATGCAAGCGATGGGAGAGGCAGAGGGAGAGTCTCAAGCAGGCTCCCTGGTGAGCATGAAGCTCCATGGGGGGCTCGATCCCACGACCCTGAGATCATGACCTGATCCAAAATCAAGAGTTGGCCCCTTAAGTGACTGAGCCACCCAGGGGCCCCTGCCCCCCACTAAGCAATGGCAGTAGGTGAGGTGGCCCAGCTGTCCCAGGGCTTCTGTCCAGTGAACTCTCACCTGCCTTATCCACTGAGGGAAAGAAAACGCTCCCGTTAGCCAGAAGCAGATAATTGTGTTGTGTGGGGGGTAATGGGAAGAACTTGGGGTGGCAGTTGGGAGCCTCAAGGTTCCTGCATGGTGCCTTCGCTCCCCACCCGCCGTCTCTGTCCCTCGACCTGGAGACCCAGGCATTGGACTCCATCCCCCGGAGGGGCCCTCTCTGTCCTGACAGTCAGTCATTTGGAGTGTCAGTGGCGTTCTGTCCCCTGGTTATTTTGTTTTAACTCTTCAGCTTCGGAGTTCAGAAATGCTAAGTTGGGGGAACCGCCTTATGTTCTTGCCCTTTTCAAAAGTATATATGGAGAGGGTGACCCTGGTGGCCGGGTCTTTCCTTGTGATGCCAGGCTCAAGTACATGCTGGAGGATGCCCCTGTCCGGAGCACCGGACTTGCTGCCAGAGAGGCCCCAGCCCCCAGGGGCAGAGGGCGCAGCTGAGGCCGCCAAGCGACCCTCTTGGGCAGGGGCGTTTGGGGCTGGCCTCCCGCCCTAATTCCGCCCTTTCCCTCTCGGTTCTCTCATGATCACCGGGCCATGCTGGGGGAGGGAATGAACAAGAAATGGGGAGGTTTCGGGAAGGCCTGGAGATGCAGACATTTGTGGCTTCTTTTCTCTTTCAGTTGTTTGGCCTCATTGGGGGGTGTCCCACGGCTGATTAAGCCCCTAGTCCCCGCACAGCCTGTCAGGCGGAGCTCCCAGGGCGACCCTGGGCAGCCGGGGGGCAGGAGAGGGAGCCATGGTGAGAGTGTGGGGCTGCGCTTGCCTCCCCTTTACTCTGCCAGTGGCCGCCTGCTGTGGAGGGAGCCCCTGGCCCGAGAGCCCCCTTGGAAAAGCAGATGCCCTGCAGCACAGCGATGGCCATTGAATGATGACCTGTCCCCACAAAAGATGTAGGAAGTAATCACAGTGGCCTCTGAAGGCCATTCTGAGCCAGAATGTCCATTACCTGGCCAGCTCAGAGCCTTGGGGCAGCAAGAGTCTCAGTTTTGTCAAGTTTTGGCTGAAAGAAAATGAAGAAATATCCATTGATTTGCATAGTTGTGTCTTTTCTTCCAGTATATTGTAAAAGCAAAGCAGAAAGATACTTATAAAAAAATGTAAAAATCACTCAATTCTAACACCAAGAAATACATGTTAACATTTGGGGTCTTTTTGTAATACTAGATTTGTGTCACATGTTTGACTTTACATCTGGCTGCTTTTCTTTCTTTCTTTCTTTCTTTCTTTCTTTCTTTCTTTCTTTCTTTCTTTCTTTTCTTTCTTTCTTTCCTTTCTTTCCTTTCTTTCCTTTCTTTCTTTCTTTCTTTCTTTCTTTCTTTCTTTCTTTCTTTCTTTCTTTCTTTCTTTCTTTTTTTTTTAAGATTTTATTTATTTATTCATGAGAGACAGAGGCAGAGACACAGGCAGAGGGAGAAGCAGGCCCCACGCAGGGAGCCCAATGTGGGACTTGGTCCTGGGTCTCCAGGATCGCACCCTGGGCCAAAGGCGGTACTAAACCGCTGAGCCACCCAGGGATCCCCTGGCTGCTTTTTTACTTAATGAGTGTACATACTCTTTCCTCTAATGTAGTATTTAATCTCAAGAAAAGCGTTAATAAAGATACCAGAGTCCCCTCTCCAGGGGGCTGGACTTTTTCCAGCTTCCTCTGAAATCTCTGTGCTTTGCTGATCTCCTGTCTGCCTGTCTGTCTCTTTCTCTCAGGACATCCCTCTGCCATTGTATCTACACCCTTTGCTAGGAAGGGTCTGAGCAAGCTGTAAGCCTTTTGACATTTGCAGTCAGAGAGTATTTTCTCGGGAGTTGGGGACTCTGAAGGAAGGACAGACTCAGTCTTGTAAGGAGGGAGTGTAAGCCAGCTGCATCGCCTTGAACTTGTGTGGCTCTTCTCTCTCTGCCTCCCTCTCTTCTCTTTCTGTCTCTTTCTCCTGGAGGGTGTTAGGGAGGAGCCAGCAGGCCATGGCTAGACTTCCAAATTCACGATCCTGTGCTGAGATGCTCCAGGTCAAAGTGAGCTGTGCCTTGCAGCCAAGTGATTGGTATTAATACCCAGTAATGAAGTCGTTTTAAGATCACTCTAGAGCAGTGAGGAACAGGCTCGCTCTCCTCCGCCTATCAGCGATAGTAATAAAGAGACCTGCTTTCCAGCCCACTGTCACAATGGCCTTCGTTTGCTTTAACTGACTTCCTCATTGGGGTTGTGGGGCACCCGATGACCACATGCATCCTTTCTGGATCAACAAGGAGTCTCGGTCCCGTCCCTGGCAGAAGCATCCAGATTTCTACTCCTCTTTTTGGTAGTGATGTCAGTAACAATCCCATGAGAAGCCCCTGTACCAGTCCATTTGCCAGAAGATTCTGTATTAAGTGTCAGCCTGTTTCTTTGTAACTTCTGCTTATTTCTTTTGGCCCAGCCTTGCAGAGCAACCTCCACACATGGCCCTTCCTCTGCATGGCAGCTCTCTGGGCATTTGCTTGCTAGCTGATGGCCTTGCCTCCCAGAGACCTGGGCCATGGGTCCTTTCCTCACTCCTGCTCTGCCTTAATCATGTTGGGATTTGGATGCTATTCTTCTAACAGAGATCTCCAAATAAACCCTCTTAGTGGTGGTGTGTGCTGGTCTACCTGGACCCCCTTTGATGCAGCACCAAAAAGCCCCATGTTTGTGGGGACACACCGAGCACTCCCCTGGGTTGTCTGATGTCAGGAAGAAAAGGAAGAAGTCCTTTTGTGCTCTTTTCTTCACATCTCTAAGTAATAAGGAGTTAGTAAAAGAGGGTTTTGTCTGGGGATGGTGACAGCAGTGGAGGGGGAAGTAGAGACCGCTGTTCTAGTCCAGATGAGCAGAGAAGCAAGCCACGCAGAACCATCTAGTCCACGAAAGTGGGTTGGCATCATGCCACCACAGCAGCCACTTCTCCAACCTTGTCTTCTTTGATGTCACTTCCCCTAATCTGTCGCTTGTATACGAATCAAAAGACAGCGTTCTCTGGCTTAAGCCACGATGGATTTGCTTGGTGGTGGTTGCAGCCTTTTTCACGTAATCTCGGGGTCTCCTGTCTGAATTTGTTTCCTTCCGAATGTAGGTGGTGCTTCCCACATTTATCCTGGAGAAGCGATCCTTGCTGGAGATGTACGCGGACTTTATGGCACACCCAGACCTGCTGCTGGCCATTACCGCGGGAGCCACGCCCGAGGAGAGAGTCATTTGCTTTGTGGAGTATTATCTCACAGCCTTCCATGAGGGCCGCAAGGGGGCCCTGGCCAAGAAGCCCTACAACCCCATCATCGGTGAGACGTTTCACTGCTCCTGGGAGGTCCCCAAAGACAGGGTCAAGCCAAAGAGGACTGCTTCCCATTCTCCTGCGGGCCACGAACACTCGGTAGCCGAGGACCCTTCCACAAGCTACAAACTAAGGTTTGTGGCCGAGCAGGTGTCTCATCACCCACCCATCTCCTGCTTCTACTGTGAGTGCAAGGAGAAGAGACTGTGCGTCAACACTCACGTATGGACCAAAAGCAAGTTCATGGGCATGTCCGTGGGGGTCTCCATGATAGGGGAAGGTAAGCCATGCCAGGTGTTGCAGGGAGCTTGGCTCCAACATGGTGACGTTTATACACCTGATAGATGATTGATGAGTGTGTGGAGTTCTTTGTTTTTATTTTGTTTTGGAATTGGGGGGGTGGTGGTAAAGAGGGACAGGTTTTGTTATTATGGGGCGAGACCCTGGTAATTTCCCAGTGGGGCCAAGGTCATAGACCAGATGGAATGCACCTGGATCTTTACTACATGTTAGCTGTGTGTGGGGGCCACCTTACATACAATTTTTATTTTCAGCTTCGCATGAATATTAGAGTTGACTCCAAATCTGTGAAAACACATTTATGTTCATTTTCACCCATGTTCTGGCTCACAGACAATAAGGATAATAGTGCTGCCTATTCGGAATCTGCTCATAAACATTCCCGAGGCAAATCTCTGGATTCTGCTAGAGCTTTCTGAAGCAAGAACAATGTAATCACACACTTGTGGATTGCATGGTCCTGTTTTAGCAAATAGCTGTGAATGAAGTTTATTCATTGTTTGAAGAAACCTATAATAATCCTTGTTAAACTGAAGCATCTGGGTTCGTGGTTCTTCCACTTCTCTGAGTCACAGATTCCTTTGAGACTCTGAGACTGTGGATTCCCTTCTCAGGGAAAGAAAAAAAAAATCCAACACAAAATTTAGTTTTCAGTTTCAGGGAGTATATGGCTCTTGGAAGCCCTTCCAAAACCACAGGAGAGAAGAAAACCTCTCATTCACTTAGGGCATTTTTATTGAGTGCCTAATGGATGCTAGACATTGTGTTAGGAGCTATAGATTTTTGTTTTAAAATTTTTATTTATTCATGAGAGACATAGAGAGGCAGAGACACAGGCAGAGGGAGAAGCAGGTTCCCTGTGAGGAACCCAATGTGGGACTCCATCCCAGGACCCTGGGATCATGACCTGAGCGGAAGGCAGACGCTCAACCACTGAGCCATCCAGGTGTCACAGGAGCAGTGGATTCTTGTATAAACAAAATAGACCAAAAAAAAAAAAAAAAATCTCTATCCTCATTCAGTGCTTCCATTCGACTTCTATTTTACTGGTAATTTATGTTGGTTGTGTGGAAGCTGTGAAATACTATGGAGAAAAACAAAGCAAGGGAGGGACCCAGGAGCAGTGGGGACGGGGCAGGGGGGCCTTAGGAGGGATGCGATGGTGCCCCGGAAGGCCTCACACCGTGTTCCCACACGATGCCAGAGGCCCACCCGAGGCCCCAATGTGTGTACTGGTGAAGTCTTCCCTTTGATTTAGGAACAAAAGTCTGTAGGCAGGAGCTTCAGATCTCATCCTGTGGAGTTTCAGTCCTTACGCCAAGTTCCCCAAGTCCTGAATGATTCGAAGGTGAAATGTTGGTTTGCTGGAGGTGATGGAGCGCGGAAGCCGTTCACACCTTCAGGGGGGTCACTTACCACCCATGTGGGCAGGTTTTCTGGCACCTTCCCTGGAGCCTTGTTTCAAGGGTGTTTACTTCCTTAGCTCTCGTGGGGTGGTTCAGACACTCCGTGGGATTATTCTCGTCTGCTCGTCCGTTTACTCGGGACGTGAATGGCACCATTTTTGGTGGCAGTGACCAGGTCTAGACAGAACTCGCTGCCCTCGGGGACTGACCTCCGCTGCATGAGTGGCGGAAACCCAGGCACGTGCAGGCAACGGACACGTGGGTGGCGCCGATGAGACAGAGTAGGACGGGGCGAGGGGAGTGGGGTGCCCGGCAGAGGTGGGCAGAGCCCAACAAGAATGCGGCTTTGAGTGAAGGCTTGCAGGCGGTGGGAGAGGAGCCGGGGCCGGCTGCACGGAGGCTGCTGCAGGAGGCAGAGCAGGACCAGAGCAGGAGGCCCGGAGGCCCCGGCGAGCAGCGAGGCTGGGGTGTTCTGGAACCGCGCTGAGGCGGCCACGGCGGAGCAGAAGGGGCCGGTCAGACAGGAGACGGGCGCCGACCACGGGGACTGGCTCGGGGGCCTGCAAGGACTCGGCCTTCGCCCCTGGGTGGCAGGTGGACATGGTGGGAGCAGCATCCCCAGGGCTGCTGGTGTTGAGCAGATGGGCTGGGGCCAGGAGGGCCCAGGGGCCCAGCTAGCGGGAGACAGACAACACTGTGAATCTGTGATTGGCCGGAGTACGTGCTGCGTGACTGTAATAACTTCTGGTGAAACCAAATGGGTTTTGAGGTACACAGAAAATTTATGCAGGTGCCTTTCTGGGGGTTCCCTGGCGCCCAGCAGAAATGCCTGCTGCCATGTGGCAAGGGAAAGCCACGGGTTCTTTTGATTTGGTTTGGTTTTAAAGATTTTATTTATTCATTCATGAGAGACACAGGGAGAGGCAGAGACACAGGCAGAGGGAGAAGCAGGCTCCCTACAGGGAGCCCGACGCGGGACTTGATCCCAGCACCTCAGGGTCATTACCTGAACCAGAGGCAGATGCTCAACGGCTGAGCCACCCAGGTGGCCCGGGGCAGCCACAGGTTCTTGAGTAAGAGTGTAGGGCACGTACCTCCCAGGCTCTGGGCCCATAGGCTGGGCGTCTTGACACCAGGGAGAGAGCTGGCAATTTTCCATTAAGGTGATTTGCACATCCAGTGATTTAGGAGGATTCTTCAGTCAGTGAAACTCCAGTGTCTTCCCAGCCATCTACCTCGGGGGCGGGCTCCCGGGAGGAGGAGGGTGTGCAGCCGAGCCGCCTGGACCACTGTGTTGCCATGCTCGCCCCCCTCTGGCACCTTCTGCCCCCCCCCCCCCCGGCTCCTCTGTTACCTGCTCTGTCCTGTGCTGGGGCCCCCTCGTTCACCCAGCAGCGTCCGTTGGCCTCCGTTCGTGTCCTCTGGAACTTCACTTTCTCTCATTGGTGCTGGTGGTTGAGTGAAAGTATCTCAAGGGTGGGCCTGTGATGTCTCGGGGTGTTCGCCCCTGAGGCGAACAGGGAGGGCCTGGGGCCCTCAATTCACTTGGCGCAGCCCCGGGCACGCGGCCGGAGCTCTTCACGCTCTGGGTGGAGGTCACGTAACACTCCTGAGAGCCTCGCTGTAGCCGTAGCCGTAGCCGCCCCCAGAGCAGAATTAGAATCTGCTGCTCCCTGTTCCACCTGCTGGAAAATTCTCCTTAGAACTCCCAGTAGAGTGCTGGAATCAGAAAGGAATACCTGGAGGGAGACTAGAAGGGCCCTTCCCGGGCGTAAGCCTTCCTGGCCACCAGGGCATTCCCACTCGGCGGGCCCGGGAAGGGTCAGGGGCCCACCACTGGCTCATTCTTGTGAGGCCTTGTTTCCCTAAATCCTTTCAGTAGCTACCTCCCCCTTTCATGTTAGTTAAATGCATGCTCTGTAATACCCAGGAAGCGTTTTCCCAGAAAATACTTTTGAAGACCCCAAGTTTTGGAGCAAAAGGTTCTGGTTCCTGTACTCAGAGCTCCTTTGTGGGGGTTGGGGGAGTTGGGAAGCCAGGATGTTTTTCTTTTCCTCACTCATTCCTTGTACTGGTCTAGCACATTCCATGAATTTGTTTGACTGGGTCTGATGTAACGTTTTTTTTCCCCACCCCTCATTTAATTTTTATTATTATGTTTTAAGATTTTATTTATTTATTCATGAGACACAAAGAGAGGCAGAGACATAGGCAGAGGGAGAAGCAGGCTCCCTGTGGGAAGCTTGATGTGGGACTCGATCCCAGGACCCCGGGATCACACCCTGAGCTGAAGGCAGACACCCAACCACTGAGCCACCCAGGCGCTCCCTCCACCCCCTCATTTAAAAGATTAGGTCTTAGACGGGTCCACAGGAAATTTTTCTATGTAGATACAGGGGCTAATCTGTTAAAGCGTTGCCTTTAGGCCATGCCACATGTGGCTACCATCAAATGCCGCTATACAGTGCTGCATTACGCCTGGAATTTCCTGAGGTTCAGCTCAGAGGCTGCTGCCCCCTCAGATCCCTCGGCCCTGGCCCTGGCACTCAGACCCCTCGTTGAGACACACTGTTCAGTCAACACCCCCCACCCCGGGGCGGGGGGAGCCGAGGTGCATTCAGCTGCTCTTGAAACCCGCTCCCCCACAAACTCCAGAGCCAGAGCCCAGGAAATGACACAGCTTCTTAATTGAGTCTGTGGGGAAAGGCAATTAGTTCCAGCGAGAGAAGTGACACATTGGCTCGGTGCTGGGGAGCACCGACACCACCAGGCCTGCAGACCTGTTCCCCAGAGTGACTTTCTGTGATCTGGTGCTCCCCAGAGGCAACGTCCAACTGGAATATTTTGGTTCCTCCAATTGAGATTGGGTGTGAAATTGTTTTAAATCTATCAGTTTGAAAATCTTAATGCTTTGCCTTCTGTTTATTGGTAAAACAATCTGTGGGATTTAAAGTGGAAATCTTGCAGCTTGAAGACTAACCACAGTGTAGAAGTATTGATTATCTAGCATTTTTTGGCTTCTCTCATCTCTTAGGCTAATTAAAGAGGAACTTTCATTTGCAAGCCCATCTGTAAGTCTAGTTTTTTAATATAGTCTTTTATTCATATTAGAGACAGATTGTTTTTAATGCAGCCCTGAAAAAAGAGTTAGTACTGAGAAGGCATAATTGCAGGTGATTAATGACAAAGCACACATTTATGGATTTTCAGAGAAGAGCCAAAGGAGTGTGGTCTCCCCACTGCTTTCATACCAGCCCAGCTTTGGGGCTCACTGATTTCTGTGGACCTCAGGTTTGCAAGAGATTTTTCTTTTTTTCTTTTTTCTTTCTTTCATTCTTTTTCTTTTTTTAAAGTAGGCTCCATGCCCAGGGTGGAGGCTAACACGGGGCCTGAACTCATAAGTCTGAGATCAAGAGTCAGACACTTAACCAACTGAACCACTCAGGTGCACTGAGAGACATTTTTCTAAAGATGAGTGGGAAGAGGATTCCTCCCACCTATCTCTTCATCCCCTGTGTGCATAACCCGCTGCCACTTTGTGATTCACTCTTTATTCCCAAATGGAAATAACTGCTGCTCAGAGTTCACCCACCAAGAGAGCCGCTCCAGAGAGCAAGGAGTAGTTAGGATATAAAATCTGCAGGATGCTGGCTGTGAGTCAGGCGGATGCTTTTAACTGAGTTCTAGAATCACCTTCTTTCCACCACAGCCCTATGAGGTAGGGATGCCATCATCCCTGTGTCACAGATAAGGAAACTGAGGCGCAGAGAGGTTAAGGTCGCCAGGCTGGTGAACCACTGTGGGTTTGGAAGGCCCCTCCTCAGAGATCTCTGTCTCATCCAGCTCTTTATGAAAACTTGGGCCACATTGTCCATGTAGATATGTTGTAAAGAAAATATCAGCTGTGCAACCCTACCTCACAAAGGTTATATTTGTGAATGAGGTAAGGAAGATGCAGCTCATGGATGCATCTGGAACTCGTGGATGTGTGACCCCAGCCTGCAGGGAGGCTGCTGGCGAGCCCGAGGGGACTCCCAGCCAAGGACTGGCAGGGCTAACCACCCAGGGACACCGTAGCCGTCGGAGCGGAGGTGGTGCTCTCAAGGACACCTTGGCCACCTAGGAAGGGTTTGACTACCAAGTAGCCCGTCAGCGCGGAGGGCAGGGAGGGGGAGACAGGGAAGCCTCTTCTCCAGGACGTCGGAGGCAGGCTGGCCAAGGGCCTGGTGGCCTCCTCTGCAGGGTCCCGGGGTCCCCTCCCCACTGCCACAGGCCCAGAGACCTTGCGAATGTGGCTGGCCCCAGAGGGACCAGGAAACTTGTGGGTAGAACTGGACCAGGGAGGGAAATCCGAGATGGCCTCTCTCTTCTCAGCTTTTCCTTCTGATTCTTCTTGCCTTTGGTGTCCTACGTGTCTGGTATTAGCTGCGATTTTCCACTTGCTCTAGACCGTCACCTCAAGCGTCCAAATTTGAGGAAGTCAGACACACCAAGTGGGCTTTGAAACCAAAAGTGTATCGACCCTGGCCGTTCTCCAACGGTCCTGATCAGACTCTGTGAGAAGGGAGCTAGCAAAGTGTTCATTCCCTCGCCAGACACACCGTCCCCCGCACCGTGTGTGTACAGGGCAGGGCCTCGAGGCACATCTGGGGAGTCGACTCACCGCCTGGTAGAAGGAAGGACCAGGGTCCTTGCGAGGGCATTAGCTGGCCTGGGGCCTTTACTTTCAGGGAGATGCATTAATTCAGTCCTGAGCGCGAAAGTAAGGTGAAGTGGGGCGGAGGTCCGTTCTGCTGGTCAGTGTATTTGGCCTAGTAGGGCCAGGCTATTTGTGTGTTCGTGTCACATATACTCAATTACACTCCTGGGGGTGGGGAGAGGGAGATTGATTGAGATTTAAATGCTGCCGTGATCTCCATCCTCTGGCCCTGCCCGCGTGATTGAGAGTGACCCACAAATCTGTTTCTCCCTGATGGCCTCAGCTCACGCATGTGCCCCTGTGCGTGAGCATCCTTCCACCCTGGGGGTGATCGAGACCCCTACACACATGTGAGCATGTCAGCCTGGATTTCCAGGCCGGTTCTGTGTGTCTGTGGGTTGGCAGAAAGGACTTTACTGGAGTTCATGGAGGGGCATGTGCTGGTTTCAGATGAGCGGGGTGGGCTCTCCGTAGACCGTGGCACATCGGTGAGTAAGGGAATGTTCAAGGTAAGTTGAGCCGTAGTTGTGCGCACCTTCGCGCGGCCTTTAGAAACGCAGCATGCAGGACTCTCTGTATGTCCTCAGACCCCCTGGCCGGCTCATCGTGCTACGGTCTCTACTGGGCAGATTCTGGCTCTAGTTGATACAAATGCTTGTCTAGCCTAAGAGGGAAGTGCTGGCCAACCAAATTACTTAACCTGATATTCAATTTCCTCATCCTTACTTAAAAATGGTAATTATTGCCAAATAGAGTCGTCATGAAACTTAACGGAGATAACGGGTAGGGAGCCCCCAGGAGTGCCCGGCAGCCAGGAAGTGCCAACACACATGGGCGCCACTGACTCCACTCTTCGCTCTTTCCAATGGAGGAACAGGGGTCCCAGGGCAGAGACACAACCAGGGAGGTGCCAAGGGGCAGCGCTTCCTTCCCAAGATGCACAGTGTACCTGCTGACGGCCAGGCTGGGAACGGGCGGGGATAGAGGCCAGGGATGTGTGCAGGTCTCTGAGCCCCGGGGCTGGGGCGGGAGGCTGAGAAGGTACCTTGCACACAACACATCTCAGCCCGTAGCCTGGTTCTCGGGGCCTCTGCCAGCCCATAAGGGCCTCACAGCAGGCCACAGCGAGGGCTGGATGTCAGCCCCCTTTCACCTTGTGTAGCACAAAAGCTACACAGCCTTGGGGGAGTTTGTGCATTTAAAGCCTGGTCATGTCAGCCTTTGAGAACTTGATGAAAACTGTGACCCCTTCCCCTAGAAGAGAGACAAACCCACACCGTTTTTGCATTGTTCCAGAGGACTAAGACCTCTGCACACTAATGCTTGGGTCCCGGGCTGGAGAAGCCCTGACCTAGAGGCAGGTTGCTCATGCAGCTAGTTCCTGCCCCAGGTTGCTGACAGCAGAGTACAGTCTGAGTTGTCCAACTTCATGAGAATCTTGAAACTGTCTCTTGCTCTCAGGTAGCAGGCTAAAACTCCTGTACACGCTATTTCAAAGCTTAGCAGAAGGTCCGGCCCCTGCCAAATTGGCCAGCCTGCACACCTACCTACACCAGCCCCCTCTGTTGTGCACATGGGCCCTTCCCCTCAGCCCTTTCCTGCTCACCAGGCTCCTTCCCACCACAGCCCCTTTGCGTATGCCCTCCCCTCTGACCTCCTCAACTCTTACCTGGTCCAAACATCCCTTCCTTAGGGAGAATTCTGTTTTCAGGTCAACTCCTACTGGAGGGCTCCTTGGCACCAGGCACTTCTCCCTCCTGCCTTTATCACAGTTGGTGATTAAGGTCCACCTTTCTGTTCTCCTTGGAGGAGGAAAGTGGGTCCGTTCACTGTTGTATTCACAGCACCTCACACAGTGTCTGGCACCCATTAGGGGACTCGATAAATAAATACATGGCTGGTGAGTGGCTGACCTTTGCGGAGGTAGGAGACATGGCATGACGTCTGTTGCCGGAGGCTGTTTGGTTTGTCATCTTTGTGTCTTTTGATCCCCAGCTGTCCTCTTCTTGTGTGCCTGACTCTTTCCTCCTCTCTCCCTGGAGGTGTGCTGAGGCTTCTGGAACATGGGGAGGAGTACGTGTTCACCCTGCCCAGTGCCTACGCGCGGTCCATCCTCACCATCCCATGGGTGGAGCTGGGAGGAAAAGTCAGCATCAGCTGTGCCAAGACTGGGTACTCGGCCACAGTGATATTCCACACGAAGCCTTTTTACGGAGGGAAAGTCCACAGGTAGGCGGTCAGGGAGCCTTTGTGTTTGCCTTAACACCATGCCCTGACTTTCTTTCCGCCTTAAGAGCTTGGGTTCTAGCCACGGGATGAGTTGAAAATCAAGATCAAGTTGACAGATCTTTTTAAAAATAATGCCTCTTTCCACCCCAGCCCCGTCACGTGGCAGTTTTTTTTTTTTTTAAGTCCTCCCCAGTCTACGTGAGATCCTTTGGTGATAGACTCCCAGAACTCACAGCAGAGAATGAAAACTGCTTCCATGTGTTATGATAATCTTTCCCTTCTGAGGCCACAGCCTCTTTACTCTGCTCTGAAGCAGTTCAGACACTGTGAGCTCAGACACTGCCTAAGAGCTTTTTTTTTTTTTTTTTTTTAAAGATCTTATTTGAGAGAGAAAGAGCGCAAAGCAGGGTGGCAGTGGGGAGCAGAGGGAGAAGCAGGCTCCCAGCTGAACAGGGAGCCTGACGTGGGTCTCAATCCCGGGATCATGACCTGAGCCAAAGGCAGATGCTTAACTGACTGAGCCACCCTGGTGCCCCCTGAGAACTCATTTCACATTAAGTTTGTTCCATTAAATATCCAGAACCCCGTATCATCTATGAGATCAGGACTACTTTAGAATCTGGGAAAGCCCGATCCTAAGAAATTAAAGGTAAAGTCTGCTGTTGGAGGGAAGCATTAAATTGTTTTCATTGCTGCAGTTACAGGTTACTGTATAAGCAAGCCCCATCTTGGCCTTTTCTCTTCGGAACTGAGTTCTATATGGTGTTCATATGAGGGCAGGGGACGCCCGCGGTGGCTGTTTTCGAGCACACACTCAGGCTTGCGAGAGCTGACTGTGTACGTTTCTCCATAGCTCCTCAGTCCCTCAGGCCATGTCAGTAGCTTGAGATCACCTGGGGTCAGGGGACACCCCCAAAGGTGGCAAATGCTACAGAGCAGGTGTTTTTCCCTTTGGAGAGCCAGTTGTTCAGCCTTTGCCAGCACACCGCTAGCACCCTTCCACTACATACAGCCAGAAGATTCCTGATGCCACCTGCAAGCCTTTGCCTGGGCACCTGGGAGCCATGGCCGTGTTCAGGCTCGGAGAATGAGCTTCCAAGCATGTGTTTGAAAACCGAGTTCAGCCTGAACTGGGCCATTAGAAAGAGGGGAGTTTAGCTCCTTCCTATTCTTGGCTGCTTCGGAGCAGGCTTTCCTGTTTCCGCTGCATTATTCTGCCCAAGCAGCTTGCTTGAAGGTGGAGAGGAGGTGGGATCTGATTTTTCCCAAAGCTGGAGACCTGGAGCCTGCTCAGGCCAGGCAGCAGAAGCGGGGAGGCCCTTTTGAAGGAGGTCCCTCAGAGCCACTGCTGGGAGGAGGATGGTGTTCACTCAATGCCGAGAGTCAAGGTTTTGCCCAGCCTTTGTTCAGAGGAAAGTCCGGATGCCAGGATAAACGTTTCCCTCCTTTTTCTTTTCTTTTTCCTAAAGATTTTATTTATTCATGAGACATACAGAGGCAGAGACATAGGCAGAGGGAGAAGCAGGCTCCCTGCGGCACTTGATCCCAGGACCCTGGGATCACAACCTGAGCCAAAGGCAGACGCTCAACCAACTGAGCCACCCAGGCACCCCTCCCTCCTTTTTCTATGTGATCTCAGGTAGATCATTCTGGTATACTCTCTGGCCCCATTGGTGGTTAAAATGTAGCACTATTCAATACTATTTTAGGTGGGAGAGGTATATGCTTTGCTTCTATTGAATTACTTGATTTCCATCCCAAATAGTAACATATCATCCCTTTGTGTGTTTATCAAAATTAAGAAATTAACTTGGCTATATTGCCATGAACTAACCTACAGACCTCATTCGCATCTCACTGGTTTTTCTACCAATCCTTTCTTTTTTGTTTTTGTTTTTGTTTTTTTTTTTTAATTTTTTTTTTTAATTTTTATTTATTTATGATAGTCACAGAGAGATAGAGAGAGAGGCAGAGACACAGGCAGAGGGAGAAGCAGGCTCCATGCACCGGGAGCCCGACGTGGGATTCGATCCCGGGTCTTCAGGATCGCGCCCTGGGCCAAAGGCAGGCGCCAAAC
Source organism: Vulpes lagopus (assembly GCF_018345385.1). Lineage (NCBI taxonomy): Eukaryota > Metazoa > Chordata > Mammalia > Carnivora > Canidae > Vulpes > Vulpes lagopus. The sequence goes on from NC_054842.1 coordinate 13,297,917, forward strand.
CGCTGCGCCACCCAGGGATCCCTAATCCTTTCTTTTTTGGATCAAGAATATTAGGTCTATATTTTAAGAGCTAGTCTTTAAACAAAATGGCAAAAAAAAAAAAAAAAAAAATCCTTCCTCCTTGCTACCCCATAAAAAAGAATCCTTTTTGAAGTGTGAGTCTCTGTTTTGATAATCTTGCAAAGCATGTTTATTCGACTCATTCATTCATTCAGGGTCACAGCAGAAGTGAAACACAACCCAACCAACACCATTGTTTGCAAAGCCCACGGGGAGTGGAACGGTACTTTAGAGTTCACATACAACAGCGGAGAGACCAGGGTCATCGACACAACCACGCTGCCAGTGTACCCCAAGAAGATCAGACCTCTGGAGAAGCAGGGGCCCATGGAGTCCAGGTGGGAACCAGGCGAGGTGTTGCTTCTAGGCTTAGTTCTCCTCAGCACCTGATCAGGCGATGGAGAAGTCTCTGAACACTCAGCTCATAAAAACGGGCCAGGGATAGTGTTCATGTCACTCATTGAGATACTTGAGCTTCTCATTCCATGTGGCTTTGGAGTAGATCCTTTGTAGCTTTCAGTTTAGTTCTTCTATAGAGTGGTGGGTTGTGAGGATAGTCTACAGTAGGCTTTTAATGCCTGTCCTAAAAGAGTTTGTCGACTCAGCTGGTCTGTTGCTTGATTGCATAGTTAAATACAGAGTTGCTGGGAATCAAAGAGCTGTGTCTAGAAGCAATGAGCTACTATTTTTTGCTCACTAGATTAGTGACATGATTAAAAAAAAAATCAGCAGTGGCCAGGATGTGATAAAATCGACACTCTGTACCCTACACTTATAGTAAGAGTGTGTGCAGTGTAGCTTCAAGTTCATGAATTCACTTTAATTTTGTATTCCATCTTTGGGAATCTATTCTGAAGGAAAATTCTTAAATTCAGAAAAGGTTTCAAATATAAAGCTGGGTATTTTTTTCTAAAAAGAAAATTAAATCATAAAGAAGAAGAAACCACTTACTTGTTCAACAGTAAGAAAATAGTTAAATTATGGAGAATCCACCCAATTAGTATGTCTATTCCCTGGTATGAGTATAATGCAACCACTTAAAGTAATGTTTATGCAGATGCAGAAGCAGAATCTTCTTAGAATATGCCTTTTTAATTCTTTTATTCAAGGGGGTTAGCAAACTATGGCCTATGGGCCATGTCCAACCCATGGCTGATTTTTTATAAAATTTTCTGGGACCACAGCCATGATCATTAATTTACATATGGTTTATGGCGGCCTTTCTGTGGCATTTAAGAAGTTGTGATCAAGACCATATGGCCTGCAAAGCCTGCAATGTATACTATCCAGCCTTTTTTTTTTTTTTTTTAAAAAAAGATGTTATTTATTTATTCATGAGAGACACAGAAAAGCAGAGACATAGGCAGAGGGAAAAGCAGGCTCCCTGGGGGGAGCCCAGTGTGGGACTTGATTCCAAGACCCTGGGATCACACCCTGAGCCAAAGGCAGATGCTCAGCCACTGAGCCACCCAGGCACCCTACTATCTAGCTTTCAATAGAAAATGTTTGCCAACCTATTTTATCTTTGGCCTCTAAACTTGGGACTACTAGCTTTTTTTTTTTTTTTTTTAAGATTTTATTTATTTATTCATGAGAGACACACACACACACACAGAGGCCGAGACACAGGCAGAGGGAGAAGCAGGCTCCATGCAGGGAGCCCAACACGGGACTTGATCCCGGGTCTCCAGGATCACACCCTGGGCCAAAGGCAGGTGCTAAACCACTGAGCCACCCGGGCTGCCCGGGACTACTAGCTTATGATGAGGATCCTGCCCTTGAGAGCATCTCCACCTTGAATGTCCTTATGCCCAGTTTTCCCCTCAGCTCTAGATGTGTCTTGAGGATGGGGGTGATGAAAAGCCCATGATTTGACCTCCCCTCACTCTTTCCTTCCCTCTCCTCACTGTTTTGGCCAGTTGGACCTGGCTCCATAGTCCAGTTCCAGAAGTTTCTCCTGCTGTAAATTGGGAACCAAAGCACTATTCTCCCTGGGGCTGTGTATGATGGGACTCAGGACAGGTGTGCAGGCTAGCTTCTAGCAGGAGCTTGACCCTTGTCAGCTGCCGATTCTGACTCTCTTCAGCTGGGGCTGCTTGTTGTACCCACTTTGTTGGCAGCCCTGTCTGCCTTTTCTCAGGTTCATCATGCCAATGCTCAAGGCGTCCTGCAATGAATGAATGAGGCAGAGAAGTAATTTTCCATTTAGATGTGGGCAACATGATGGATCCTGCCACATAAACACACATGCCCATTCCCCCCAGTCTAGAACTCCTAATACCGGGTACCCCTTTGGCTCAGCAGCCATTGTTCATATATATCAGCTTGCTGGTATATGATCCCTGGGCGCATCACCTTACATGGATCTTATTTCTCTCTTTAAAATGAGAATGGTAATATAGCGTCCATACCATTGGGTTGCTGTGATGATGAAGTGAGCTAATATATATAAAATGTTAAAAATATGACATGCATTGTATCTGCTGTTATTTTTGTTTGTGATCATAGTAGTATTAATGCTGCATACTACTGCTATTATTACTAGATTCCGCTCCTAGATACTGAGAGAGGTCTGCTACTCAGGACAAGAGGGGGCTGGAAACTTGGGATCTTGTTGGCCCTGGGTTCTAATCCTGGCTCTAGGGGTCTTTGAGGGACCTGGAATGCGCTCCCCCTTCCTAAATGCCTTCCCACCTTGGCTCTGGCCCCCTTGCTAAGAACTGCCCCTGTCAAGCCAGCTAGCCCTGCTTGACCACCCCCTCTCCTCCATTCCTTCCCAGGAACCTCTGGCAGGAAGTGACCAGATACCTGCGGCTGGGGGACATTGATGCTGCCACCGAGCAGAAGCGGCGCCTGGAGGAGAAGCAGCGGGTGGAGGAACGAAAACGGGAGAACCTGCGCACGCCATGGCAGCCCAAGTATTTTATCCAGGAGGTAACTCTGCCACCTGTCTTTGGGGACTTGTCCCAAGTGAGGGGCAAGTGGGTTTGTCTTGCAATGCAGCAGTTTGGATGGATTAGGTTGGGGCAGAGAAGGGCCTGAGAAGGTTTGGGGCGGCTTTACTCTGCCTCCAGCTTTGGGCCAGGCTGTCCTTTGGGTGGAAGTGAGTGCCTGACACTTCCTCCCTCACATCTGCCTTCATAACAGCCCAGCAGCCTGACAGGGAGTGCAAGGAATGAATGGGGTGGAGATCTGGATGTTGTCTGACTTAAAAAACAGAAACAAAACCCAAAACACAACCCCTGCTACTTGATCATTAGTAACAAATTAGCCATGAAGCATCTGGAATGAACCAAATGGGATAGACATGCCAGGAAGGACGAGCAGGAGTCCTGTGTGCTCAGTGCTGCTGCTGTCACCCAGAAAAGGGACACTGGAAGGCAGTAGTATCCACCAGTTTGCCCCCACTGAGCAAGTGGGCAAGGTACTCTGTGCCCTGTTGAGGCTCTTAGGCTTTTTTTTTTTTTTTTTTTTTCTTGGCTCTTAGGCTTTTGAAGTTGTTTGTGGAGCAGTTGGGAAGATTTCTGAGAACAGAATTGGAAATGATGGAAGTGTTGACTTAGGGGCAGGAACAGAGTGGCTGCTGTTCTCCCCACAGGCAGGATCTAGGGCTGGGTGATAGAGACTTCAAGGTTGGATTCTGGTTCAGACAGGAAACCTGCTGGGTAGACTGCCATATCAGGCTCTGAGTGAGAACCATGACTGAAAGCCTTGCCTAGGTGAGGTGAATCTGTATTCGCCGGGGTTCTCCAGAGAAATGACAGAAACTGAAGCATTAGATGTAAATATATAGAGATTTATTATGAGAAGTTGGCTCTTGAGATTGTGGAGGCAGGAAAGCTCAGGATCTGCCGTTTGCAAGCTGAAGACCTTGGGAAAGCCAGTGGTATAATTCAGTTCAAGTCCAAAGGCCTGAGAACCAGGGAAGCCAGTGGTATAAATGCCAGTCCAAAGAAAGGCAGGAGAAGATGAGCTATCCCAACTCAAGAAGTGAGTTTAAAAAGAAAAGGGAGAGTGAATTCCTCCTTCCTCTACCTTTTTTTTTGTGTGTGTTCAGACCCTCAATGGATTGGATAATGCTCTCCCACTCTAGGGAAGAAAATCATCGTGACTGAGGTGCTTCTCTCACCTGGAAACACCCTCACAGACATATTCAGAGAATGTTTAATCTAAGCACCATGGCCAATTGAGTTAACACATAAAATTAACCGTTATAAAATCCTTCAAGGATCCTTTTGTGAGTAGATCTGGTCTCTTTGAGACAACTAGCTTGCCTGGCTTCTGTGAAAAATTGGACATAGAAAAACCCAAAAGATGACAACAACAACAAAAACCCCACAGTCTTCTTCCTGGATTTAATAAAACCCAGTATGTTCATAACAGAAAGCTTAGGGTATGTAAAGAATAAAAATCATCCCAATACCAGAGTTGTTACCATTCAATACATTCCCTTCCAGTTAAATCCCAGATTGTGTATACCATTTTGATTCTTGCCTTTTTTTGCTATTTGGTATCATTTCTTATGTGTGCTGATTTGTGACTGCTACCTGCTGAAGAGAGCCATGGTTGGGCACTCCCCTCCAGGCTAGTGGGCTGTAAATCACTGGTTTGGGTAGATTCCTCACAGGCAGGCCTTGCCTTCTCTCTCCTGTCCATTCATTGAACACCCTCTTTTCTCCACTTGCCTAGCTGAGAGGTCTTCATAACATGTCTCCTTCCTTCTCTTACAGGGTGATGGCTGGGTATACTTCAATCCTCTTTGGAAGGCACACTGATGGGGTGGAGGTGCAGAGCTTTCAGAGAGAGCCGTTTTTGTAGGAATTAAAGTGGTACAGTATCAAGTTTCTGCTGGTGTTCACTGAGACCTCTTGATATCATTCAAGAAATGGTACCTGAACGAGAAATGATATACTGTGAAAAATGCACCACCAAAACTACTATAGGATTGAATTTATTCAAGAGCCATTTGGGGCATGTGTGTGTACACAGGTCTGTGTGTGAGCTGTCACTACTGTATGTTCACACACATGCACTATATACACATATACACATGTCTGCTGGGTATTATTACACATGTAAATACTGCACTTACCAAGATTTAAGTGGGTAATTATGAGCTCCTTTTTATCAATGAGGTTTGAAGTTTTCTATTTTTCACTTTGCCAAAAATGTTTTGCACTCACAAAAGTATTCTCATTTAGTCATCTTTCAACAAAGGTGAATTGGCATGGGCCAGTTGATGTCCAATATGGTAGAAAGTGGCTCATTCCTGGTAGAAGTGTAGGTGGCTGTCACTTCACAATTACTGTTGTGATTCCCATCTCCCTACCCACTTTAGCATTTTGTTTGTCCTTACTCAAGAAAAATAAACTATTTCCTGTTGGATGGCGTGTGGGCAAGGAAGCTGTTAAAGGTTTATGCCAGACCCTTCCAAAATGGAGCACCTTGGGAAAACCAGACCTACTGTGGAATCTTGCCCAGAGTCTTTCTCACGTGCAAAGCATTAGTTATACGTTTTTCAGAAGCTGCTTCTTGGACAGTAGAAAACAAGTCAGATGAAGACTTCACTACTTTTGTGATGAAAAGGGCTTTAGAAGTTCAGTATACGCATGCACATACAAAACTGCACCACCACAGCCTCAATTTTGTGTTTAGTTTGGGGAAAGAGAAAAGAATTTCCTGTGGATTTTTTTAAAGTGCACCTCTCTTGTTTGACCCAAACTCTGCAAGGAAACCACTGTGATTAAATGACACACATATAAAGACTGCAACAGCGTTCCATGGTTTCAGTTGAATTTCAGTTCTCAGCCTTTACAAATGAGGTCAAGACATGACTAGAATATAAAGCAAGGAAAAAATGAAGTATTTGATTTTTTGCTCAATGCTTAATTTATTTTTTACTGTGCCACTCAGAATATTTATAAAATCCAGTAGCATGAATGCTTCTCTGTAGTAATAATGATTTTGTGCCTTTTGTCTGCTTTCTTAAGACCAATTGTTCACTTTGTAGATATTAGACAAATATATTTCGATTGAGTACTATACCTATCTGTGTGTCTGTATTTTATTTTTAGGGATTCAAAATTTCAGTTGGAACTAGTGACTCCAAGTGAGCTCAGATTTTATTGGTTAGATATTGCTAATTTGATGTGAACAGCAATCACATTCATATCAAAACATTGTTTTAAACACAATAAAAAAAATAAACACAATAAAAAAATCCATCAGATAAATATTATTTATGGAAATTTTGTGACCAGTTCATATGAACATGTAACTCTTATCTAGTGAATGTTCTGGTTTGTAAGAGGTTACTACCAGCCAAAGTCCTAATGTAGGCCTGTTCAGGTTCATAGGAACCATTTTATTTCTGAGAAGGAAAGTAGAATAAATGCTATTTTGAGGGAGAAAATCCTCAACAAGACTGCAAAATAATTACTATGGTGTGTTTCAGATTTTTCCAGTCTTACATTATGCCAGAGCATAAACCATCTGGGAAATTAAAAATGAGCAAAGTTAACTTTCTTTTGTTTTTGGTGGGAGAGAGTTGTTTGCCTTTTTAAAAAATTGTGAAATATATACAGAAGATTTATATAAAGTATATTACAGTTCCAAGAGTAAATACTCATGTACCCAGTGCTTGCTTGAGTGAAGACACCCAAATTTGCTAGTATTTGTGTCCCTACAAAATTGTATCCCCCTCCTTAACCATAGGGGTAACACTTCCACTGTCCTGATTCTTGGAGTAATTTTTTTTTTTTTAAATCACCACATATGCTGTATGTATTTATAAAGAGCATACTTGGTTTTGCCTGTTTGAGCTAACATTTTGTTCACAGGTCAATCTATGTTATGAATTACTCTGTTCACTTTCTTCTTTTTTGCTGAATTCACATTTTGTTTTATTCTTTCATTGTGGCAAAATATGTAAGGAACATAAAATTTACCATTTTTGCAGTTTTTAAGTATACAGTTCAGTGGCATTAAATACATTCCCAGTATTGGGTAACCAGCACAACCATCTATGTCCATAGTTTCCATCTTCTCAGATTCAGATCCCATGCACATTAAACAACGATTCCACATTCCTACCTCCCATCTCTGCAACCATTAACAACTACCATTTTACTTTGTTTTTATTAATTTGATTACTGTAAGTACCTCATGTAAGTGGGATCATTCTATATATATCCTTTTGTGTCTGGCTTATTTTACTTGCCATAAAATGTTCCCCAAGTTCATCAGAATTTCCCCTTTTTTAAGGTTGAATAATATTTATCATATGTAAATATACCATATTTTGTTCATCTCTTTACCTATATACATGAACATTTGGGTCATTTACATCTTTTGGCTACTGTGAATACTGCTGAGTGCAAAATATCTGAGTACCTGCTTCAATTCTTTTGGGGATGTATGTATCCAGACGTAGAAGTACTATATTATATGAAAATTCCATGTTTAACTTTTGAGTACCTGCCATACTGCTTTCCACAGTGACTACCATCATTTTGCAATCCTACCAGCAGTGCATAAGGGTTTGAATTTTTCCACATCTTCCCCAACACTTGTTTTTTTGTTTTATAATAATCATCATAATGGGTGTGAAGTGCCATTTCATTAGGGTTTTGATTTGCAATTCTCTAATGATTAGTGATGTTGAGCATCTTCTCATATGTTTATTGGCCATTCCTCTGCCCATTTTCTAATTGTTACTATGTGTTGAGTTGTAGGAGTTCTTTATAAATTCTGGATATTAGTTCTTTATCAGATACAATTTCTGATTTATAACTTTTTAATTTTTAAGATTTTATTTATTTGACAGCAAAAGAGAAAGTGAGTGCACACACAAGCAGGGGGAGCAGCAGAGGGAGGGGGAGAAACAGGTTCTCTGCTCAGCAGGGACTGGATGCAGGGCTCAATCCCCGGACCCCAGGATCATGACCCGAGCTGAAGGCAGACGCCCATCTGATTTATAATTTTATCAGACAGATAATGCTTCTTCCATTCTGTAGGTTGCCTTTTTTACCCTGTTGATAGAGGGTCCATGATATATAGAAGTATTTAATTTTGGTGGAGCCCAACTTATCATCTTTTTCCTTTTGTAGCTTGTACTTTTATTGTCCACTTTTTAAAAAAAGATTTATTTATTTATTTATTCATTCATTCATTCATTCATTCATTCATTCATGAGAGAGGCAGGCAGATACACAGGCAGAGGGAGAAGCAAGCTCCATGCAGGGAGCCCGATGTGGGATTCAATCCTGGGTCTCCAGAATCAGGCCCTGGATTGAAGGTGGTGCCAAACCGCTGAGCCACTGGAGCTGCCCTATGGTCCACCTTTATTGTACTTTATTGTCCACAAGATCATTGATAAATCTAACTCATGAAGCTTTTCCTCTCAGTTTGCTTCTAACAGATTTATAGTTTAAGCTCTTATGTTTAGGGTTTTGATCCATTTTTAATTTTTGCATATGGTGTTAAGTAAGGGTCCAACTTCATTATTTAGGATAATGGATTTCCTGTTTTCCTAGGACCATTTTTTTATTATAAATTTATTTTTTATTGTGTTCAACTTGCCAACATATAGAATAACACCCAGTGCTCATCCCCTCAAGTGCCCCCCTCAGTGCCCGTCGCCCAGTCACCCCCAACCCCCGCCCACCTCCCCTTCTACCAACCCCTAGTTTGTTTCCCAGAGTTAGGAGTCTCTCATGTTTTGTCTCCCTTTCTGATATTTCCCATTCATTTTTTCTCCTTTCCCCTGTATTCCCTTTCACTATTTTTTATATTCCCCAAATGAATGAGACCATATAATGTTTGTCCTTCTCTGATTGACTTATTTCACTCAGCATAATACCCTCCAGTTCCATCCACATGGAAGCAAATGGTGGGTATTTGTCGTCTCTAATGGCTGAGTAATATTCCATTGTATACATAGACCACATCTTCTTTATCCATTCATCTTTTGATGGAGACCGAGGCTCCTCCCACAGTTTGGCTATTGTGGACATTGCTGCTAGAAACATCGGGGTGCAGGTGTCCCAGCGTTTCACTGCATCTGTATCTTTGGGGTAAATCCTCAGCAGTGCAATTGCTGGGTTGTAGGGCAGGTCTATTTTTAACTCTTTGAGGAACCTCCACACAGTTTTCCAGACTGGCTGCACCAGTTCACATTCCCACCAACAGTGTAAGAGGGTTCCCCTTTCCCCACATCCTCTCCAACATTTGTGGTTTCCTGCCTTGTTAATTTTCCCCATTCTCACTGGTGTGAGGTGGTATCTCATTGTGGTTTTGATTTGTATTTCCCTGATGGCAAGTGATGCGGAGCATTTTCTCATGTGCCTGTTGGCCATGTGTATGTCTTCCTCTGTGAGATTTCTCTTCATGTCTTTTGCCCATTTCATGATTGGATTGTTTGTTTCTTTGCTGTTGAGTTTAATAAGTTCTTTGTAGATCTTGGATACTAGCTTTTATCTGATACGTCATTTGCAAATATCTTCTCCCATTCTGTAGGTTGTCTTTTAGTTTTGTTGACTGTTTCTTTTGCTGTGCAGAAGCTTCTTATCTTGATGAAGTCCCAATAGTTCATTTTTGCTTTTGTTTCTCTTGCCTTCATGGATGTATCTTGCAAGAAGTTGCTGTGGTCAAGTTCAAAAAGGATTTGCCTGTGTTCTCCTCTAGGATTTTGATAGAATCTTGTCTCACATTTAGATCTTTCATCCATTTTGAGTTTATCTTTGTGTATGGTACAAGAGAGTGGTCTAGTTTCATTCTTCTGCATGTGGATGCCTAGGACCATTTATTGAAGAGACTTTCCTTTCTCCATTGAATGCTATTGGTACCCTTACCAAAAATCATTTGACCAAGATGCAAGGGCTTAATCCAGGGCTCTTCATTCTGTTACATTGGTCTATGTCTGTTTATGCCAGTACCACAGTGTTTTGATTACTGTAGCTTTGTAGTAAATTTTGAAAATAGGGAGTGAGAGACTTCCAGCGTTTTTTCTTTTTCAAGATGGTTTTGGCTACTAGGGGTCCCTTGAGATTCAACCTGATTTTTTAGGATGGAATTTTCTAGATTTGTCAAAAACATCACTGGAATTTTGATAGGCATTGTGTTACCTCTGTAGATTACCTTGTATGGTATTGACATCTTAACAATATTGTCTTTGAATCCATAAACACAGGTGATCTTTCCAGTTACTTATTTCGTCTTCCATTTCTTCTGAAATATTTTGTAGTTTGCAGTTTTCATTTTATTGTATTTTGTTTTACTGTGCTTTGCAGATACTGCTTTTTTTTCTTTATAGTTGAAAGTTTGTGGCAGACTTGCTTAAGGTAGGGTTATCAGCACCATGTTTCCAATAACATTTGCTCACTTTATGTCTCTGTGTCACATTTTGGTAATATTTGAAGTATTTTATCTTTTTCATCATTTTACTTGTTATGATGATCTGTGATCAGTGATCTTTGATCTTACTATTGTAACTACTTGGGGGTGCCATGAACTTGCTCAATAAGGTAGCAAGCTTAATGGATAAATGTTAAAAGTTATATATGTTTTGACTACTATACCAACCATCTGACCATCCCTCCCCACCCCCCGCCAACCCAGCTGTCTTCCTGTGCTTGTACCTTCCTATTCTGAGACACACAGCCCTGAAATAAATAACCTTCTAATGGCCTCTAAGTGAAAGAAAGAATCACACATCTTTTATTTTAAGTCAGAAGCTAGAAATGATTATGCTCAGTGAGGAAGGCATGTTGAAAACTGAGACAGGGGCAGCCTGGATGGCTCAGTGGTTTAGCGCCTGCCTTCAGCCCAGGGCCTGATCCTGGAGACCCAGGATCGAGTCCCACATCGGGCTCCCAGCATGGAGCCTGCTTCTCCTTCTGCCTGTGTCTCTGCCTCTCTCTCTCTCTCTCTCTCTCTGTGTGTGTGTGTGTGTGTGTGTGTCTCATGAATAAATAAATAAAACCTTTAAAAAAAAAAAAAACTGAGACGGGCCAAAATGTAGGTGTCTTGCACCAGTTAGCCAAATTATGAATGCAAAGGAAAGGCGCTCAAAGGAAATTAAAAATGCTATTCCAATGAACACAAATGGTAAGAAAGCTAAATAGCCTTATTGCTGATACAGAGAAAGTTTTAGTGGACTAGATAGAAGGTCAAATCATCCACAACACTGTCTCTTAAGCCAAAGCCTGATCCAGAGCAAGACCCTAACTCTTCTCCATTCTAGGAAGGCTGAGAAAGGTAAGGAAGCTGCAGAAGAAAAGTTTGAAGTTCGCAGAGGCTAATTCATGAGGTTGAAGGAAAGAAGCCCAAGCCTTAAAAGTGCAAGGTGAAGCAGCAAGTGCTGATGTGGAAGCTGCAGCGAATTATTCAGAAACCAAACTAAGATAATGAAGATGGCTACACTGAACAACAGATTTGCAATGTAGATGAAACAGACTTCTATTGGAAGAAGATGCCATCTAGGACTTTCGTAGCTAAAGGGGAGAAGTCAGTGCTTGGCCTCAAACAACAGGCGGAGACTCTTGTTGGGGGGCTAGTGTAGCTGGTGACTTAAGTTGAAGCCAGTGCTCATTTACTATTCTAAAAATTCTAGGGCCCTTAAAAATTATGCTAAGTCTACTCTAGTCCTATCCTCCAGAAATAGAAAAACAAAGCAGATGACAGCACATCTATTTACAACATGGTTTACTGAATATTTTAAACCTACTGTTGAGAACTACTGCTCAGTAAAAAAGATTCCTTTCAAAGTTTTACTGCTCATTGACAATGCACTTAGTTATCCAAGAACTCTGATGGAGATATACAAGATGTTGTTTTCATGCCTGCTAATACAACATCCATTCTGCAGCCCATGGATAATTTTAATTTTGAAGTCTTGTTATTTCAGAAATACATTTTGTAAGGCTATAGATGCTATAGATAGTGATTCCTTTGATGGATCTGGGCAACGTATATTGAAAACCTTCTTGAAAGGATTCACCATTCTAGACATTATTAAGAACATTCATAATTCATAGGAAGAGGTCAAAATATCAACACTCAACAGGAGTTTGAAAGTTGATTCCAATCCTCATGGGATGACTTTGAGGGTTCAAGACTTAAGTAGAAGTAACTACAGATGTGGTGGAAATAGCAAGAGAACTAGAAGTAGAACCTGAATATGTGATTGGATTGCTGCAATCTCAGGAAAAAAATTCTCATGGATGAGAAGTTACTTCTTACAGATGAGCAAACAATCTTATGGATGGTTTCATGAGGTGGAATCTATTCCTGGTGCAGATGCTGTGAAAATTGTTGGAATGACAAGGGACTTAGAATATCACATAAACTTAGCTGATAAAGAGGTGACAAGGTTTGAGAAGATTGACTCCACAATTTTGAAATGTTGTGTGGGTAAAATGCTATCAATCAGCATTAAATGCTATAAAGAAATTGTTCACCAGAGAACCAGTGCAGCAGACTTCATTGTGGTCTTATTTTTAAAGAACTTGCCACAGCCACTCCAATCTTCAGCTACTGCCAACCTGATCAGTCAGCAGCCATCAACATCAAGGCAAGATCTTCCATCAGAAAAAAAAAAAAAAAAAAAAAAAGGCTTGTTGAAAGCTCAGATGGTTATTTCCTTAGCAAAAAGTATTTTTTAGTTTAGGTATCTACTTGCTTTTTAGATACTATGCTGTTACATACTTAATAAACTACAGTATAATGTAACTTTTATGTGCACTGAGAAACCAGGAAGTTCATTTGATTTGCTTTAGTGAGACATATTTGCTTTGTTGTGGTGGTCTGGAACTGAAACTGCATCTCATAGGAGACTTTTACCTCCATGGTTTATTCCTAAGTATTTTATTCTTACTGCAAATGGAATTGTTTTTTAAATTTCTTTTACGGATTATTCATTGTTAGAATGCAGAAACAACTAATTTTAATGTATTGACTTTGTATCTTGCAATTTTGCTATATTCTAACGATTTTGTGTGGAATCTTTATAAAAGTTTTCCAGATATAAAATCATATATTTTGCAAACAATTTTATTACTTCCTTTCCAATCTGGATGACTTTTCCTTTCCTTGCCTAATAGCTCTGGATAGAACTTCCAATACATGAATGGAAGTGGCAGAGCCGGTATCCTGATTCTTGAGAGGAAAAACTTTCAATCTTTCATTATGTTTGCTGTGCTTTTTTCACATATGGCCTTTATTTATTTTTTTAAGATTTATTTATTCATGAGACACACACAGAGAGAGAGAGAGAGGTAGAGACAGGAAGAGAGAGAAGCAGGTTCCATGCAGGGAGCCTGACATGGGACTCGATCCCTGGTCTCCAGGATCACGCCCTGGGCTGAAGTGGGCACTAAACCGCTGAGCCACCCAGGCTGCCCCATATATGGCCTTTATTATGTTGAGATAGCTTCCTTCTATTCCTAGTTGTTGAGTGTTTTTATCATGAAAGGTTTGTTGAATTTTGTCAAATGGTTTCTCTGCATCTTATTTTGAGATGTTTTCCCTTTCTTCTGTTAATCTGTGGTGTATAATGTTGATTTCATATTTTGAACCATCCTTGCATTCAGAGAATACCACTTTGTCATGATATGTAATACTTTTAATGTAATTGAATTTGCTATTACTGAGGATTTTTTGCATCAATATTCATAAGGGATACTGATCTATAATTTTCTTACTGTAGTGTCCTTTTCTGGCTTAGGTATCAGGATGCTGGCCTCATGGAGTGAGTTAGGAAGTGTTCCCTTTTCAGTTTTTTGGAAGAGTTTAAGAATTGGTGCTAATTCTTTAAATGTTTGGTAGAATTCACCAGTGAAGTCATATGGTCTTGGGCTTTTCTCAAGAGGTTTTTAATTGCAATCCAATCTCTTTCTGGATATAGGGCTTCTTCATATTTTGATTCTTCATGATCAGTGTTGGTTAGGTAACGTTGCTAGGATTTTGTTCAATTTGTTGATGTATAATTCACCTATGTTCTCCAATTTATTGAGGTACAGTTGTTCATAGTATTTATTCTCTTATAATCACTTTACTTCTAAAAAATTGGGTTTTAATGGCCCTACTTTCATTTTTTTTCTTAGTCTAATGGTTTATCAATTTTGTTGATCTTTTCAAAGAACCAATTTTTTATTTCATTTTTGTATTTTTGTTCTCTATTTTAGTTATTTCTGCTCCAGTCTTTTAATGTTTCCCTTCTACTAGCTGTGGGTTTAGTTGTTGTTTTTTTTTTTTTTTTTTTTTTTTTTAGTTCCTTATGGTTCAATATTAGATTGTTGGTATTAGATCTTTACAAATGTGTTTATAACTATAAATCTCCTTTTAGCACTACTTTCACAGCATGCCATTTTGGTGTTTTTATTTTCATGTCTTGAGATATGTTCTAATTTCCTTTCTGATTTCTTCTTTGATCCATTGGTTAAGGGAGTGTTGTTTAATTTCCACATGTTTGTGGATTCCCCAGTTTTCCTTATTCTGTTGATTTCTATTTTTATTGACCTGTGATTGGAAAAGATACTTTGTATGGTTTGTCTTAAAATTTATTGACTTTGTGAGCTAGCACATGGTCTGTCCTGCAGAATGTCCCATGCACACTTGAGAAAAATGAATATTCAGCTCTTTTTGGGTAGAACCATCCATATAAGTATGTTAGGTCCAGTAGGCCTTATAGTTGTTCAGGTCTTCTACTTCCTTATTGATCTTTGCATAGGTGTTTTATTACGGATCATGGGGTTTTGAAGATTATTATAGGGCAATTTCTTCAATTCTGTAAATGTTTGCTTTATATATTTTGGAGTTCTGATATTTGGTGCTTATATGTTTATATTAGCAATTTAATTTTTATCATTTTGTGATGACCTCGTGTCTTACAAACTTTTCACTTTGAGTATGTCCAATCCTGCTGATTACTGTTTGCATGAAATAGTTTTCCCATCTTTTCACTTTGAATGCATGTGTCCATAGATCTTGCGTCTCTTGTAGACAGCATATAATTGGATCCTGTTTTAAAATTCCTATGCCAGCGTTTGCCTTTGATTAGGTAATGCCATCTAAATAGATTACAGAGGACTGACTTTGACATTTTGTTATGTTTTCTGTGTTTTACAACTTCATTGTCTCATTTCCTCAATTATCTTACTTTGTATTTAATTTTTTGTAGTGGTTCATTTTTATTCTCGTTTTATCTACATTCTCTAGTCATCTTTGTAGTTCCAGAGAGATTACATAAAACATTCTAAAGCTTTACCAATCTATTTTAAATTAATACCAACTTCAGTCACAAGGACTCTACTCATTTACAGTTCCACACATCTACTGTTCTACTGCAAAACAGCTTTTGTTATGTGGAAATTTCTTATTTCTCCATTTTCGAAGGGCAAAGTTGACAGGAATAGGTTTCTTGGTTTACAGTTATTTTCATTAAGCACTATTGTTTCCTGACCTCGTTTCTGCCGAAAAATCCACTGATAAAAGTAATGGATTATGTTATAAATCACTTTTTTGCTACTTTGAAAATGCTCCTTGCTTTTGGCTTTGATGGTTTGATTACGATGTGTCTCATTCTTTGGGTTCCTTTGGGTTTAACATTGAGCTGCTTGAATTTGTACATTCCTATCTTTCCTCACATTTGGGTAATGTTCTGCCACTGTTTCTTCAAATCTTGTTGCAGCTTTTTTTCCTCCGGGGACTCCCATAATATATTTTCATCCATTTAACATGACCCATAGGCAGTTTTCAGATTTCTAAAATTTTCTTCCGAGACCAAATAACTTCAGTTGACTGGTTTTCCTGATTCTTCAGTTCAAGTGTTATTAAATCCCCACTCAGCTTTTCAATTTTCAGCCAAGAATTTGATCCTTTTTCTAAAAAGGTAACTCCTATCTTAGTTGACATTTTAAGTTTGTTATTTTTAAGATTTGACAGCACAAGCAGAGGGAGTGGCAGGCAGAGGGAGAGGAAGAAGCAGGCTCTCTGCTGAGAGTCCGACTTGGGGCTTGATCCCAGGGCCCCTAGGACCATGACCTGAACCAAAGGCAGATGCTTAACCAACTGAGCCACCAAGGTGCCACTATATTTTTAGTTTGACTTTTTTACCTGTAGCGTACTTAAAAGTTAGTTTAATCTTTAGTGTCTGATGCCTGTTTGTTAAAAGATGATTCCTGTCACATTATGTTCTTCCTTTGAATAGGCCATGTTTTTCTGTTTCTTTGTATCTTGGGATTTTTTGATGAAAATTAGGCATCTGAAAAAGTAACGGTCCCTTCCAGTTCGTTTCAGACTGGCTCTATGCCAGAGAAAACCTTTATTAACTTGCAGTGTCTGAGCCTTTGGATCAACCCAGGGTAGAAATTTAAGGTTCTCTCAGGTCTTTTCTGGCCAAGTCTCCCTTGGGGACATGTGCTGTTTTTTTATTCCCCTTTTATACATCACTTTAGCTGTTCTCATTCCTGGACCCATAATTTCTTGCCTGGTCATCTCCAGGTCTGCATTATCCCTGCAGCTTTTATAAGCTGTTTCTCCTTTATTTTTCACGGTTTTTGCCAACCAATAACACTTTTCCCTGAGCCAAATTAGGTGAAAATGAGACCAGTTTTTCAGGCAGTCCTACGCATGTTAGAATGTTGCAAATAAGGTCTGTCCAGTTTCCTGCTATATGAGAAAGATCCCTGGTTGCTTGTAGGTTGCCTTCTCCTAACCACGCTATACTGTGGAGGGAGTGGAGAAAGGTTGAATAGAATCATCAAATTTTTATTGTGACTTTGTCTTTATTAGACACTTATTTAGTTGCTATAGACCACTGCCAGTCTTCTGGAACTCCTATAAAGCCAGTAGGTTTTTGTTTTGTTTTTTGAGGTTTTCATGAAGGAAATGAGGGCCTGGACTTCCTAATTTGCAACCTTGCTCTCATTTTGTGTGCAGTATAATACAAATACAATACACAAATCAAATGTACAGTGTAACAAATTTTATTTTTTAAAAGATTTGAGAACAAAAAGGGCAGAAGGAGAAGCAGCAGACTCCTAGCTGAGCAGGGAGCCCCATGTGGGGCTTGATCCCAGGACCCTGGGATCATGACCCAAGCTAAAGGGAGACACTTATCCAACTGAACCACCCAGGTGCCCCTGTAATGAATTATTTTAAAGCAGACATTATGTAACCACAATCCAACTCAATAGAACATTGTCATCACTCCAGAAACACTCTACTTAGCCACTTGTAATCAAAGCCCCTATATTATCCCCTCCACCTTCACAAAGTTGAGTAATGTGGGGGATTGCATCCTGCATTGCCTTATAGCTTTAGCACTATTACATTCCTAAACACTATGTTAGATTTTTTGAGCTGTATATAAATGAAATCATGTTATTATATAATCCTTTATAGTCTTTTAAACTTATTTTTAAGATCAGTTATTCCTTATAAATGTAGTTCATTCTCATTTTATACTATTTCATTGTATGAACATACTGCCATCAACTATTTTTGGCACACTTAAGAGTAGAATTACTGGGAAATGAGGAATGTGTATCCTCAGAGAGGTTTTAAGTTCCCACAAGCAATATAGGACACTTTATTTTTTGTACATCCTAACACTTAAATTTTACACATTTTAGCTAAACTGATAGTAGGTTCCTTTTTATATACTGCCATTTGGATTTCTTAAGAACTAAACAAATTCTTTTGTGGCTTCCTAAGAGTTATTTGTATATTGTAGATATGTCAATTACAGGTTATAGGTGATGATACATACCTGAATTGCCCAGAATATCCAGTGTGTGCTTGTGGTCCCAGGGTAAATATTAAAAGGCCAGTGAACAAAGGTGTAGGACTCAAATTACCTCATTTCAAGACTTAATCAAGACTGTGGTACTGGTGTGAGGCCATGCACATATCAATAGACAGAATAGGAAATTCAGAAGCAGACCCATTTTTTGTCATTTTGTTTTCTACAAAAGCATCAATTAAGTGGGAGAAATAACAGTCCTTTGAACAAACGGTGTAAGTTCAGTGAATAAAAAAAAACTCCCGACTGCAAGCCATATAAGAAAAGTAATTCAACAGATCACAAACCTAAAAGTTAATTCTATATAATTGAAAGATACAAAATGGACAGTGGGCTTGTCTTCTGTAATGGTTGCTAGTGTAATCATTTTATCGGTAGGGTCATAAAAACATTTTTTAAAAATTATTTCCTTCACGATATGGGCCTGAACTCTGATGCATGTTAACCTCATTTTGTCAAAGAACAGATAATGTTTTATCTATCTAGCTTGTTTGAATAATTAAGATAGTATGCTGAGGTAAGATGATGGACTGTGGTCACATTTAGTCACTCTGATTCCCATTTGATTTCCAGCTTTCACTGAAGCCAATTTCACAGAAGCAGACACTTGATAGTCTAATCAAAAGGCCTCCAAGTTAAGATTTAAAAATAACTCTCCAAGAAAAGTCCGTATTTTCTAAGTAAATTATTTCTACTTCTGACAGTAGTGGACTAGGAAGTTTGGACCAATTCCCTGCCCAAGAAGAAGAAGAAAAGCTAGACAAGACCTACACCTGCTTTAAGACTTCATAGAATTAAGATACTACCACCAGCCCAGAATCTAGGAGAATATGGAAATCCTGAGGAAGAATCTTGGCATTTGGGGCCATTTCCCCCTGGAAATTGGGAGAGAGCAAACAATAATTTTAGTAGCTCTGCAGAACTAGGAGGATAAATGCTGGTATTTAAATCTGTGTTCATATGATCTTTGAAGAGTTTCAGTCTAGGAATAATGAGCCCATACCTACAGGTGGTGGACTAGCTTTGTATATCCTCCCTTAAATTGGATGAGGTTGATTCTGGCTTGCTAGTTTCCCAAGTACCTAGCAGAAACAAAATCCTCTTATAGAAATCAAAAGATACTAGGCCTAAAACATTCTTATACAATTTCTTAGGTCTACAACACATTAAAAAAAAACCCTGCATATTAGAAAATAAGATCACATGAACAAAAGTCAGGAAAAAAACCCACACGCAATAGAAGCAAGATCCACAGAGCTCTAGCCATGGGTTTATTAAGTACAGCTAAAAAGAACTATGCCCACTATGTTAAATGAAAGCTTGAAAATGTCAGTGGGTTAGTTATAAACTGTAAAAAAAAAAAAAAAAAAAAAACCCAAGAGGTGGGTTAAAAGCTAGAACCAAAAAACAAAATAAGTAAAATGAAATAAATGAATGAGTTTAACATCAGATTAGCCACAAGTAATGAGAGAATTTAAGTAAGGAGAAAATACGTAGAATGGAAGAGCAAAAGAAGAGAGAGCACCAAACAGGATCTTTAAGAGTTTTAGAAGGTAAACAGAATGGAGAAGCAATATTCAAAGAGCTAAGAACTTTGAATTTTGCTGTTGGAAACCAACAAGTTTAACAAACCCAAAGTAGGATACAAGAGAAGGCTGAAAAAGATATATTATGCAAACATCTTAATGAAGCTGGTAAGACATTATTATTAATCAAAGTAGGCTTTAACAAAAAGTGTTACTGAAAATCTGGTATTGCCAAAAAGTGAAGGATGATTAGACAAATCTATTTCCAGCCTACAATTTTAATACGTCACCCTCAGCAAGTAACAAGTTTTAGGGATATATACACACATGCCTATATTGACCATATGTTGGACCATAGAGCAAATTTCAATTATTTTCAAAGGGTTAAAGTCAGAGTATCAGACCACAATGCAATTAAGGTAGAAATGGACAATAAAACGATAACTAGAAAATCACATCTGAGTATTAAGAAACATATCTAACCTATGGTTCAAAAAAGTATAATGGAAATTAAAATATACATTAAACTCAGTAACAATTCACATCAAAACTTGTGAGAATGGAACTCAAGCTATATTTGAAGTAAATTTATAACTTTTTAAAAATTTTATAACTTTAAATGTATATGCTGTGAAAAGAAATCAACATATTAAAAAGAACATCTAAGGAAGAAGAAAATTGACACAAATTAATGAAATAAAAAAATACTACAGAAAGTGTCAGCAAAGCTATAACCCTATCTTTGAGAGAAAAACAAAATTAACTAAAAACTGCCAAAGAAAATGAGCACCATAGTGAGGGGGAGTACTGACAGAAGCAAACACACAGGGATGCAAGACAAAAAAAGAAAACCAATGTTAGGAATGAAAATGGACATCATTATAGATTCTGCAAACATTTATATTGATACAAGTAACAATTTTACATTAATCTATTTTTAAATTTAGATGAAATGGACAAATTCCTTGAGAAACACTTCAACAACTGACAAAATGAAGTAAAAAAAAAATAGTCCTATGTCAATACAATTGAATCTGTAATTGAAAACCTTTGCACAAAGAAAAATCTAGGCTCAGATGTTTAATCGGCAAATTCTATCAAACATGCAAATTTAGCATACCACTGTGAAGAGTCCCTAATTTACTGTATTAACAGAATAAAGAAGAAAAATCAATGATCTCAGTAAATGAAGGAAAAAAAACCATTTGACAAAACTCATTAATGATAAAAACTCCACATATGGAAAAAAAAAGAACTTCCCATATGAGACGGGGACAAAAACATGGATGTTACCTTTTCTATGCAGTACTATCCTCGATGTCCTATCAGTGTAAAGAAAAAAAAATGTAACCACTAGAAAGGGAGATAGAAAACTGCCATTATTCCTCAATTATGATGGTGTATTTATTAATCTGAATTGTTAGAATGAATTTAACAGGTTGGAGTATAATTTCAACATACAAAAGCAAACTTCCTATATGCTGACAATTGAAAAAATTCTCAGACAATATAAAAAAAATACATTGTAATAAAGCTTATGAATATGTGCAAGGCCTATTTAAAAACCAGGAAGCAGAAATTAAAGATGACCTAGCACTAAGTAAATGGAAGGATATCCCATGTTCATGGCCAGAAGACACAGTATTTCAAGGGTGTTTTCTTCAAATGATTCTACAGTTTCAATGCCCAAAAGCCTGACAGTTTTTCTTTCCCTCTTTTTGGTGTTCCTTAACCACTTGGTTCCAAAACTTATATAACAAAGCAAAGGGCCATAAACAGCCAAGGGAAGATTAAACAATGAGGCTGGAACAGGAGAAGGACTTTACTGTATCTTAATGGCTACAGTAAGTCAAGACACAAAAGTAATGTAACAGAGTCTAGACACTGGGTTTCCTGCATAGGAGTCCTGCAGAGGTGTAGGAATACGATATTTTCAAGAAATGTACACAATTAATGAAACAAAAAGCGTCCAAAGCCAATTCACACTGTATCTACAAATGAATTCCAGGCAGACTACAAAGTTAAAGTAAAATATAAACTTTCTAGAAAAGAATATGACAATCTTCACATCTCAGAAGTTCTTTAACAGGGTGTAGACAGCTACAGGCACACACAAGATTGAAAAATAAGGCTACATTAAAATAACGAATTCCTAGGCAGTTTGCAACACAAATGATGAAGGACCTATATACTATATAGAAGGACCTATATACTATATAAAGTACTACAAATGATAACCCAGAAAAATGGACTAGAATCAAAACCTATATAAAAAGATTTTCAAATGGCCATCCTCATTAGTAACCTGAATAGGCAAATTAAATAAACGAAATGAGAAATTATTATTCATCCACCAGAATGGGAAAATTAAAAAAAATTAATATGGGCTGACTAGGATGTAAGGATTACAAGAACCTTCATATCCTACTGAGCAGTTCTACTTTATTAGGTAAATCACAAAAAAAGTATGCATATGTACTCAGAAGTAAAAGGATTTTACTTAGTACTTTACATAGTACTTGTAATATCCTCAAACTGGAAAACAATGTGTAAATATCCATTAGAATAAGTATGTGTGAAGTGGGATAAAAAGAAACTGACAAACACAAGGACTACTATTAGTGAAAAGAAAGCAGCTGCAGGCAACGTTCTGGATCAATTTCATAAAAACTGGAAAAGCACACACAAAAGAATAATTTGATTCCATTTATATTGTTCAAACTGTAGGTGCAGGGCACCTGGGTGGCTTAGTCGGTTAAGCATCTTCCTTTGGCTCAGGCCATGATCCCAGGGTCCAGGGAACAAGTCCTGCATCAGCCTTCCTGGTCAGCGGGAAGTTTGCTTCTCCGTCTACCCCTCCCCCTGCTTGTTTTCCCTCAAAAATAAAATCTTTAAAAAAAAAATGTAGAAAGAGATTTAATGCAATTAAATAGTATATTTAAAGAGAAATACTTAAGTATTAGAACCAGAAATCCGTAATTACTATGAAATCTAGGAGAGTAGTTAGTTACCTTTTGGAGGGGGAAGTAGAGTGAAATCCACTAGGTATATAGTTTTATGTTCTCTGTGTTATATCTCACAGTAACAAAAGCTTACTTTAAATAAAATTAAACATCGTGACATTTCTTTAGGGATGCTCTGTCTCAATTTCCTATCATCTCAATTGTGGATTGCTCTTGAGCTCTCCCTTTGTCCACTACTCTACCTACCTTGAGGATTATGGGCAGCAAGGCAGATGTCTGATGAAACCCCTATCAAGAAGCAAACAGTTCTAGCAAGATGAAGACCATTCTGGAGATTGGTTGCATGACAATGTACTCAAAAGTACTGAGCTGTACATTTAAAAACGTACAGATGTGAGATGGTAAATTTTATTCTTTGCCATAAGTAAAACTTTTTTTTTTAAAAAAAGGGAAGAAGGTGCAGTAGCTTCAAATCTCATCTTATGGATCTTTAGCATGAAAACAGTACTCTATAGAAGATACTTTTACACTAGCCCTCTGGCCTCTTGGTCATGGCCTAGGGACTCAAATGAAGTAAACCTCTACAAATGCAAACTCAAGTAGATAACGTTAAGTTTGAAAACTAAATTTCAGGGACACCTGGGTGGCTCAGCAGTTGAGCATCTGCTTTCAGCTCAGGGGATGATCCCAGTCTGGAAGTCGAGTCCTGCACAGGGCTCCCCGTGAGGAACTGCCTGCTTCTCCCTCTGCCTATGTCTTTGCCTCTGTGTCTCATGAATAAATAAAATCTTAAAAAAAAAAAAAAAAAGAAACCCTGAATTTCATCTTTGGATTTGTGCCTGACTGCCTTATTTATATTCCAAAGCACTCAGCTTTAATTCTAAAATGCGGAACAAAACAAAAGCTGTTTTATAGCCTAAAACTTCAAGGCTATGATCTTTAATACCTCCCTTTATGATATGTGGTGTTAGTGCTAAAGAATATTCTGAGCCAATTATTGTATATTCCAATGTATTTAAACTACTGTAATTTCACTTTTGTGCTAGAGTAAAACCACAAATGGGGTTAGAATATGATGTTTAACTGCACCCAAGTGGTGTTCCCTAAAACTGAGAAAGTAGATTATTCCTGCTCTTAATGAGAAAATTCTACAATGAAAGCTTGACTGGTTACATACTTTAGGAGCAGGGCTTTTGTTGAAGATCTATCCTTACTTAAAAGAGATGAGTTCCTACTTGGCTACATATTTCCATCCCCTGCCCTCCCTTCATTCATTCATAAAAAATATCAAATGAGATTTTAATTCTCGAGTAGAAAGAAGGAAAAATAAAATAGTATGTCTAGGTTGAAGTAATCTAGCACTTCAGTCCTCACAATTGTCCTCCCCTTATCTGTGTGGGGACATGTTCTAAGACCCCCAGTGGATACAGACAGTACCCATGCAGACAGTACCCAACCCTATATATTCTATATTTTCCTACACATAATACATAATAAAGTTTAATTTATAAATTAGGCACAGTGATTAACATAAAACAGAATGACAAAAATCTACTGTAATAAAAGTTAATGTGAATGTGGTTTCTTTCTTTCAATATCTTTATATTATACTCACCTTTCTTCCTGTGATGATGTGAGATAATAAAATACCTATGCGATGAAGTGAGGTGAATGACGTAGGCATTGTGATATGTGTTAGGCTACTACTGACCTTCTAAAGATGCATCATAAGGAGAATCATTTGCTTCTGGATCACGGTTGACTGCGGGAAACTGAAACTGAGGAAAGCCAAACTACAAACAAGGAGAGAGGACTACTATTCTACATATTCTCTAAAATCTTTGTAAAAGTGAACAAGGAAGGAATTATGTGTTCAGTACTCTAACTCCTTTCAAAAATATTTATAAAAGACAACACTTAACACAAAATTTGAATTAACTTTATTTCCCCTACAGTCAATAACTTCTCTGCATTGAAGTTTAAAGCAACAAAGTAAAATAAAATCCCCCAAATGACAAGGTATCAGAAATCCAGATTTAGTTACACTTTATTTGTGAAAATGTTCAGCCATTTTATTGGTCTGTAAAAGAACCATCATCTGGGTCAAAATGAATTCTATAAATCAAAGAATATTCTACACTTTGGAAAAGAAAATCAGCAGTAACATTCTCACTGAATATTGTAAATTACACTCTTCTTCATAAAAGGTACATACTATTCTGCACTTTTCCACCAAAAGCAGTGGTAAGTTATGCTTGTTTATATAAAAAAAAGTTATATCCTGTGGCAGGAAAAACCCTTTCTCTTTCACTTTTACTAAACAACTGGAGAAAATTTTCAAGTCTATATAAAGTTGCCTATAAGCTGGAAAATGAACATGTTCAATCTCCATTTATATTTTAGTGCATTTTTTGACAATTGTCACATTTTTAATAAAAGTAAGAAAATGCATATAGCATTAAAGAGTGTTTCATCAAATGCTTCAGGGATTTAAAAAAAATGGAGCAGAGGATAAAATCATTGTGATGAATGAAACTATTAAAAAATGAGAGAAATCCAGGCAAAGTTTACAAATCCTTTGTCATTTTGAAGAGTCACAGATAAGGAACTTTGGATACCTGTCCACTTTAAGGGTTTTTTTCCTTAATCTTTTGCATGTAAACATAGTGCTAATCTCAGTGATACCAAAACTTATCCTGGTAAGCAACATTATGTGCAGTTGCCATACCTTCCAAAGGATATAAATTTAGCCCTTGAATGAACAATGCATGAGATCTGCTCTGTAAGTACCTAGTGAAAACAACTGCTAACAGCAGCAATGCGTCAACATAAAAAACTATTTGCATCAATTAGTTACTCAGAGGTCCATCTTTGAAACAGCAGCTTCTTCTTTGACAGAGCAAGTAGTAAGCAACAGGAAATGTACATTTGATGAAACATTCTATGCATTGGAGAAACATGAAAATAAATATAGTTCAAGGAAGTATAATTATTTTTCTAATACCTCTTTCTCAGACCTGTACTAGTTTACTGGATCAAGAAACATCACATTTGTCATTTGTATTTTACATATTGCTATTTGGGTAATTCAAATAAAATGTAGGTCTTGTAAAAAATAAAAACATTGACAAGTATGCATGTGCCAGGGACCAAATTAGAGGGTTCTTTGGTGCAATTAGTCCAAATTCTCAGATTTGAAGGATAATATGTACCAATAAAAAAAATCTGCTGTTAGACATTTACAGCAGTGCTCTGTCTTGCTTCACATTACAAATAGAAAATAGCTGTTCTCAATAAGCCAATTTTATTTTTTAAATCAGGCGTTGCCAGAGAATTTTGTACATTAATCTGGACCAGTGATGGTTCTGTACCCTCTGTTGTGAAACATGACATGAGCTAAAGGCAAAGACCGGTTCTCACAAAGACAACTGCTTCAAGTTAGGAACCAGAACAGTATATTTAAACAGTCTTCTTAGATATTTTCTTGCCTTTCTTAAAAACTAGCTTATTTTTAATGTAGCCACGCTTCCTCTTTGTAGTCTAAAAAAGAAAACAGAACACATGAGATTAGTGTAGGTTTACCATAGATTAAAAAATATATACACACATGGTTTAAAGCATTGTGATGAGAACTGTCGTTAACAAGCCTTTAGAGTTCTTCCTATGGCTGGACTGCTTGAACAATCAATGAGACCCAATAATCGTTCTATGTTAAGTATGCTGAGAGATCAAAGGTAAATTGAACTAGGTCCCTAACTAAGATGAAAACAATACCGGAGCATTCCTTAAAAGCCTTTCATATATTCCTCACCACCAGGTAAATGAACTCCTGCCTTCCCTCTCAACCACTAAATGCTTAGCTGCAATAATTACTCACATTTCCAGCATGACAATATAACACTAGACTAAGGAATCAGGAAATGTTAATGCGGCTCTTGATTTAGCCTCCAAGAATTAGTATCAGAAATACTGATTTAATAGTATCAAATACAAATTAAAACTCAGTAACTTTTGTTACATGTAAATTGAGGGTGATTGTACCTATCTATAAAAATGAAAGGAAATAAAATTACTTGGCACATTTTCCCAATTTAGGTAGAAAAATAAGAACTTAAAAAATGAAAAACAAAACAAAAACCAAACACCGAAAAAAAAAAAAAGCTGTAACATTCTTTGAGTTTCATAGATCTTTAAAAAAAAATAACATTTTTCTGAACACTTCAGGATCCCACTAAAATACTTTCAACAGATGTTTTTTGGTCTAAGATAAATCACTACAAATGTGGTGGTAGAACTTACTGCAAAAATGTTTGCTATTTTAGCATCTTAGAAGACAAATCATATAGACACATGTGTCTGACACTCTAACACATCCACAGATACTGAAAACAGCAAATATTTTTTGCAAACAAGTAATTTAAAGCACTTAGAAGTCAGAAGAGGTTGAAGACAAATACAACTCCTGGAGATGGTTTCAGAAACTTATTAGAGTAAATGCTCTATGATGCAATTTATATTAGGTTTAAAACAATTTATAGTTTTTTCTAACAGGCACAAGAATACAAGGCAAAATGCCTTTTTAAGGTTACAAAAATTAGCTACTGCTAACTTGCCCATAATTTATTTTACATTATTACTGATTTACAAGGGCAGAAAAGTAAAAAATACCAGAGGGCATAATTGAAAAAAATTCAAACCAGGTCAAGGAGTTAGTTTCCTTATTATCTGAAGATTCTAACATGAAACCTTTTCTATAAGATCATGTAAAATGCCCCAGGTTTGTCAAGTATGTAACTAGACCCTCAATGAACCATGCCAAAAAGTCTTTTCTCCAGCCCTGAACTACAATTCCTAGTGCCTCAGCTTTGTCAGCTTTGTAGTGGTAGGAGTAAGTTCTCAAATGACTGACTACACAGCCCCAGAAGTAAAAACTAGGGTAGGAGGAGGAAAGCAAATATTCCTCTAGTGCTGGTATAAAACAGAACATAAAGACATGGAAACTTGAAATTCAAAACTCCATGTTGTTGGCTACTAGAACATGTTTTGGGCACACAAGGCAGACTAATATTTATCCACTTATTTATTGATTTGGGGGGAAATGATGGTTTGACAGAAGAGGTCAGATTAAGAAAATTCACTATCATCAGTTAGACAGCAAGTTCAATGGACTTCTCAGGGAAGACTTTAACGGCTTAGGTGTCTCAGGATTGACTGCCTTGAGACTAGCAGCATCTGTTCTGACTCTTACACTGATGTAACTCACCAGTTTCTCCTCCCACATAGTAATGAAAAATTAGGTCATTTGATTTGCCATTTGATATAAATAAAGGCTGTTAAGTGAATTTGATATGACTAACACATGCATGTCAGCTCTATGTAACACATTTAAATATATCAGTCTACAGTCTAGATATGGTGATCTATATCTGAGAGAAAGTATTAATTTAAAAGTTCCTAATAATTTTATAATACACATTGAAATAATCTTTACTTTGAATATATTTAAGTAATGCAAAGTGAAAGACAACTGCTTTAGTGATTTTTAAAATACTCATCCGAGCAATGTAAACCTAAGCATCTTTCAAGACTTAAGACTGAAATGAGTCTAATAGTTAGTATTATAAGAATAGTACCTTAAAATACAATCCTAGTATTTTACCTGACTGCTCATTATTTTCCATCTCCCACAGAGAGAAACCTATATAAATACTCATTTTTAGTTGCCTATTATAGCAAAGATTAGATCTATTTGGCTTAAGTGAGCAATAATGACCTTCAATAAAATACTTCATATCTTATTAAATATTTATTACAAAGGACTAGAATAGTCTCATCTTCATAATTCCTGTCTACAAGCTTTGTCATGATAATTAGACTTAAAAATAATAGTCTTAAGATAAATGATTTTTATTTATTTATTTAAAGATTTTATTTATTTATTCATGAGAAACAGAAAGAGAGAGAGAGAGAGAGGCAGAGACACAGGCAGAGGGAAAAGCAGGCTCCACGCAGGGAGCCCGACGTGGGACTTGATCCTGGATCTCCAGGATCATGCCCTGGGCTGAAGGCGTGCTAAACCACTGAGCCACCCGGGCTGCCCTAAATGATTTTTTAAAATTCAAGACTCTACCAATCGAATTCAAACTTAGTTGTTGTTTTTAAAGATGTTTATTTATTTATTTGAGACAGAGAGAAAGAGAAAGAGAACACAAGCGGGGACCCCAATATCATGATCTGAGCTGAAGGCAGATGCTTAACTAACTGAGACACCCAGGTGCCCCCTCAACTTTGGTTTTTACTTAATAAAGTAGCAACATACTGAGAATGGAACATGAAAGTGCAATATAAACGTGCTTTAACCAAAAGATGAAAAATCAATCACATTTTTACTTTCACAAAAGTTCAGAAAGTGATGGCCTCAGACATATCTTACCTTCAATAAGTCTTACTAATGGGAATGACCCAAACTAAAAAGCCAGAATGCCTCTGGAAAATCCCAGCTTGGTTCACTGATAACCACATGCTATGCATTAAAGACTGTTGCTTGGGATATTTCAAGTGCTCAGTTTGAAAGGACTGGCCCTAGTTGGCTAGCTTGATTCTTAACTTTGTATATAAGCTAGTCTACACAGATGGGGCAAATGAAAATTTATTAGTAATCTTTAGTAACTTTTTCAGATCAACCAACCACCTACCAACTCTGAGCTACACTTTTCATAGATATGACTTCCCTTGGCACCCACCTTCTTTGACAAATACTTCTGTTTTGGGAAAATGTTGGTGACTCGAGGTTTATGGTCTAGTGTCTCCCTGTTATCAGGTGCTTTCACTTTATATATCCTCACAAGCCAGTGTTCTGATGTAAAGGCTTCCTCCAAATGTTTGAACTTAATGTCTTTGTTTCCAATCTCAGCATTACGTGTTCGATCAAAACCTGGGGGTGTACGAAAATCCAGCTGCAAAAGTGACAGTAGTAGATGTTAACTATTTTGGAAAACATTCAGTATTAGAAGATAGTAAATGGTATAATCAGAGTGCAAATCTCTCCCTTTAAACTACAAAACAGAATCAGAGCAATATATCGTAACATTTCTCATATGCCGCTAACTAGATAGGAAGAAATCAGGAAGAGAGAAATTAAATACAGCAGAATTAGAATTTCACTGAACCCTTAGGAGTAGATGAGCAGCCTGCGGGCATAAAAAACCAAAACAGCCAACCAAAGGAAATCCATTAAATCCCTTTTTCTAGGTATATAGAGAAACACACAGAAGGGACGTCTTTTCTGTTTCAGGGCCTTGCACTATCTATTCTCTCAGCCCAAAAGTTCTTCATTCAGCTCTTCCGCTAGGCTGTCTCCTTTCTATCCTTTGGTCTTAGCCCAAAAACCATCTATTCAAGGAATTATTTTCTTGAAATTGGTGGTTGAGAAGTCTCCTCCACTGTTTCCTTATCTTTTATTCTATAGCATTCACTGCTAACATTTTTTATTTATTTTTAAAATTACCTGTATCCTCCACTAGGAGGTAAGCTGCATGATGACTTTATCTTATTCAGAGTGTGGCTTTATCTCCCCAGTGTTATTTCTTAAATAAATGCACAAGTAAGCAGTGATACTACAACCAGAAAGTGGAAACTATAAAGGAAGTTAGAAAAGCCAAACCACGGGAGGATTTATGAGGAACGAAAAAAGGAAAAAATGGGGGGAGGGGAGAAGATTTTAAGAAGTTCTCTCAGACTATGTTTATGTTCACATAGAGCATAAGCATATTCAACTTTAAAACAAAACCATAATAAACACTAATGAGGGAATAACTTGTTCTCGCATATCTACAACAATAGAAAAGTTGTATTCGTGTCTTAAACATTTATTATTCTTGAATAGGGAAGGTGTCAAAATGAACGCATGCCAGAAGCATGACTTGAAACTCTTAATAAATTTTAAGGACACACACATGAAAAAGTCTTCTGATGCTATCATTAATGACCAGAGAAACTCATCTTTGATTCATTTTCTGAGATAATTATTTAAGTGCTTTTTCTTATGAGCTTAGAGACCATGCAGTTGCCTTCAAAGAAAATCAAAACACAAAGCCTTAAATCTTGTAGTAAAATTATTGTCTATTTTTTTAAAAATTATTGTCACCTACAGAATATAGATAATATAGTCAATGGTTATTATAATAGCATTATATGGTGACAGATGGTAGCTATACTTGTAAACACAATGTCTAAACTTGTGGAATTACTACCTTGTACACCTGACACTAATGTAATAGTGTTGCCAACTGCACACAAAAAAGAGCCACCTATAGAGTAATTCCAAATGAATAATAATGAAACATTATCTTGACCTGTTTAAAGTTCAACAAGCAATTTTTCCTCTGCCTTCTAGTATCAACCAGAAAGCAACATGAAATCAGACAGTCTTCACTGAAATCTTAGTATGAAGGTATAACTTGGTACTACAGTCATGTAATCGAAGAGCTATAAAGAGCGCCAGAAACTATCAGTCCAATATCATTATATACAGATAAGGACAAAAATGAGTCCAGGGAGGATGTGACTTGTCCAAGGGTTACATACTCTGACAAAGCCAGACGTAAAACCCAGGTATTATGGCAGGAAGTCCACTGTTTTCTTTTTGTCACGTGTCTGCACGTTCACTCACTAGGTGGATCCTTAAACTTTTGTATGCACATCATCCTACTATTCTAGCAAACTCTTACCCTGATAGTCCCTGTGAAACAGAACAGGGAGAGAGAATATCTGAAGTGACTATATAACTCGACTCTTCAATTTCAGGCTTTCCCCCACTGAACAGCAAAGTAGCCTACCCACTTAAGATCACATGGATTCCTCCCTAGAAGACCTCTTCCTTGCAGAAAAATATCTTCCAAAAGCATGAGGTCAAAAGGTAACATGCCAAGCAAAGGCTGAATTTGAGCCTAGTGCTAATTAGTATTTTGGAAAGAAATCTTTGTTCTAAAAAAAACTTTTTACATAGTAGTTCCAGAAATCTAAATTTAAGGAGGTGGGGAATATGTGGAATCTTCAGATAATGTATTTTTCTTCACAGCACAACTAAAACATTCATTATCCTGCTTTTAGAGGCAAACAAGACTGCTTTAAAAATATTACTTTGAATAAAGATTATAGGAAAACTGATGTAACCAACCTGCATTTCTCCAAATCTGTAGTATGACATTTTATACATAAGGCAATTCAACAATGTGGGGGATCCTGCTTTGTCTACACGGAATTCTCCTTGTGGGGTGAAATAGTCACTTTCCTACAAGAAAAGAAATCAAGTTTCTGTGTCAGTTCAATCCAACACATTTAAAGCTACCCGCTTCCCCCCATTCATTTCCCCCTAAGAAGTAGCTTTTGAGGTATCTTCAAAAAGCCATTATTTAGTTATCTCAAAAAAATATGGTATTAAAAAATATATATATGGTATTAGAAGATTAATTTATAAATTTAACATGATCCCTAAAAGAAACCTGCAAAAACTATCATGGATATTTTTTTTAAAGCTGAGTCTAGAAATCATTTATAAATAAGAAACAAAGAGCATCTAAGAAAACACAAGAAATGGGATGCCTGGGTGGCTCAGCGGTTGAGCACCTGCCTTCGGCTCAGGGCATGATCCTGGAATCCCAGGATCAAGTCCCACATCGGGCTTCCTGCATGGAGCCTGCTTCTCCCTCTGCCTATGTATGTCTCTGCCTCTCTGTGTGTTGTCTCTTATGAATAAATAAATAAAATCTAAAAAAAAAAGAAAAGAAAAGACAACACAAGAAAAGAACAAGTTGGATGAGGGAGGGCAGATTTTAAACCATGTTATAAAATCTCATTATTTAAAAGGAATGGTCCCAACACCATGGTTTTAACACCCAGGTAAGCTAGCCCCTTCCAACTGCTCCATCCTCAACTCCATTACACCTTTTCAGTTTTCCTAAAAGTTATTTATTATTCCATTTGAACTCTAAATAATCAGTTCTTTGGCTGGGGAGGAGAAATGTCTAAAAAACCTGGTAATTTTTATTGGGATTATGTAAAATTTATAAATTACCCTCTAAGAGGGCCAATGTGGCAATACAGATGGAAATTTGTCTAGGAATTTATCCTATAGAGATATTTATATAAGGACAAAATAATGAGTGTAGATTACACTCTTTACACCACTATTTATAAGACTACAAACCTAAATATCCATCAAGAAGAAAAGGTTAAAAAATCACGGTACACACACACACACACACACAACCAACCAACCACTGTGCAGATATGCAATAAAGGAACGAAGAAGGCTCTCCATATATTCTAAGACTACACCACTATTTATAAGACTACAAACCTAAATATCCATCAAGAACAAAAGGTTAAAAAATCACGGTACACACACACACACACACAACCAACCAACCACTGTGCAGATATGCAATAAAGGAACGAAGAAGGCTCTCCATATATTCTAAGACTACACCACTATTTATAAGACTACAAACCTAAATATCCATCAAGAACAAAAGGTTAAAAAATCACGGTACACACAAACACACACACACACACACACAACCAACCAACCACTGTGCAGATATGCAATAAAGGAATGAAGAAGGCTCTCCATGTATTCTAAGACCGGAAGATCTCCAAGATATTGTATGAAGTGAATAAAGCAAAAACAAAGTGTATGTTTTGCTACTAGTTACTTGCTAGAATAAGAATTATAAGAATATAAAACATGGGCCTTTTTTTTTCTTTTCTTGGGGAAGGGGGTAAATTTTTACTGTGTCATCTCTTTATATATTTATATTTACTTTTTAAAAAAGATTTTATTTAGGGGCGCTTGGGTAGCTCAGCTGGTTAAGTATCTGCCTAAGTATCTGATCCCAGGGTCCTAGATCAAGCCCCTCATCGGGCTCCCTGCTCAGCAGGAAGCCTGCTTCTTATTCTCCCCCTCCCCAATGTTCACTCATGCTGTCTCTCTCAAATAAT
The DNA here is from genome assembly GCF_018345385.1 of Vulpes lagopus. NCBI lineage: Eukaryota > Metazoa > Chordata > Mammalia > Carnivora > Canidae > Vulpes > Vulpes lagopus. The sequence goes on from NC_054842.1 coordinate 13,331,270, forward strand.
TTAAAAACCTTAAAAAACAAACAAACAGATTTATTTGAGAGAGAGAGAGAGAGAGACAGAGAGAGAGAGAGAATAGTGGGAGGAGCCAGACAGGGAGAAACAGACTTCCCATTCAGCAGGGAGCCAGATGCAGGGCTTGACTGCAGGACCCTGAGATCATAATCTGGGCAGAAAGGCAGATGCTAACCTGACTGAGCAACCCAGGCGCCCCTGTATCTTATTTTTTGAACCATGTGAATGCATTATCTATTCTCAAAGTGCAAAGAATACTTAATTTAAAAAGCATGGTAACTAGATCTATCATATGTCACAATTTTAACACTGCGAAAGCAAATCCACAAATGAAAATCACATACTGGAAAAATTAAATTAATTTAATACAATGAAGTAGTGTTTTAAAATCATAGTTAAAGGAAAACATCACAGCATTACATGTGAACAGAAAGTTGGGAACTTTACTTCATCCCTATCACACGACACACATTTTCCCCAAAGTTTCTTTAATTCTGGTTGTGATGAATGTTACTCTTATCTTTTGTCCTTTTGTGGTTACCATGTAACCACAATGCTGGATGCCCATCCTCTATGAGCTCATAACTCAGGGGAAGAGATATCCTAGAATCTATTAACAAAACAGGCTGCATGTGATTTGATGATGAATAAAACACACAGGTGCACCAGAAGAGCTTCTGGAGAGTGGATAAATCTGTGGTAGGGAAAGTATTCCAAGAAAGAGAAGAGTATATAAACACAGGTAACACATAAGTAAAAGAAAGAAACCACAAGGTAAATTTCATGGGCTAGAGTAGATTGACAGATGGAAAAAAACTGACAGAGAGACAAGAGGTCAGTAAAGAAAAATAAAGTATGAAGGGGTTTATGCTCCAAGCTAAGGAGTTTAGATAATATACCACTAATTCATTACAGAGATTATTTCATATCAACTCTTAGGCTGAGCTTCATCTATATCACTAACAAATTTTCATAACAGCACCACAAATCAATTATTCCTGGCCTCCCCATTAGTGACAATTTTATGCTACCTTAATCACCATTATAACACCAGAACCAAGAATCAAACCTAGTGTTTCAACCAGGTAGCCGACTGGCCAAAAACAAGCTGCCCACTGCACCAAGCTGATAGAGGCAGGGTTTTAGTTCTAAGTCCTGTCTCTCTGACTTCAAGGCCGTTTATCTACTGAAGGCTTTTAAGCTGGAAAATGACATAATCAATGTCATGTTAGAGAAGGATAGGAAACAAGATTAAGGCAAAGACAGCAATCTGGTTAGCAATACTGTCCTATTTTAGGTTTACAATCATAAGGGTTAGTGTCAGAGTAGAAGCAATATAAATGGAAAGAAAGGGCAGAACTGAAAGGCTGTAATGGAGAAAAAAGAGTCTTGAGAGGGAACAGTTTCACAGGGGAGAACAGAAGTATCAATGAACTTCATAATTTTTATTTTATTTTTTTTTAAGATTTTATTTATTCATGAGAGACAGAGAGAGCGAGAGGCAGAGACATAGGAAGAGGGAGAAGCAGGCTCTCTGTAGGGGCCCGATGTGGGACTTGATCCCAGACCCCAGGATCATGCCCTGAGTCAAAGGCAGATGGCTCAACCGCTGAGCCACCCAGCTGTCCCAAACTTCAAAAATTTTAAACCTGGAAAAATGCTCATAGTATATCTTTAATAAATAGTAAAGTCGGAGTGAGGGACTAATTTAGGGGAAAAGATGATGAGAAAAACACGATACAATTAGCAAATTCCTCGGACACTGGAACTGTCTTTTATACGTGTAGAATGACCTCGTTTCTTACCCGAATGTCTTTTGGATGTTCTCCTTCAGCTATCCTAACCATCCAGAGAAACTTGTTGATGTCATCACCAGAATAGCCAATAACTCCTCCAAAAATAACCAAAACATAATCTACATCCAGACTCCTCATGATTTTATAGGCTGCTGATTCATTTGAAGACATAGCTTTTCCCACCTATGGAATAAAAAATGACAAAGTGTGTACTCATTCCCACGGTACACTAAAAATAAAAATGAATGTATATCGGACAGAATGTACCTCAAGAGTTTGGAATTCTTTCTAAAGAGATGATTTGCTACGAATTCAACAAATTTACCAGGATCTAGAACCACCTCACTTACTATAACCAATTATAGCAGAAATGTCACCATCTGAATACATGTTCTAATACTGTGCTACTAATTAAGTTCCAAAGCAGGCAAGAAAAGAAACGCAATTTCTCATAACCTCAAGGCCAGGAATGACCAGTGATATAGCTGGTATAAATATATTCTTCTCAGTTTACCAGATGATTAGCTACAACACTAATACAAATAGCACTCATTTGGTTAATATCCATTATCTATTTAAAATCTTTAATAGAGACGTGATTACCTTAATTTATGCAAATTACTTACTTAATAGAGTGAACATAATTTACATGCCCATAAAATGCAGTACATTTGGCTTTATATACTTACAAAAATTTTTAATTTAATAATGGAAAATACAAGTTAAACAATACTTTAAAAGTTTCAGATTTTGCCTAATTCTTCAGTGAGCTAAATTTATCATGTGATGTGCCAGAAATCAGCCTACAATTCTGAATATTTAAATAAGTATATACCATTCTTAAAAACAAAGTATATAAGCATAGCTTGCATTTACTTTATTGAATGTGTGAAATACCATTTTGAGAATTCAGCAAACAGTACTTTTACCCACATTTCCCCTACTCAAAACCAAAGTGAAACCTGCTTACTAAGTAGTAAATAAAAATTTATAATTTTTAATCTTTTATCAAATTCTTACCAGTGCTATGTGGCTGTTATTCCAGGTGTTATTATCCACCAAAGTAGTTCTATTAGCCATTCCAGCTATCTGATATCCATAATCCCACCAAGACATTACTCGGGCATGTTCATCTGTATTTTGCCTTAGCCAAAAGTAAGCTTCTCTAAAATCATCTAAGATATTCCTGGTGCTGAAAGGAATCAGAATATTTTTAAAAATAAGATCTTAAATGTGAAGAGGATCACTTAAAACCTTGAGGGAATAAAACCATTAAATAATTTCACATTTTAAAAGCCTCAACAGTAGGGGGGAGGAAGACATCCAAAAAGAGCTAGGTTAGTATTTTTTTATTAAACTGTAATATGCACACAAATCACCTATCTTGAAAAAAATGCAGATTCTGGTTTAGTAGTTCTGGGGTGGGGTCTGATATTCTCCGCAAGTATAACAAGCATTCAAGTGAAGTGGAAGCTGGGGAAGAAGTGTCATTGGGGAGGTAAAAGAAAAACATGGTGGATTCAAATGTAGAGCCTCACAAATATCATTCTATCTTTTCAGAAAGAAAAAAAGGGTTGGTAAAAAATCTTATAGCTAAGTTACTTTCTTACCCATCATGATTATAAGAGGCCAGGACCACACTTGGACTGGAGTAGGCATTGCTTGTGACCCAGGTACAGTGAACTGCAAACATCATCAGCAGCATCAGCATCAACATGGTGACAATGCTTTTTATATTAGGACCTAATCCTTCTTCAGTTTTTTCCTGTTCAGTTACATGTTTCCTCACTTTACCTGCCTGAAGATAGAAAAACTGGTTAAACAAACTCATTATTTCACTTCCTTCACTAAGACATTAAGGAAAAATGTGAGAATGTTAAATAAATTTAATTCTTTAAGAAAGAAAATGTATAACCATAGGTGTTCTTGTGTGAGGGATACAATGTTTTCTAAAAATTATCAAGGTAGATTCTAAAATCAAATGTGAATAAGAAGGATTTCTGGGACTATATCCAATTCAGGAGCTGATCACAGAGCATAGTATCTTTAGTAAGAAACTTTCAAACCCAGGTACCCTTAGGTTTTATTTAAATACAAAGGGGAAAAAAAAAAAAGACAAAGGAGATAACCAAATTGTCTCATTTTGGCAACCTTTCTTATATAAAATCTACATTTGTCATCCTGAAAATGGCAATGTCCATCTATAATTCAGACCTGGACTTTAGTATAGGAAAAACCTCCATTATCATAATCTTCTAATTACCAAAGCCTCAAAATAACAGATTGGTTAAGATTACATTTTTGTAAACAGCAATAACAAAATCCCACCCAAAACTAAAAAAACAGAGTCACAGGTTCTAAACTGCAAGGCTCGTTTAAAAAACCACATAACAAAACATAACCACCACAAAAGCAAGAACATGCTTTATTAACACAAAGATGTATGAATTCTCTTGGACTTGTACTAAGGAAAGGAAGAATTTCAAAGTTGATATTTATACCAGGAATTTTCATTGCTTATTGGTTGGTATTTTAAAACCTAGTTAATATTCAAATAGTGAAGTTTAATATGTCCCCTACACAAGATGATATGCAATTTTGTGACATATTTCATATTTTTTCATAAAAGGTTGCCCCCTCCATGAAAATAAAAAACAACATAGGATTAAAAAATATATCACTCAAGACATGTGCTGTTACAAGTCTTTTCTATACCTGCACCAAATATTACCCTGCTGTGTTAGGTGAGAGGTTAAAAGTAAATTACAGTAATATTGGCCAGCTATCTGTTGCTGAGGCTTTTTTTTTTCTAAGAGTGAGACATTGTATGTGCACACTCACGTAAGTGAAGGAGGGGCGAGGCAGGAGAGAATCTTAATCACTCTTCACCGTTGTGGAGCCTGAGGGAGGGCTCAATCTCATGACCCTGAGATCATGATCTGAGCCAAATCAAGAGTCAGATGCTTAATCAACTTATCACTCACGTCACCAAGAGGCTTGTTTTTTTAAAGGTACTTTATTCCCTTTATTTTACTTTTAATCAACCAAATATTTAAAAAGTTTACACTGAATATGGGCCTAAAGGATTAGTATGCTTGTGCACATCATTTCAAAAGGGCTTATAGGGGATCCCTGGGTGGCGCAGCGGTTTGGCGCCTGCCTTTGGCCCAGGGCGCGATCCTGGAGACCCGGGATCGAATCCCACGTCGGGCTCCCGGTGCATGGAGCCTGCTTCTCCCTCTGCCTGTGTCTCTGCCTCTCTCTCTCTCTCTCTCTCTCTCTCTCTGTATGACTACATAAATAAATAATAAAAAAAAAAATTAAAAAAAAAAAAAGGGCTTATAGTGCTAAATTTTGCATATTAAGTAGAGCACAAGGTTGTTACTCTCAAAAATAGAGAGGTTTCAGATAAAACTTGACCAATAAGAAATGAGAATCCCTTCTCTGATTACATTATATTTTCTTATTCTAAGCTAAAAGACCAAAAGACCAAATAGGACCCAAATTTTGAGGCAAACAATAAAGACCAACTAGAAATGTCACAGGTGGTCTAAATCCCTGTTTAATCATTTTTCTTAATATGTATAGTTCTTACCATGGTAGAAAAATAAAGCACATAAAAATATTAAAGGTCTTACTTAGATTCCCACCTTATCATACAAATTTCCTGGGTTTCTTTTATCATCCTCATCACTGCTGTCTTCCACAGGTGGGTTTTCCCTTTTCATGTCATCCCCCAAATAGTGCTCAAAAACATTTGAGAACGCAATTGCCGACAGCATACAGACGACCGGAGTCAAAGTCAACATCAGCCGCACCATCACTCCAGCAAAATAGACAGCACTGATTGCATACAGAGCAACTGCAAAGACAAGTTCTCTTATAACACTTCAGAAAATGTCCACAGAAAACTGAGCTCAATGTTTAATACTACATTATAAACCAGAGCTAAAAAGAAACAAACATCTCATAAAAGAGCTAATTGTTTTAAATTGATAATACAGACCAACTGACTTAATAGTCATATTTAGAAATTATAAGTTGACTAAATACTACATATCAACAGTTTTAGGTAAATGTATCATGATTCAAACTTAATTATTATGGGAAAAATGACAATTTAGCATTTGTCAATAGCATCACATATTAGAAAATCCATAGCTGACAGACTAAACATATTGGGTGAATTATATTATTAGGCACAGTAAGTTTACAGAATCAAACAGTCTATGAAAAGTCAATGCAAACATCTGGTATAAAGCCTGCTTTAAAGTAAGAATGGGATGAGAAGAATATAATTTATTAACCAAAGGGGGAACTTGTAAACTTACTGCCAAGAAACTTAAAATTTTTTAAAGTAATTTTTAATACTAAAGGCTCCACCAATTCTGGCTGAAGGCTGTATGACTTTACAAAGTCAATGGTCATCAGAGCTCTTCTCTCATTTGAAACTAATTTTTTTTTCTTGACCGTAGATTATACCATATTCTTAGATGATCAGCTCAATGAATTTTTACATAATACAGATCCATGTAATTACCATCCATATCAAAATATAGAACATTTGTATATCTCCCTCAGAAGGAAACTTCATGCCTTTTCCCAGTCAACAGCTACCTCTGCTCCTCTCTATTAAAGGTAATCACTATTTGAACTTCTAAAGCATTAATTTTTTTTTTTTTATTCTTGAACTTCTTAAAATGAAATTATATCAAAGTGTTCTCTTTGTACTGGCTTATTTACTCATGCTATTCTCTTATTAAATGCTGTGTTTTATATACTACATTATACAAATACATCAAAATTTATTATATTGCTGATAACCTCTGGAATGTTTCTATTTAGGGGCTATTACGGATAAAGTTGCTATGTATATTCTTAAACATGTCCCTTGTTGAACATACACACTCACCTCTCTTGGGTATATATCTGGGATTGGGAATGCTGCCTAATGAGGTGGGCAAAACGTTTAAGCTAAATCCTTCTGAGTAACAGAATATTAACACAACCTTATCCAAATTCCATTGATCTATATCAACAGAACGAGAATGATTATCATCCCTGGCTATAACTCACACAGGTGCTATTTTTCTCCCCTGACTTTACTCTGGAATAGTAACTTGAGTGTTAATAATGGTTCATGCATCATACTTATAGAAGTTCAGTCCTGGTACTACAAATTATTTGGTTATATGACCCTGTGCATGTTACAAACCTTTTTAAAGTTTCAGGTTTTAACACCTGCAAAACAGCCACAGTATACTTCTTGCGATGACTTTATCATGTAAAGGTCTTTAGTCTGCTTATTTCATCTACTTGTATCATGAATGTAAAATTCTAACCACTTGGCTTTAAAATAGTTTGTCTCATCACCTTTTTAGGTGGAAATATACATACACAAATCTATCAGTGAAGCGGGTGTTAACTTAAAGGTGATTCTTACTCCATTACAAAATAACTTTATACTGAAATCTGGACAATGATTGCTGCTACAAACTTCTTCCTACTTAATAAAGCTAATTCAGAAAATGAAGACAATATAGTCAACAAAGTTATAATTTCCAATTCTCAGCCACAGACTATAACATTAATCTCTCAGAAAATCTCTACCCAATTGAAAATTTATATAATAGTTCTAAATTAATTTAAAACATTTTAATATGAGTATATATAATGCAAATTCACTGAATTTTTCTTGGCTAGACACACAAATTGAGAGAGGAAATTTATCTTGAATATGCTACGACTCCAGCAAAGAAAAACAAAACTTTTTTAAAGTGATAGCCTCAATAAAGAAAATTGTTTCAAATCAAAGTATTTATTAAAAATCTCTTACCAAATACTCTTTCATCGTTGATATTTTTAATGCAGAACCATAGGCCTGCTGGGAAGGTACACACAAGAATATGTAGATCAAAGAAGAAAGATACCCAAGTCGTAGGTTGATGTTCAGACACTGATGCAATAATTGGAATGTGTATTTTTGCATACCTGGTATTTAAAAAGTTAATATTGTTTAAAATTTAATAAAACAGGAGGAGTTCCTTTTAGATGAAGAAATTTCCTTTGACTGTAAATATGGTTCCTATCCCCTCACCCCTTCTTGCTTAAAAGTATATTCCAATGTAACTTAGAAACTGGAAATAAATCTGGTCCACACTGGTAAAACTAAAACCAATATGCCACTTCTAAAATTGGAAGACTTGGGATCCCTGGGTGGCGCAGCGGTTTGGCGCCTGCCTTTGGCCCAGGGCGCGATCCTGGAGACCCGGGATCGAATCCCACATCAGGCTCCTGGTGCATGGAGCCTGCTTCTCCCTCTGCCTGTGTCTCTGCCTCTCTCTCTCTCTCTGTATGACTATCATAAATAAATTAAAAAAAAAAAAAAATTGGAAGACTTATCTAAAGCCAGTTATAAAAGTGTTGGCTCTGACTTTTAATACAAAAATCTTTGCTCAAATAGAATTTTCTGCAGTTTTGCTTAGCATCTCGTTGTTTGTATCAACAAGCTACACATATTTTGGACTTATTAATAGTAGAAATACCTTATCCAGTAAGATATCATATTGCCATACCTTTCTTAACAAGATGATACAAAGGCAGGTGAGGGAAGAGGAAAGGATAGGACAAATAGCTCCTGAAATGCCCTGAGATTCTAAAACAGTCAATCAAGCATGACTTCTAAAAATATGACCTAGTATTTTAACCTCATCAGAATAACGGTCTACAACCAGGGTTTTCTTTCCCTCAAACTTTTTGGTGATCCACAGACTGATCTCTTAAAACATGTCTAAATGTTAGTTTCATTCATTTATACATCATTTGCTTATGCCTTTAGTTAGATCTGGGCCTGAGCCCTTTTCATATTATATCAAAAGGCAGGCCCAAACAATAAATTGTTTATTGGTAGGTTTACTGGGCCATATAGGAAGTAACAAAAAAGACAAACAATGGGGAAGAGGGAAGAGAAACAAATTATCATCAACAGATTATAGTCTATCCTTAGGAAAACATTTTAGAGACAAAAAGTTTTACTGAACTAGTTGTCTAATTTAAAACCAAAATTTTTTATTAATTCATTTTATAATAGCACTCTTTAAAAAGTGTAAAAATACCCTCAAGTGTATTTGATAGATTAAAAATATCAAGGAACTTAGATAATGTGGTATTAGGAAAGAAGTTAGGTAACCTTTCTTCACAACTCTAGCATATGGGTTTGTAACACAGCACCTTAAGAATTAAAAATTAAGTATTACTAAAAGATGGAAACTAAACATAATTGTTAAAAACAAAAATCAATCATTAAAAGGGCACACATGTTACCTGCAATGTTTTTTGACAAACAGAACTAAAATAAGGATTTGACCATGTAGAACAGAAATGTATGACTTACATATATCACAGTAAAGGTGCATTCTAAACAGGAATTTTAAACAAAGATAAATTACACGGGATGATTCAACATTTACTAAACTAGCATAAGCTGGGTACTTCAGAAACGTTGCCAAGATACTGAAATAGAGCAACAGAGAAAAAATGGTATTTTAAAATAGTATTAGGGCAAATAACTTATCCGCACTTACCCAGTGTCCCACAATGAGTAAAACCTGCCACTCCATGGTGCAATGTAACCTTGGAAGAAAAAACGTAGAGGAAATAAATCTGCCTTTTTATTGTTTATTTTTACTGATTGTTATGGGTTAATATAAGTTAATATTAAATAATTTCAGGGTTGTTTTTTTTTTTTTTTGTAAGTGACAACGTATTTCATGCAGCTGGCAGTCAGATAAAATAAGGTTAGTAATCATATAACAACAAATATCCATGGAGATCACATTCTCAGAGAAATAAAAGTTGAGAGATAAAAATCATAAAAAATTTTCACATTCTCCTTTAAACTTCTAGTTGACTAGTAAAGTAAAATAAAGCTAAGACATTAAGATAGCATTTGATAATTTAAAAAGGGGGAAAACATCTAAATTATCTAATCCAGTATGCCAAATTTAGATAAATGCAAAGATGATTTTAAACATTCTTGCCTTTACTCTCGTAATTAATCCTTCTTGATTTTGAGCTAGGCTAGTATTTTAATTTGACAGATGGAATACCTTTAGAGAGAACTGGATTTGTTTATAGAGACAATTGAAGTCAGGATTAGAAAGTCACTTAGAACCTAGAAGCAGATGGAAACTGATTTGGTTTGAGTGTTCAAAAGCTGGAAAGACAAAGTGTATGCAAACAAAAATGGCAAGCCTGCAGTAAGTAACACTGGAAACTCTGAATTTTATACACTTTGGGGCTATTCATTTATCAAGAGAAATATGCTTGAAAGTTTATCTATGTGGGGCTAAAGCACTAAAATTAAGATAGAGTTTAAAAAAAATCACATTTGTAGTATTATTCAGATTTTAGTAACTTTGACTATTATTTTTTATTGTTTAGACAGAATACAACTGTGGTTGTATTTAACCTACTAGGACAAAATAGAAAATGTACAAAATTTTTAAAGTAATTACCTTTTTGAATAATCTAAAGACAAGATTCACAATCTACAGGTGATGATACTTACCTGTATAAGTCAAATAGATGACACTAAGGAACACAGCACCTGCAGCTAGTGATACACCCAAAAAGAAAAGAGTCTGGAACTCTTGTTTTGTTAATCGGTCTCTCAGATACTGCAAGAAAGCATAAGCTTGCAGCAATGCAAAGACACCTAATTAAAGAAAGGGATGATATAAATAATCAAAAGTACTTTCCCAAAGATATTTAAAAATGTTAATTTCGAAGAGCTTCTTAGAATACCCTGTACCACACATATCAAAGACTAGTCATTTCATCTAACCAACATTTCCTTTGTCAAATGACAGTTAACCAATTAAAGCATTTAAAAAACTGGTATATTTTAAAAATTTTCAGACTCCCCATACATGGACCAGATAGAAAAATCTTATTTCAATAACTAGAGCCTGTTTACCACATTAAACTGCTTCCTTGTCCCATATTTTAGTGATATGCTTTCTAGGGGCTAAAAAAATCGAATCATCATTATAAAGCAGTAACAGCAAAAAAGTACTTTTGTTAAAATATACAAAATTGCTAAAATATACAAAACACGATACAAAAGCACTAGGTGTAAAACTAATAGGCATAAGAGAACCCTAAACCCATATAGCATATTGATTTTTCTTTTAAAAAATTTAGTCATAAGAGTTGTTTTTCAGAATTTTAGAATTTTAACCATTTTAGAATGATTAAGTAAGTATAGTAAAATATTTACATTTTAGGAAATATAAGAACCCATTAACAAAAAGTCAGGTGATTGTGTATCTTCACACATACTGCTATAAAGGATTATATGCTCAAAACTGGATATGAGAATCTGATAAAAGCTAGGGAATATCATGTCAGAGAGTTAAATATTTATAAAATGTTGCAAATAAAATAACTACCCACGGACTGCCTGTGGGTGACACAGACTGTGTGTTAAGAATCTGTTAAAGTTTTATTCAAATATTTCCCATTATCTTGTTAATTGTGACCCAGATTAATAATGGCAAAATAGTCTGCTCATACGGAGAAGAATTAAATTACTTCATAATCAATATAAAAGCCATTTAATTTCAGTTAAAATATATTTTAGGGAGATGTAAAGGACATAAAATGTTCCATCTAAATTTGCTGAAATGCAAAGTTGGTAGTACAGTAAACTCAGTGTACAAATACACTTTAATATTTGTTTAAACAAAGCAAATGTTATTTACTGTTTGCAAATAACATGGATTGTGAAAAGGGAATATTTTTCCTTTTCAAAACAACAGTAACTGGGAAAATAGGCTCATTTGGAACACAGTATCACAAAGTCTTAATAAAACTCTATAAGACATTCAATATTTATAAAATATTACTGGCAACGTTTCAGAACCAATATGATGTAAACTTAAAGAAACCCAAAACTCTGAAAGAACTTAATTCCCTTCAGGACTGGCTGGTTATACATTCACATATTCTTTAGAAAAAGGAAAGCAAATATTTTTTTCATACCAGCAGCTGCCATGTGTTCACTTGTCCTGATTGGCTGGAATCCCACAAAGGGTATCTGCATGGATAATATTAAACCCACAATGTAGAAAGTGCTATATGCTATAAAGACAAAATAGGAAACAAAGATAATTTACTACTGCCATTAAGTACTTCAAACATAAATGTATACAATAACTCATATTTTTAAGCAAATTTTTAACTGACCTTATTTTAAGAACAGTATCTTGAAATGACCGCTCTACTTGATATTCTATTTGCTGATTAATTATAAATCATGAAAATTCTTTCTGCTGATCTTTAAAAAACTTTTTAAGTACTTTATTTTGCAAAATATCATTTAGAACAGTTTAGGAGACTGGTGCTACTTTCCTTTTCCTAAAATGGAATCAAGTTTTCAAACTATCATTAATAATAATTGACATGCCCCAGAAACTAATATATAAACACTATTCCTACTGGCATTACTCTGAAGCATGACTTAAAGAATACTGATCCTCATCATATACAAATAGCTGCTCCTGCCTCAAAAGTTAAGTATTCCACATCCTTTTTATAGTCTAACACTTCGTATAGTACCTCTTAGTGAGAACCAAAAAAACCTGTCCACTAAGTTTTATGTCATAAAAGAAGAGATTAAATATACAAAAGTCAAGCCAAAACACACTAGTTGTATTTAGGTGTTCACAGATCACTATTTTCAGTTCATTACAGAGAAAGTTAGAATTGGGAATCATTGTAATTGGAAGTTTATCTAGAAATGAAGATAAAATCCAACAGAAATAATACGAAAATAGTTGTTGGCAAATAAAGTATTCTATTAGGAAAAAAGACTGGAGTGTATTTAGGAAGAGAACTGTTATAGTATATATATTCATGTTCTACACTCTGTGTAGCACAGCCTTCAGCATACACTTCTTTTCCCCTGCTCAGTTGAGAAGGAATGTTTATTTGCTTTCAAAAGAAACCCATCTATGGAAGGTAAACCATGGGCTAATGGTTCAAATGTTAAGTTGTCTCCTGAGCTACATGATAAGAGATGACTACAGTGTTAGGAAAAGGATAAGAAGCTAAAGTAAATTTAATAGGAAGAATCAGTATATGTGAATAGTTTCCAATATCCTCAAGATAATAGAGAACTGATGGTCTAGAGACTATAGAAGTCATCCACTTAATAATGTACTTTCCATACTAATATTAATTATGGAATATTAATAATGGAATGGAATTACCTTCAGTGAGGTACTTGAACATAAATACATTAAGAATTAAGTAAACCAGAATTTCTATATTATGTGACATAAACTATCAATTTGATTGACGGGATTTCTAGTATCAGTATGTTTCTGTCAGTATTGTGCAGATGCCCTGGCAAACAGAGGCAGAATCAGGAAAAAAATGGGAAGAAGTGATCTTGATCTTGAACAACTACGTAACAAAAATTTCAGTTTCCTCTCTATAGAATGAGGTTTAGGTAAAAAGATCTGTAGATCTCCTTCCCACCAACAAAAAACCCTAAGGCTCTATGACCAACCAGCTTTTTACTAGACACCTTCTGCTGAGAAATCAAACCCTAGACAAATACTGAACACAGAAAGGCACAACTAGAAAGGCCAGGCCTGGGATTAACTTTATGTCATTTATGTATTTTAATTATAGGTAAGTCTACTTCTGTCTAAACAGCACCATCACCTCTTAGGCTAGATTTCTCTTTCTTACAAACACTAATGAACACTGAATATTAATACTGTGTCACAGAATTTGGATTAAATATGACAAGTGGCACATATGAATAAAAAAATACTTTTTTTTTTCTTTTCTTTTCTTTTTTTTCCCCTCCCCTCCCCCTCCCCTTGAATAAAAAAATACTTAAAAAAACTTGAGGTGAAGTTTATGTATAATCATCTAAAAGTGAACATTTTAGATGTATTTAGTACACTGACAATGTTATGCAACTACCACTGCTTTCTAGTCCCAAAACATTTTCATCACCCCAAAGAAAACTCACACTCATTAAGCAGTTGTTCCCCATTCCCCTCATCCCAGTGCAAAGTAAACATGAATCTTCATTTGTCTCTATAGGTTACTAGTTTGGTCTAATTGCAAAGGTAATACGTTTTTTGTTTTAGAAAAAAACAAAAAGTAAAAAGTCTCTAGTCATTTACTTCCCTAAGTCATATTTTCCAGAAATAATCACTAAAAGGTATGGTGAGCACACACAAACCTATTCATATTCATATTCTCTCTCTTCAAATCGAACTATTATTATCATGCTTGGCAATGTAAAAAAGTTCAGCAACCACTTGCTTGGGAACTATCGAAGTTTCCTCTCAGTGGTTTGCTCAAGTTCATCCAGACTTATTCAAAAAGAAGAATAAACCTCATAATATTCTCAATTCAGTGGTTTTATGCAAGTTCACAGAGACACTGTTATTGGTAAAGAAAAAAAGTCTTTATTATAGAAACAGATGCACTAGAATCCAAGTTATTTAATAAGAGTGATGGGAGAGTTGTTTAAGAAAAAGAAACTCCATCTCAGAAAACATAAAAAGACCAGATGGGACTTCAGTTTGTATTAGTTTGTAAACATAGGTTAATGACAAATAAAACTGAATAGAAATAAGTTCAACAATATTTTACCTTTGAATACTCTTATCCATATCAGATATGCACCAATGATACAAAGTAATGAATAATATATGCAATAATCCAAAGATCACCATTTTCTTCTAAGAGAACTGGATTCATGTTTTCCTTATTTTTATATTTTTTGGATCACTGATCCTGTGATGTTTACACAGGGGGACAAATGTTCCTCCTAACAGCACTTCTTACTACACAGACAAGTATTTCCATTAAATAAAAGTCAGGATTGCTTGCCAGGTAATATAAAATATCACAAACTCCTCTTGCTTAATATTGTCCTCCTTTACTCTGTAAAATTAGATAGACATTTCTGTTTCTCAATTTAAATCCCATTTACCAAGCCATGTTTTAAAACATAGAAAATAAGAATTAGATAATACTCAAATAGAAAGAGAGAAGTAACTCTCAATTCTTAAAAATAAACACAATCTTTACTACAAAGTAAAAACATATTTTCCTCCGTGCTTTGTACAATAGCATCTGTGTTTAAAATTTACCTAATTAATTCATTCAAATATAAACTTTATATCATTATGGTCAAGGCACTCTAAGAATACAAAAAAAACAAAAACAAAAAACCAAAAAAACCCAAACCATCATTAAGATCAATTCCATCCTCTAAGAGTTAGATATCTAATTGGGAAAATCAGAGATGTATGTAACTACGATACAATGAATCAAGTACACCTGTTACATCAGTGAAAAATCCCTGGCTCTACAAAAACTTCAAGGAGAGATCTCTTCTGATATGAGAACTAAAGAGGCAGTAGACAACGTCTCTACCATTCTCAGAAGACCTCAACAACACAAAAACCCACAGACAGCAATCATTCCCTACTAAGTCGTCCTATGAACTCTCTAGGACTCTTGAACAAATTACTTAATAACCATATCTAACACAACTTTCTACCCATCCATGTTAACTTACAATTCTTACCTATAAACCAGAAGAACAAAGCTTTCCATCAAAGTAGTGAACTCTTAAGAAAATGCACAATACCAATAATGTTGTAAATCATTTATTACATCATGAAAATGTTACCACACTGCCATCCTGTGGAAGCACAGTTACAGGCATTCACTACTGCATATAATATTCCCAAAGTGCTCAAAGAATTCCAGAAAATATTGCCATTAGATATTTACAAGGTCTACTATTGTTTGATTATTTACAGCCAAAGAAAATCTCTTTGACTTGGGTCAAATACTAATCTTCTAAACAGACCCTAAACATCTTTCACTGTTAAAATACTTTTATTTTTTATCCAAAGGTATATATGGAGTAGAGCCAAATTAATTCAGAAAACTACTGTCCTTGACTTAAGGCACACAAACAAGTTGTTCTAGAAAATAAAAGGCACTGAAACTTCTGATTCAAGCTCCATTTAAGTTTTTTCAAGAAGCTCCTGCTGTTATTCAAACTAACCTTTAAGTACCTTCTCCCAGACAAAGCCAAGACTTATGTTGATAGTATTCATTATACTTATAAAATACTGTGTACTGTGACTCTTGGATGGCTCAGCGGTTGAGCGTCTGCCTTCAGCTCAGGGCGTGATCCCCAGGTTTGGGGATGAGTCCCACATCAGATTCCCTGCTGGGAGCCTGCTTCTTCCTCTGCCTGGGTCTCTGCCTCTCTCTGTATGTCTCTCATGAATAAATAAGTAAAATCTTAAAAAAAAATACTGCGTACTTCCTTTTACTTCAAGTTGGAAAAGGTTTTATGAATATTACATTTCCATTAACTATGATCTACCATTAAATCACCTTAGCATTTCTGAGTTGCTTCATATCCTGGTTGATATATATTTAATGGAAAAGGCTAACAAAATATTCCTTTGCCATCCCTCTGCTCTCTCAACCAAAACAGTATTAACCAAAAGAAAAACTGTGGAGAAATATCTTAAAATTCAAGCAATTCCGCCTCATTGTTAACAAATATGATTAAAGGACTTTAAGACTGTTGAAGCCTTTGATTAACAAAGATACTTTGACTACTTGATTACTGTGCATCCTGGGTAAATACGCAGATGAAGAATGCTAAGAAACTTATAGGATACGAATTAAAGCTTAAAAACAAAAAAAGAACCATAAAAATATGGATAATTCTTCTTTTTTTTTTTTAAGATTTTATTTATTTATTCATGAGAATACACAGAGAGGAGAGAGAGAGAGAGAGAGAGGCAGAAACACAGGCGGAGGGAGAAGCAGGCTCCATGCAGGGAGCCCGACATGGGACTGGATTCCAGGTCTCCAGGATCACACCTTGGGCTGAAAGTGGTGCTAAACCGCTGAGCTACCAGGCCTGCCCTGGATAATCTTCGTTCTTTAACTAGAAAGAGACCATCTTTTGATCATTTGTGTCTCCCTATTGGCTGCTAGCATATAACTATCTATTAAACATTTAATTCTCTAGTGAACCGATTTGAATTACCTCAAAAAAAAAAAAAAAGGAACAATCTTTAGGTATCCCCAGTCTTTATAATCACCTCTCAGCCTCTGTAGCTATTTCTTCTTGTCTAGTTATTCCTTCATAATTTTAACACAAACAACAAAGCAAACACTTAAGTAGCACTTTTTATTTAATAACCTTAATATTCTGCAAGGTGGGAATTCTATTTGATTCATGAGAACACTAAGGCATAAGGAAATTAAGTAATCCGCCCAACGTTGCATCACTAGTAAGTGACTAGCCCAGGAACTGCTCTGCAGTTCACATTCCATTATAGCACCTCTCATTTAGGGTTACACCATCACAAACCTTCTATCTCTATTTTTTTTCTATCTCTATTTCTATACTATTTTCTCCTCTCAAAATTTATTTCCAAAATTTCAGAAGGACACAGTCAGCTGAAAAGCCTAAAACAAGACTTTCCTGGAACTCAAAAGTCAAAACTGGTTTTCATAAACTCCTTCCCATTTCCATTTTATTCATATGCTGTAATTACATTGTAATAATTTTTTTTTTAAGATTTTATTTACTTATTCACACACACACAGAGAAAAAGAGAGGCAGAGACACAGGCAGAGGGAGAAGCAGGCTCCATGCAGGGAGCCCAACGTGGGACTCGATCCCAGGTCTCCAGGATCACGCCCTGAGCCCAAGGCAGCGCTAAACCGCTGAGCTACCAGGCCTGCCCTGGATAATTCTTCTTTTTTTTTTTTAAGATTTTATTTACTTATTCACACACACACAGAGAAAAAGAGAGGCAGAGACACAGGCAGAGGGAGAAGCAGGCTCCATGCAGGGAGCCCAACGTGGGACTCGATCCCAGGTCTCCAGGATCACGCCCTGAGCCCAAGGCAGCGCTAAACCGCTGAGTCACCTGGGCTTCCCTACACTGCAATAATTAATTATGTTGTTCATTATAAGTTCCCTAGAAAGAGACCATCTTTTGATCATTTGTGTCTCCCTATTGGCTGCTAGCATATAACTATCTATTAAAACATTTAATTCTCTAGTGAACCGATTTGAATTACCTCAAAAAAAAAAAAAAAAGGAACAATCTTTAGGTATCCCCAGTCTTTATAATCACCTCTCAGCCTCTGTAGCTATTTCTTCTTGTCTAGTTATTCCTTCATAATTTTAACACAAACAACAAAGCAAACACTTAAGTAGCACTTTTTATTTAATAACCTTAATATTCTGCAAGGTGGGAATTCTATTTGATTCATGAGAACACTAAGGCATAAGGAAATTAAGTAATCCGCCCAACGTTGCATCACTAGTAAGTGACTAGCCCAGGAACTGCTCTGCAGTTCACATTCCATTATAGCACCTCTCATTTAGGGTTACACCATCACAAACCTTCTATCTCTATTTTTTTCTATCTCTATTTTTTTCTATCTCTATTTTTTTCTATCTCTATTTTTTTCTATCTCTATTTCTATACTATTTTCTCCTCTCAAAATTTATTTCCAAAATTTCAGAAGGACACAGTCAGCTGAAAAGCCTAAAACAAGACTTTCCTGGAACTCAAAAGTCAAAACTGGTTTTCATAAACTCCTTCCCATTTCCATTTTATTCATATGCTGTAATTACATTGTAATAATTTTTTTTTTAAGATTTTATTTACTTATTCACACACACACAGAGAAAAAGAGAGGCAGAGACACAGGCAGAGGGAGAAGCAGGCTCCATGCAGGGAGCCCACGTGGGACTCGATCCCAGGTCTCCAGGATCACGCCCTGAGCCCAAGGCAGCGCTAAACCGCTGAGCTACCAGGCCTGCCCTGGATAATTCTTCTTTTTTTTTTTTAAGATTTTATTTACTTATTCACACACACACAGAGAAAAAGAGAGGCAGAGACACAGGCAGAGGGAGAAGCAGGCTCCATGCAGGGGAGCCCAACGTGGGACTCGATCCCAGGTCTCCAGGATCACGCCCTGAGCCCAAGGCAGCGCTAAACCGCTGAGCTACCAGGCCTGCCCTGGATAATTCTTCTTTTTTTTTTTTAAGATTTTATTTATTTATTCATGAGAAACAGAGAGAGAGAGAGAGGCAGAAACACAGGCGGAGGGAGAAGCAGGCTCCATGCAGGGGAGCCCAACGTGGGACTCGATCCCAGGTCTCCAGGATCACGCCCTGAGCCCAAGGCAGCGCTAAACCGCTGAGCTACCAGGCCTGCCCTGGATAATTCTTCTTCTTTAACAATTAACAGACATATATAGTAAATACTTTCTTTTCCAAATACACTGTTCATCATTAACTACGTAGAGGATCAGTCTTTGAAACAGGTATTTAATTTGTATAAAGAAGCAATGACTTGTTCAAAAACACTTGAGAGACAATTATAACTTTTAAAAATAGCATATGTATTTCATACTGATACCTAAAATGACATCAAAGATAGTAGGGCAGAAAATAAAGAGAAATGTATCTGGGTTTGAATTTTATTTCTATCATATGAAAAGCATTATTCACTTAATTTCTGACAGTGGTTAATGAGTTATCAAAGTACATTAAAATATAAATAGTGTGTGTTTTGAAGACTATAGGAAAAAAGTCATGAAATATAAATTTTTTTTAGATTTTTATTGATTTATTCATGAGAAACAGAGAGAGAGAGAGAGGCGCAGAGACACAGGCAGAGGGAGAAGCAGGCTCCATGCAGGGAGCCCACGTGGGACTCGATCCCAGGTCTCCAGGATCACGCCCTGAGCCCAAGGCAGCGCTAAACCGCTGAGCTACCAGGCCTGCCCTGGATAATTCTTCTTCTTTAACAATTAACAGACATATATAGTAAATACTTTCTTTTCCAAATACACTGTTCATCATTAACTACGTAGAGGATCAGTCTTTGAAACAGGTATTTAATTTGTATAAAGAAGCAATGACTTGTTCAAAAACACTTGAGAGACAATTATAACTTTTAAAAATAGCATATGTATTTCATACTGATACCTAAAATGACATCAAAGATAGTAGGGCAGAAAATAAAGAGAAATGTATCTGGGTTTGAATTTTATTTCTATCATATGAAAAGCATTATTCACTTAATTTCTGACAGTGGTTAATGAGTTATCAAAGTACATTAAAATATAAATAGTGTGTGTTTTGAAGACTATAGGAAAAAAGTCATGAAATATAAATTTTTTTTAGATTTTTATTGATTTATTCATGAGAAACAGAGAGAGAGAGAGAGAGAGAGAGAGAGAGAGAGAGAGAGAGAGGCAGAAACACAGGCGGAGGGAGAAGCAGGCTCCATGCAGGGGAGCCCAACGTGGGACTCGATCCCAGGTCTCCAGGATCACACCTTGGGCTGAAAGTGGTGCTAAACCGCTGAGCTACCAGGCCTGCCCTGGATAATTCTTCTTTTTTTTTTTTAAGATTTTATTTACTTATTCACACACACACAGAGAAAAAGAGAGGCAGAGACACAGGCAGAGGGAGAAGCAGGCTCCATGCAGGGAGCCCACGTGGGACTCGATCCCAGGTCTCCAGGATCACGCCCTGAGCCCAAGGCAGCGCTAAACCGCTGAGCTACCAGGCCTGCCCTGGATAATTCTTCTTTTTTTTTTTTAAGATTTTATTTACTTATTCACACACACACAGAGAAAAAGAGAGGCAGAGACACAGGCAGAGGGAGAAGCAGGCTCCATGCAGGGGAGCCCAACGTGGGACTCGATCCCAGGTCTCCAGGATCACGCCCTGAGCCCAAGGCAGCGCTAAACCGCTGAGCTACCAGGCCTGCCCTGGATAATTCTTCTTTTTTTTTTTTAAGATTTTATTTACTTATTCACACACACACAGAGAAAAAGAGAGGCAGAGACACAGGCAGAGGGAGAAGCAGGCTCCATGCAGGGAGCCCAACGTGGGACTCGATCCCAGGTCTCCAGGATCACGCCCTGAGCCCAAGGCAGCGCTAAACCGCTGAGTCACCTGGGCTTCCCTACACTGCAATAATTAATTATGTTGTTCATTATAAGTTCCCTAGAAAGAGACCATCTTTTGATCATTTGTGTCTCCCTATTGGCTGCTAGCATATAACTATCTATTAAACATTTAATTCTCTAGTGAACCGATTTGAATTACCTCAAAAAAAAAAAAAAAAGGTAAAATTAGACAAACTAAATTCTAGTGCTTCCAGTTTTTGTATCCTAGAATTTTTACATGCAATTTTTCCTTTTAATTTTTTTTTCAAAATTTTATTTATTTATTTGACAGAGATAGAGCACAAGGAGGAGGAGCAATAGGCAGAGGAAGAGGGAGAAGCAGGGAGCCCAATGTGGGGCTTGATCCCAGGACCCTGGGATCATGACCTGAGCTGAAGTTAGAGGCCCAACCAACTAAGCCCCTCGGGTGTCCTTTTTTTTTTTTTTTTTTTTTTAAGATTTAATTTATATTCATGAGAGACACAGAGAGAGAGGCAGAGTCCCCACAGTGAGCCTGATGTGGGACTCAATCCCAGAACCCTGGGAATCACAACCTAAGCCAAAGACAGATGCTCAATCACTGAGCCACCCAGGTGCCCTCAAGTGCCCTTCTTTTAATTTTTTGTTGTTTAGCATTAGGTATGTTTCGTTTATATACTGCCAAGTATAAATACGATGCTTAAATATTTTTATTTTTTGGTTTTAATTTTAATTAAAAAAACTTTTAAGTAAGCTCTATGCCCAATGTGGAACTTGGACTCATGATGTCAAGATCAAGAGTTACATGCTCTGCCAACTGAGCCAGCCAGGCACCCCTCTGATTTTATTTTTAATTCACTCAACAGCAAGATTATCTTTCTCCACTCACAAACTCTAAATTCCTAGAATAATTTGTACAGAAATAAAGTATGTGGTATGTCTATAATATCTAATTTTTATATGATGATTTCACCAGAAAATATTACCATAAATAAAAATACATTTTAGATATAAAAATTGTTTAAAAAAGGGTGACTGTTACTTTTCTTACTCTACCTCACTAAAGAAAACAAAGACAATAAGTGAATTCCCCAGTGACATTTAAAAATCATTTATCAATACTAGAAACCAATTTCTTCCTTCTCCTTAGATTATTATTCCAATTTAATGAGACCCTTATAAGTCATCAGAGATAAAATTCATATTTCTGTAAATGAAAAAGTCTCATTTATTATAAATTTAGTACGTGCTCATTGTAGAAAATGTGAAAAGCAGAGAAAAGTATGAAGGAGAAATATCAGTAGTAATCCTTGCTATCTGCCTGCTTTTTATTCAGATTTTCCTATATCATCAAATACTAACTTTAATGATGCCATAGTATTTCTTATGATATGGCAACACTACAATTTAAAAGAAACAAACTATTTTCGCAATTATAACTTACACCATAGTGAACACCCCCTAAACATATCTTCATATCTTTAATAAAGTGTGATAAACTTTTATAAAGGTTAAGTAATTTTACATCTCATTAGTGTTATGTGATATCTGCAGACCAGTCTTTCTATAAATGCAAAATAAGACATAAGTGTTCTTTTATCTTGTTAAAACATCAGAATCCTATTTGTAACGTAACTTTGTATAATTCACATTTGAAATATAGTGACATATACCACGTCTAGAATATTTCTTCACGAAATAATTTAACTTTATACAATTCCTCCCTACCCAAATTTCAAGTAGTAGGAGCTTTTCTTCTCCCTTGCCCTCATGCCCTCCTGTGCCATATCTACCCTACATCCATATTATCTTC
Source organism: Vulpes lagopus (assembly GCF_018345385.1). Taxonomy (NCBI): domain Eukaryota; kingdom Metazoa; phylum Chordata; class Mammalia; order Carnivora; family Canidae; genus Vulpes; species Vulpes lagopus. The sequence goes on from NC_054842.1 coordinate 13,353,929, forward strand.
CAGTGCCCCCCTTTCCACATGTGAACAAACTGAGTCTCCCCTGGCTTACCAATGGATTCTAAAGACATATGCAAAAAATTTACTAAAAGGGAAAACCACTTTTCATAATTATTTCAAATGATTCATTTTTATTTCATTTAATTTGATAATGAAAACCCAATCAAACACATGGTTAAGAGTTTGGCATTTATCAATCATTATTTCTTTATCTAAATGTTTCTGCTCACCTGGAGAGAAAACTATAAAGGATGGTATGTGGTAAAATGAGAGGACTATCTATATCTATATCTATCTATATCTATATCTATCTATATCTATATCTATATCCACACTTTATAATGTTTTCATATTTTCCAGGACCATTAAGCTAGGTTAAATTGAACTTAAATCTTGATACATTAGGATATAAAAAGAGAATTGACTGTTTTATACCATCACTTTCCATCCATTTAGAAGTCAACTATAAAAGAGCATAAAACTCACCTCAAATACTCTTAGTTATATGAATGGAATAAGTGATTAAGGAACAAGGAAGGTGGGGTAGAGAGTCTGAATACTATGAAATTATCTGAGGCATTTACTAATCTAACTTCACATACATGTATAATACCATCACACTATTTTATTTTTCTTCCCTGTGAAAAGAAGAAACATTTTCAAGAGCCAAATAAGCAGTATTAATTTCATACTTTTGTAAAATTACAAGATAAATCTTACTCATCAAATACAAAGTCTTTTCTTAATTTTTACCCTACTAGATTTTCGTGCTAACACTCAAAAGAAGTTGGACACTGCTCATGTCTTATACTTTCAGGTAGAAAATCCTTTCATTTGACCTCTTTAAATATATTTATCTGGCTACTTCTGACTACTTTGGCTCTCTTCCTCTTCCTGATTCAAGGACATTTAATAAATCTATCCCTCAATCTACTCCCTACCCTATTCCCCTAACCATTACATTTTCAAGACCTGGGGCACTGGGTGGCTTAGTTGGTTGAGCATCTGACTCTTGATTTTGGCTCAGGTGGTGATCTTGGGGTCACTGGATCGAGCTGCATTGGACTCTGCTCGACGGGGAGTCTGCCTGAGATTCTCTCTTTCCTCTGCCCCCAGCCCCTTTGAAATAAATATATAAATCTTTGGGAAAAAAATAATTTCAAGACCCAAAAGTTTTTAAATTAAACAACCTCTTAGTTCCTCCCCTATTACCATTTAACTTAAAAAACAATTCCTTTATAGATTTCTAAAACAAAAAGTTGAGACTTAAAATCTATCATCCTCCTTTCTGGATCCCAAAGACTGTTTACAGTGTGTTCAGAGTAGAGATATATCACAGATTGATGTATTTCAACAGTAAGGTATTTATTTATATGGTGGGCACATAGTTAACAGTAAGTTTTAGCATCATGGGTTGCGCAGCTAAAACATGTTAAGTTCAGGCTACAACCAAATGATCTTGAATGAATTACATCCTTTCTTGTTTCCTCATCTGTAAAATGAGGATAGGATAGTAATAGTACCTACTACTCACTCACAGTGTGGTTATGAAATTAAATGAGTTAAGTACATGTAAAAAACTCAGGATCATTTGTAGTGTAAAATTATTTCAGTGATGCCCCATACCCATTAGCAGTCACTCTTCCACTCCCCAAGCCCCTAGTAACTGCTAAACCTACTCTGTCTCTAAGGATTAGTCTATTCTGAACATTTCATACAAAAAGAGTCCTATAATATATGGCCTTATGTGTATGGGTTATTTTACTTTTCAAGGCTCATGATGTATCAGTACTTCATTCCTTTTTGTGGCTAAATATTCCACTGTATGAATATACCATACTTCATTTATCCATTCATTAGTTTATGGATATTAGGTTGTCTTCACTTTTTGGCTATTAGGAATAATGAATACTGCTATGAACATTAGTGTACAACTTTTTGTGTGAATAATTACTTTCAATTCTCTTGGTTATATATGTATACCTAGGAGTTGAACTGCTGGGTCATATGGTAACTCTATGATTAAGTTTTTGAAGAACTGCCAAACTACTATTTTTTTCTTTAATTAAGAAAATAAGCTTTGTATCTTAGTGTTACTGCTTACCAACAACATTATCATAATGAGATTGTATTATTTTATTAAGACATTGGGTTCAGACCACAACTTCTCTCTGATTAATTCAATCCATAAAAGTTCAGCCTTCATAGAAAATGAGCTCTAAGATTTGAGACAACATCTATCACTAGGCATCTTATTCAGAAGACATGTTTTAAAACCTAGAGAGAAAATAAAGATTTCATAGGAAAAAGACTCAGTCTATGCTATTGTCTGTTTGTGTCCCTCCAAAATTATTAAGTTTAAAACCTAATGCCCAAGGTGACAGTATTAGGAAGTAGCCTTTGGGAGGTAATAAGGTAGTGTGGGTTCAGGGACTAGTACCCTTTCAAAAGCTGTCTGGAGAACTAGATCATCCCTTTTACCATATAAGGACAAAGCAAAAAGGTTATCAGCTATGCACCAGGAAGGGAGCCCTCACAAGAACGTCTGACCATTCTGGAACCTTAGTCTTGGGACTTTACAGCCTCCAAAGCTGTGAGAAATTTCTGTTGTTTATATGCTACAAATTCTGTAGTATTTTGTTTTAGCAGCCCAAATGGACTAAGATTACCATATATTACACAGAGAGAGCTTTCAAAGGTTTATTAAACTGTTTATTTTGAGAATATTCAATCTCCTGACTACGCTGAATTTGAATAATACGTATATGTGAATGATTTTCATAATAGAAGCCCATTCTACCAAAAAAAAAAAAAGTCTGGGCTGGGCTGACAAATATTATGTAGACTAATTTCTACAAAAACCAAGCAAAAACTCAACAAGGAAAAATTGGTAACAATGCACTTGGGTAAAAATACGTGACCAACCTTATTAATACAGAAAAAGCAAAAAAATATATAAAATTATTTTTACCTTCTTATGGGTAACACACCCAAACAGAAGTGGCTGCTCAATGAAAAGAATATAAAGGAAACATCTCTTAGAAGATGAAATTTCAAGTGAAATCACTTACCTATGTAGACTCTTTTGCTGTATCTCTGCATCAGTAACAACACAAATACATGCAGTGGAATAAGGTTGATAATAAACACATAGCCACCCCAAGCAGAGACCTAGGAGTTAAGAAATGCAAAGTTAAATAATTTAAGATATCTGCTTTTAAATATAGGTAAGTCTTGTCATGACAATCTAAACATATAATGAACAAACATAAACCCTAGGATTCTCAGCAGTTGTGAGATATACGAAAAATTGATTTACATTACCTAACAAAAACCTATCTCTACTTATCTTTATTGATTATTAAAATAACACAATCCCATAAATCCAATATGCTTTTCTATATTCACTGGAGAAATGGTCAAATTAAACTAAATAAGAACACTGAGAACATTATAATTTGTGAGTTGATAGTAAAAAGTCTTTCATGAAGATAAAGATTCTTAGGATATAGTTCATAATTTTTTAAAAGAAAAAAAAAGGTTTTTATTTCACCCATTTTTGAAAGTACATTTCAAGAAGCTTGACCGAGAATAAGAACAATGAATGTTAGCACCAGTCAACAACTGAACTACAAGGAACACTCATATAATCTTGATATTCTTTGAGATGCTCAAAATAAAAGGTGCTACCTTGAGTATAAATTATTCCCTACTAACGGATTACAAATCAAGATTCCATTTTAATGTTTAACATGTATCTTAAATATAGAATATTCTACTTAATCAGAATAGCTGAGTATGTTCTGGTCTAATTTTTTATGTGATTATTATTTTTTTAAAGTAAGCTATATGCCTAAAGTGGGGCTTGAACTCAAGACCCTGAAATCAAGAGTCACGTGTTCTACCAACTGAGTCAGCCAGCCACCACTATTCTGGTCTAAATTAATAAAGACTCTAAAGATGTTTGTTCTCAACCAAGAGTATTATGTTTTTGAGTATATTCAATAGGCAATAAACTCTTTTGAAGATCAAAGTTTTAGATGTGCTCTAATAATTAAAAGCTTAAAAGAACCATTTTACCAATAGTCACATTAAGAGACTAAATGTTAACATATATATTGTAACTATGCTGCCCTTGTCTGAAATAATCTCATGACCATTTTGTAATTAGAAGTTCATTTTGTAATGAACTACCTGCACTGTACAATGCATATAAGAAAATCAGTTTATTGCTTCAGTCACATGCTATTTTGCACCAAAAATAACGTTACTCTGATTGAGCACCAGTCCTACCTGAAGAATTTCCAAATTACCTTCAAAATTTAAATGCAAGCTTCAAAGAGAATGAGTTTGCTATTACTTGGGAAAACTGCACAGAATGTGTCCCAGGCTTTAACCATTTTAAAAGGGGCATGGAATTTGGATGCATAAATTCCATGAAATTTATTTAAAAACAGAAAAAAAGCTTACCTAAAATTATCACTAATTTTCAGCACAAGATTACTCTATAGGCTGTGGTACGGGGAAAAAGGCAGGAGAATGAAAAAGTAATTCTGAACGCCAATCTGAAGTAATCTAATGAAAAAAGTATGTAGGTAGTTTATCTGGAGGACAGGAACATTATTCAGGTAAAGTTATACATCCGAAAAAAAAAATTTTGTTTCACTTGTTGCAAATATTGTATTTGAGGGGTTGAGTATTAGCCCTCCCCATTAAAACAAGAGTTGATACACACCCCAAGGATAGGGGTAAAGAAAAGAATGGCAGTAATGAATGGGAATACATTAAACAAAATTAAGATCCTAAAGATTTCAGGGGAAAAGAAGTGGAGAACGAGCCCAAATGAGAGGAAAATGATGAAGAAGATGAATTGGTCTAACTACCAAAGACTTGCTAGACCTCACAGAATTTAAAATATGACTTCTTACCATATAGAAATACGATAAGCAGCAGCACATTGTCCAAAAAACTGACCCAGTTTTTACAGATTTTACCTAAAAAACAAACAAGCAAATGTTTATAAATGTGCCTGCCAAATTTAAAAAAAAAAAAAAAAGTGTTTAGTACACTTGCACTACAAAAATCCAACGTTATAAATTAAAAAAAGAAATACAGCAGTTGTGGTTGTTATTCAGATATTCAGATTCACTTAATATATGGATTTAGAACACTGGGCAACAGTCAGGCATTTTATAAACAGCCCTGATTTTTCTGTTACACAGTTTTCAGTAAAAAGAATCATCTTTCTAACAGAAGTAAAATTATATTTTTCTATTTTATTTTCTATTTTAAAATAATAACAAATTGAGATTTTAACTAAATAAACTTGTTCAGCAAATCTACATTTTTACATTTGGTTGGTTTTCTTAGGCGTAACACCTTAATCTAATTTTTCTTCATTTGACTATATACATCTCACAGATAATTCAAATTATGAGCATCCATTTTTGAAAACCTATCATTTACGAATTTTTATGTGCCATAACCAATATCAATAATAATCAATAAATAATAATCTATATCAAGAAATTGGTAGCCCTAAAATAATTTCTTGGATATGTCAGCAAAATTCTCAATTACTCCAAACCAGAAAGGGAATTTGAAATCAATGAAACATTAAAAAAAAATGACAAATCCCTACTGTCTAAAAAATGAAGAAAAAAAAAAACAAAACAAAACAAAGAAATAATTCCCAGATAAGTTTATATGTTCCTCTAAAAATAATCATTTGGTTCAGAAAAAAAAAACACAAGTTCTAAATACTTATTTATGCCAACAACAAAAGGTCATCTTTATTTAAAACATATATACCTGATTTCAAGAAATTTACTTTAAAAATGAGCCTCCTCTGGTACATTAAAACAAACTACAGGTGACATGTAATCTTTGGGGGAACTGTAAAGCAAACACACACACACCCCACAGCAATGAAAGGAGGGGGAGAGCAAGGAAACAGAAAACATTCCTAGTTTATAGCACTTAAAGATACTATCAGGCTGACTTCTATTAGACTAGTGAAAGACTGTTTTGAATTCAACATCAAAGTATATATATGTGTGACAAAACAAAGTATATATATGTGTGACAAAACACAACCACCTTCCCCCATTGAAACCAGTTTGATCCATGCTAAAATGTGAATAGGGAAGGCAGTGTATTAAAATACTGACCTTTTAAAAAGTGAAAAAATTTTCCAAGGCTGATTAGAAATTATTCCTTTGATACTCCATCTCTAGAGAGTAGAGAGGTGAGAGTTGGAACCAAGTGCCAATGCCAAAATCACAGGGACCAGAAGACAAATTAGAGAGATCAAAGATGATTTTTAGAAAGGAAAGTAGCTACCAGGAAAATGGGAAAGAAAAGAATCTTCAAAAAGGCCTAATTCTTTTTTTTAAAGATTTTATTTATTTGAGAGAGAGACAGAACATGAGTGGGGGGCAGAGGTAGAAGCAGGTTTCCTGTCAGGCAAGGAGCCCTAGGACATGGGGCTCCTTGACCCCAGGACCTGGAATTGTGACCTGAGCTGAAGGCAGCCACTTAACTGACTGAACGACCCAGGTGCCCCAGAAAGGCCTAATTCTAAATGGAAAGACTAGAAGACAGTGTCCTCAGAGAATGAGATGCACCAGAAACAAAAAGGAATCCCAAGAAAGGGGTCATAGAAGACTATGGCAGGTAGATCGATAGAAAAGAAAAGAAAAAAAATGATTCTACCTAGTAACTGAGGGAAAAAACGACAGGCTAACCAGTGAACTGAAGGTAGAAAAGACAAAATGTTAGCAAGAAAAGCTTGCAAATGACCATTCAGTGCTTTATATTTGTGAGTCGGTTCCCATTTTATTGCCTCTTAGCTCCAAATGCACCCTTCAATATATATGTTCTATGGTAAACCAAAGCATTTCTAAGTACTTCTCCTTTCAAGTGAGTATGATGTTTCCTCGGTAGAGGGGTGCTGAAGGAACACTCCAGAAGAGCCTCCCCAATCATTTCCAATATAGGCTGGCGTTGGTGGTATGGGTGTGAGAACATCTGGTGGTGCTGACCCTAGCCATGGGCCCAGAACACAGTCCTGTGACTTTGCAGCCTTGGTCTAGTAATAACTTTTCTGCAGTCCTCTTGACATGGTACCCAAAGCCCCATACACAGTCTAAAAGCTTCCTGCCCCTGCTGTACGTAGACTCCCACTGTACACCAGGCTTCAGGTCACCAGCTCCCCACTCCTAAATGCCTCAACTCCGGAGAGTGGTCAATTGCCTATCAGGCAGCTCCAAAGCAGCTCTAGGCTAGCCTAATCATCAAACTTCACTGGTATCGGTGGGCTGAATCACACCCTCTTGAATGAAATCTGAATTCTTTCTATAAGTTTCTGCTTCCTTAGGTATTTTCCCTCAGCCATAACATATCATATAGTTTCCTTCTGTATTACTCTTCTACCGCAGTTAATACTTGTTTTTATAAGACTCCTCTTATTTACTGTAAATGATTGGGCCCAGTCCTGCTACAATCTATTAACAAAAAACAAAATATACTTATAATTGTTAAATACAGTCCACACCCTGAAATTTCCTCAAACTCTAAAACCAATTATAAAGGCTGCGAGAGAATGAGGAAAGAATTTATACTCTGAATCAAACAAATTCTGCTGTTTACTAATATATATAAAACTCTACGAGGATATATTGGACACACAAATTAGAACTCAGTCATGCTCAACTAGAAAGGTACGACACTAAAGCAAGGACTACAGTCAAAGCACAATATGACAGAGACCACATGGTGGGTACAGACACTGAGTGGCATAATGTCCTTACAGATCCTGATGCCGCTGGTAACAGAAATACAAGTCCAAAAGCTGGTATATGACTGAGGGTTGAGTCCAAACTTACAATAGTATGAATGTCAATATAAAAGAGAGGCTATGTTCAAGGGCCAAATCAACCTTTTTTTTTTTTTTTTGGTGAACTACTAAAATTTGAGAGTAGTGCAGAAAAAGAAGCTGAGAACTCCTAGTTTCCTACCTTGAGGTACTACCTACCCATCAGTGGGGAGGAGGAAGGCCAACAGATGGTAGGTAGGTTTGGATAGAGGGCTTTTTAACTCAGTCTTTGACATGTTAATATTAAAACTCCTAAATTAGAATTCTTCAACAATGGAACTAGAAATCAAGAGAAAAAAATGCCTGAGAAATTCCCAAATATTAGGAAATTAAACTACACATTTCTAAAGAACCCATGGGTCAAAGAAGAAATCAAGAATTAGAAAAAAATTTTAACTCCATAACAATGAGAATATAACATACTGAAATATACAGAGTATAGCTAAAGCAATGATGAAAGTATAATTTAAATTTCATATCAGAAAAACAGAAATAGCTAAAGTAACTTGGGCTTCAACCTCAAGAAGCTATAAAGGAGCAAACCAGATACAAAGTAGATAATAAAAGTCAAGAATTCAATGAAATAGAAAACAAACACAGAGAAATATAAATGAAACCAAAAGCTGGATAAACTTTAACTAGACTGACCAAGAAAAATGATATAAATGACCAATACTAGGATAAGAGAGGTAACATCACTATAGATTGCACAAAAATTCAAAGAATTATAAAGGAGTATGATGAATAATTTGTGCCAACAGATCAGATCATTTACATAAAATGAAAAATTTCAATAAATACTTCACCAAATTACTCATAAAGAAACAAAATCAGAACAGAACTATGTCAATAAAAATTGAATTAGTCTTTAAAAATCATCCCAGGTTGAGACACAATACCAAATCCTATAAAAATTCTTTCAGAAAACAAAGGAGAAGGAAACACTTCCCTAAACTTATTTTAGGAGCTCAGTATAACCCTCATATCAAAGCTAGACCGGAGCACTTGGGTGGCTCACTTGGTTAAGCGGCTATCTTCAGCTCAGGTTGTGATCCTAGGGTCCTGGGATTGAGCCCCTATCATTGGGGCTCCCTCATCAGTAGGAAATCTGCTTCTCTTTCTCCTTCTGCCCCTCCCCTGCTTGTGCTCTTGTGAGAACATGCTCTCTCAAATAAATAAAATCTTTAAAAAAAGATAAAAAAACAAAAACAAAAACAAAAGCCAGACAAATGCATCACAAGAAAACATGAGTTAATATCCCTCATGGATATAGATAAAAAAAACTCTTAAGAAAATATAAACACAAAACCACCAATAGAAAAAAAGGATTATGTGTCACAAGTGGAATTGATTGCATGAATTCAAAGTTGTTTTAACATCTGAAAAAAAAAAAAATTAATGCAATGGTTCCCAACTGAGGAATAGGGAGAATTTACTCTTGGCATCTAGGGTGTAGAGGGGTAAGGGATGCTGCTGGATACTCTATAACACAAATGTATTACCCCCAAATGTCAATAGTATTGAAGTAAGAGAAACTTGAAGTAATATAATTAAGAATGAAACCATATAATCATCTCTATAGACACAAAAAACTACTGACAAAATCTAACACTGATTGATAATAAAAATTCTTAAACTGAAAATACAAGAAAACTTCCTTAAGCCATGATAAAGGACATCAATTAAAAAAATATAACTAACATCATACTTAATGGTGACAGCCTGAATGCTTTCCCTTTAAAATCAGGAAGGAAAGGATGTGCATTTTTAATGCTTCTACTGAACACTACGTATGTTAGAAGTTCCAAACAATATCATCAGGCAAGAAAACAATATTTTAATTTCTGTTCATAGAAAGATATTGTTAAAAAAAATAAGACAAGCTACAGACTAGGAGCAAATGTTTGCTCAACACACATCTAATAGAGAACTTATTTCCAACATATACAAAGAACTCTTAGAACCCAATAATAAGAATACAACCCAACCAAAACAGGCAAAAGGTCTGAAGAGAGCCATTTCACCAGAGAAGAATCAGAATTGGGTAATAAGCATATGAAAATATGCTCAATTGTTTGTCACTGGAGAAAAGCAAATTAAAATCATGAGATACCACTATATACCTACTAGAATGGCTAAAATTTAAAAATCTGAACATATCACATGCTGGTAAATGCAATGCCTCACATTTTGGTTGAGAGAATGAAAAATAACATTTTTGTAGTTGTTATAAAATTAAACATGTACTTATCTTACAAACTAGCAACCCCACACACCTAGGCATTTGTCCAAAAGGAATACTAATATATGCCCATATGCTGAACTGTATGCAAATATTTATAACCACTTTATTCATAAATGCCAAAAATTGAAAAATAAAATAAGCTATAGTATACTCATATAGTACACACATACTACTCAGCAATAAAAAGTAACAAACTAGTAAAAAATGCAACAACATGGATGACTGTCTAAAGTCTTATGCTAAGTGAAGTAAGCCATACATAAAGGGTCACCCCCCTTACTGTATGTTTCTACAACACAGCATTATGGAAAAGAAACTCCCAAAGATATGTAAGATAGAAATCAGATCTGTGGTTGCAAGAAATATGGGTTAAGGAGAGGAATGATTGCAAAGACAGAGGAGAAATCCTTAAAAAAATTCTATAGGAGGCAATGATACTACTGTTCCCACTACTATTTTATCTGTATCGGTTCTATTGTTGGTGAGTGGTTAACAACAGCACAAACAGGTACACATCAATTTCTGTGTTCCTACAATGTTTTATACATTAACTTACTTAAACCACATAAGATAGGTACCTTTATAACTTCCATTTAATAGTTGATTTAATAGACACGGGGGTGGTTTAAACAACTCCTCACAATAGAAACTGAAGTCAGGAAAGAGGAAACCAGACCATGGCAGTTTGGCTCCAAAGACTCTACTTTTTAACCACTTGATACTGACAAAAAAAGATTAGAAACTACAGAACACAAATCTAAAAGCATATTCAAAAATGTCTGGAAACAGTGCTTTGAAAACAGAGTACTTTATCTTAAAAAATTTAAAGACCTAACTTGTAAGAGGCATTAAGCAATTGGTTTAAAATTACATACACCAGACGAGGAATTAGTAGACAAGTTACATTTACGTTTTAGAGATTACACAGAAAATGTTTTCAACTTCATAAAGTCATTTGGGTACAAAAAACTTTTCATAGTAGTCAGAGCTGTTATTATTTTTACTTTCAATTGGTAAAGATCAAACTTGAAGTAAATGTAATTATCTACTGCAACTCTGTAGCTAAAACATTTTTTATATTTATAAGAATAGTGAATGAGATTAAGTGTCAAACACCTTACCACAAATCAGAAAATGAATCTTTATGCCAGAACTCCAAACAAACTCCTCATTTCAAATACTGGAGCTGCTTTTACTTTAAACCTAACTTATTTTAAATATGTTGGTTTAAAAAACAGAACAAAGGAAAAACTCACAAAATAATCTTTTAGTCCTTAGTGAGGATGCTTTATTATTCTATTATGCTATCATTCTGAAAAGCAATAGGATACTGATAATTCCCCTAACTGCTCATCAACTTCATTTAACTCTGTATAATCAACATACAAAACAGCACCAGTACCACACCGTGTTCTACAAAAATATGTTGAATTAATAAAAAAAAAATTACGGCACTTAAAAAAAAAATGTTGTAATGGAGAACTAATGGAATTCATAGAGAAATACAAAAGACCCCAAGTATCCAAACAAACCAAAATTACTAGTGTTTAAAAGCTAACTAGCATTATTTTAACTTTGATTTATAACTCTAAATTTAGTCTTCTACATACTTAAATACAATTAAAATTATTAGTTTACATTTCTGCACACACACACGTATAAAAATCTAATTCTGTGACATCAACAATCAAAAAGGTAAGAACAGAGTTGCAAGGAAGATTTTTTATGTACTATTGAAGATGAGCTAGGATAAACTGAAGAGCATAATAGAATGCTAAATGTATACTGCATGGTAACCACAAAGAAAACAGCAATACAATATAGACCAAAAGGAAATGAGAAAGGCATTTAAACATTTCACTACAAAAAAATCAACTAAACACAAAAGACAGTAATAAAGGAGATAAGGGACAGAAAAGCTACTAGGCATATAGAAAATAAATGCAAAGTGACAGAAATAAGATCTTTCTTATCAGGAATCACTTTAAATGTAAATGGCTTTAAGTTAAACTCTCCAATCAAAAGACAGAGACTGGTAGATTGGATAAAAACACATGGTCCAATTATATGCTCAGGCATTCACTTTAGATCTAAAGACACAAATATATTCAAAGTTAAAGGATGGAAAAAGACATTCCATGCAAATAGTAACTAAAAGAGAACAGTTAACTATACTGATGTCAGACACAAGAAACTTTAACTCAAAAAACTTTTGCAAGACAAAACAGGACAATATATATTAATAAAACTTTCAGTACTACAAGTACAACAATTATAACATTTAGACACTTAATGACAGACTATCAATATATATGAAGCAAAACTGACAGAAATTAAGAAAGAAACAATTCTATATTAGAGACTTCAGTACCCCACTCTGAATAGCTGGTAGAACTAGACATAAGACGACTTCAGAGGACTTCACAAAATAGACCAACTAGACACAATAAGATCAGGATACGCATTCTTCTCAAGTGCACATGGACATTCTCTAGGATAGATCATATGTTATAGGCCACAAATTAATTCTAAAGAGACAGATATCATAGAAAGTATATTCTCTGACCACAATGGGAAGAAATCTGATTATCAATAACAGAAGTGAAAATAAAAGACTTGTAAGAGTGCTATGAGTAACTGTATTCCAACAAATTAAATAACCTAGATGACATGGGACAAATTCCTATAAATATAAAACCTACCAATACTAAATTCATGCAGAAACAGAAAATCTCAACAGACCTGTAACCAATAAAGAGACTGGATCAGTAATCAAAACTTTCAACAAGGAAAAGCCTGGGACCTGATGGCTTCATTGGTAAATTCTATAAAACATTAACAGAATGTATATCAATTCTCAAACTTTTCTTTAAAAACTGAAGAATAGGGATCCCTGGGTGGCGCAGCGGCTTAGCGCCTGCCTTTGGCTCAGGGCGCGATCCTGGAGACCCGGGATCGAATCCCACATCAGGCTCCCGGTGCATGGAGCCTGCTTCTCCTTCTGCCTGTGTCTCTCTCTGTGACTATCATAAATAAATAAAAATTTAAAAAACAAAACAAAACTGAAGAATATGAAAGCGTTCCTAATTCATTCTATCAAGCCAGCATTACCCTGATATCAAAGTCAGATGAAAACACTACAAGAAAACCTACTGATCAGTTACCACCTATGAACATTGATGCAAAAATCCACAACAGAATACTAAAAACTAAATTCAGCAGCATGTTATGAGAAATGAAAACACCTGAGAGAAAGGAAAAGGATCATAAAATGATATAGAAGACACTTAGAAAATCCAAGGAAATCCAAGAAAAACAGTGAGACAAAATGATATTTAAAACTACAATTAAGAATAACTTCTCAGGTGCACATTATATGCCACAGAGCACTGCTTTTGGCAAGGTAATGGTAGGAAGAGAAGGAGCTTCCTGTGAATTGCCATAAAAGGCTCAGTAAAGAGCTATAGCACTTCTTTCCCACCAGTTCCTTTGCATCACTGATTCCCATCTCTGAGAAACCCTCCTCCCCTGATACTCACCTGCTGAGTTAGTGACCCTGTATAGTAGTACTGCCTCAGCAACATCTAACACCCCATCATCCTAATAACCTCAAAGAATTGAATCCTACTATTAACCTTCTTTCTCATTAGTCTGTGAGTTCACTGAAATAGGGATGATTCTATTTTTGATGATGAGTTACAGTCATAAGGAGTTGACATATTTGTAGGACTCAGACTTAAACCAAAACTTTAAACTCCATTTATTCAACTAATGATGACGTAAACTTTGTATTCAAAATGCTTTATTATAAGCAAGAAATTTAAATTATTGAGAACTTTGTTGCTTCATATTCCTTCTCTGGAAGAACTTTTATTAAGAAACAATATTTGACAAGGGCACCTGGGTGGCTCATTGGTTGAGTGTCTCCCTTTGGCTCAGGTTGTGATCCTGGGGTCCTGGGATTGAGTCCCGCATCGGGTTCCCTGTAGGGGCCCTGTTTCTCCCTCTGCCTGTGTCTCTGCCTCTCTGTGTCTCTCATGAATAAATAAATAAAAATTTAAAAAAAAAAAAAAAAGAGTAACTTCTCAGAGGGGTACTTGGATGGCTTAGTCCTGGGAATGATGGAGCTCAGCAGGGAGTCTGCTTCTCCCTCTCCCTTTGCACCCCACCCCCACTTATATGTACCTGCAAACTCTCTCTCAAATAAAATCTTAAAAACAAACAACAAACACACTTCTCAGAAATAGTATCAATCTACATGTTGAAAAGGATGAACATAACCAGAAAGGTCAGCTTTTGGACACACCTAGGAAATTTATTACTTTACTGATATAGATATAGGAAAAAAAAACTCTATTACTTCAGGAAAAAAAGACCACATTTCTCCGTGCCCTCCTCCTCCCCCCAACCAAGGAGATTTATTTTTTTAAAAAGATTATTTATTTGACAGAGTGCGTGTACATGTGTGCATGAGTAGAGGGGAAGCAGAAAGAGAAGTAGACTTCCTCCCTCAGGGAGCTCAATCCCAGGACCCTGAGATCATGACCTGAGCTGAAGGCAGATGCTTAACTAACTGAATCACCCAAGCACCTCCATGTTTCTTTTTATTTTTTTAAAGATTTATTCCATATTGGGCTCCCTGAGGAGAGCTTGCTTCTCCCTCTGCCTATGTCTCTGCCTCTCTCTCTCTCTCTCTCTCTCTCTCATGAATAAATAAATCTTTTAAAAAAAGGATAAATAAAATCTTTAAAATAAATCTTTTAAAAATACATTTTAAAATATTAATATACAAAATATTACACAATAATATATATTACATATTTAGTAACATTATGTTAATATACAATACATAATATAAATGCTATATGTGAAAAAGCCACAGCAAATATACTCAATGGTGAAAGACTGACATTTTTCCTGTAAGATCAGAGATACAAGACAAGGCTCACTTTTCCAACTTCTATTCAACACAGTATAGTTGGCCCTTAATAATGCAGAGGTTAGGGGCACTGATCCCCACACAGTTGCAAATCTGCATATAACTTCAGACTCCCAAAAACTTAACTACTAATAGCCTGCTGTAGACTGGAACCTCACCCCTAACATAATCAGTTGATTGACACATATTTTGTATGTTTCATGTATTTTATAATGTATTCTTAAAATAAAGCCAAAGAAAATATTTTTAAAATTGTAAGGAAGAGAAAATACATTTATATTGTACTGTATACCTTGAAAAAAATCCACCTAAGGTGGATCCATACAGTTCAGATCTGTGTTGTTCAAGAGTCAAATCAGGCAAGAAAAAGAAAAGGCACCCAAATTACAAAGAAGTGAAACAATTCCTGTTTGCAGATAACATGATCTTACATGTAGAAAACCCTAGATTCCATACATATACAAAAACTATCAGACCTAATAAATGAATTCAGCTAAGTAGCAGAATACAAAGTCAATCAACAAATATCAGGTGTATTTCTATATGCCAACAATAAACAATCTGAAAAGAAAATTTTTGAAAAAATTTCAATTTCAATAGCATTGAAAAGAATACTACTTATGAATTAACCACTGAGGTTAAGAGTCTTACAACAATGAAAACTCTAAAATACTGCTGTAAAAAGTTTAAACACATAAATAAAAGCACATCCCATGTTTGTTCATGAATTGGAAGACAGTATTAAGATGCCTATCGTACTCAAAGTGATCTACGAAATCATTATAATTTGATTCAAAATCCCAATGACATTTTTTGCAGAAAAACCCATTCTAAAATTCATACAGAATTTCAAAAGACCCCTAATACCCAGAAGTATCTTGAAAAAGATTAAAGCCAGACACATTTCCTGATTTTCAACAAGGGTGCCAAGATCATTCAATGAAGGACAATCTTCAATAAATGATATTGGGGAAGCTGGACATTTGTGCAAAATAATGAAGCTGAACCATTACCTAACATCATATACAAGATTAACTTAAAAAGATTTAAACATGAGACCTAAAACCCTTAGAAGAAAACACAGGGTAAAAGTTTCATCACATTAAATTTGGCAATGATTTCTCAGATAAGACACAAAAGGAATAGCAACAAAAGAAAGACAAATTGGACTTTATGGAAAATTAAAAATTGTCAAAAGACATTATCATAGAGTAAAAAAAGGCAACTCACAGAATGGGAGAAAATATTCAGAAGTCATGCATTTTATAATAGATTGATATTGAGAATAGAGATCTACTAAAACTGATCAACAACAACAACAAAAACCTGATTCAAAAATGGGCAAAGGATTTTATACATTTTGCTAGATATACAAATGGTCTTTTAACCGCAAAGATGTTCAACATCATTAGATACCAGGGAAGTACAAATCAAAACTACAATGAGATACCATCTCATACCCATTAAGATGGCTACTATCCAAAAAGAAAAAGAAAAGAAAGAAAAAACAGGTACTGACAAGGATGTGGAAAACCTGGAACTTGTACTGCTATGGGAATGTAAATTGGTACAGTGGCAATGGAAAACAGAATAGCATTTCTTTAAAAAAATGGAAATAGAATTATCACATGACCTGGCATTTCACTTCTGGGTACATACCCCAAAGAACTGAGAACACGTTCTCATAGATATCCATACACCCATGTTCACAGCAACATTATTCACAATAGTTAAAATACAAAAGCAACCCACATGACCATCAACAGATGAATGGATAAACAAAATGTGGCATATTAACAGAATGGAATGTTATTCAGCCTTAAAAAAAAGAAGGAAATTCTGACATGCTACAACACATATGAACCCTGAGGACATAAGTGAAACAAGCCAGTAACAAAAAACAAAAACTATGTAATTCCACTTATAGGAGATACTTAGAGTAATCAAAAGCACAGAGCCAAAAGTAGAATGGTGGTTATCAGGGGATGGGAGAGGGAAGAATGGGGAGTTATTGTTTAATGGATATAGTTTCAAGTATCATTAAGGTGAAAGCTATGGAGTTGGATAGTAGTGATGGTGAGTGTATTTAACATCACTGAACTCTATACTTACAAATGGTTAAGTTTTATGTGTATTTTACCATAAGAAAAAGAAACCATGAGTCAACCTCATACCTTAGGTGATATATTAAAAACACACACATACAGGAAAAACGTAAGTATTGGCAAGAATTCATAAAAATTAAAACCTTCCTACATTGTTGATAGGAATGTAAAATGGTGCAATCCTGTGTGGCAAACAGTCTTGGGGTTTGTCAGAAAGTCTACACAGAGTTACCATATGAACCAACAATTTCACTCTTAGATATACAAAAGAGAAATGAAAACATACATCCACACAAATACTTGTACACAATGTTGTTAGCAGGACTATTCATAATAACATGTGAGAACAACTCAAATGTCCCATCAACTTATGATGCCTAAAAAAAATTCAGTATACTCCTATAATGATTTGGCCAGTTAAAAGGAATGAAATATTTATTCGTGTCAACATGAATGATTATGCTACATGAATGGAAGCCACATGTAAAAGGTCACATATTGGGGATCCCTGGGTGGCACAGCGGTTTGGCGCCTGCCTTTGGCCCAGGGCGCGATCCTGGAGACCCGGGATCAAATCCCACATCGGGCTCCCGGTGCATGGAGCCCACTTCTCCCTCTGCCTGTGTCTCTGCCTCTCTCTCTCTCTCTCTCTCTCTCTCTCTCTGTGACTATCATAAATAAATAAAAATTTAAAAAAAAAAGGTCACATATTTTATGTGGGTTTTACTTATATGAAAAAGTCCAGAACAGGTTTAGTCTGTAGAGGCAGAAATTAAAATTAATGGAGAGACAGGGAATTGGGAAAACACAGAGTTTCTTCAGGGAGTGATAAAATGTTCTGTATATAAATAGAAGATACTTAAAAACACTAATTTGTACGCTTTAAAATGGCTGAAATGGTGATTTTATTTTGTTATGTGAGTTTGTCTCGATTTTTAAAAGTTAGATTTTTAAAATATTGAAAGATAATTAAGATATCAGTTATGGCACTCCTGCAACGGCTCAGACTCATGGTACGCTTTAAAAGGAACTAAACGCCTATGTGGCGCTCAGTCCATTGAGCAATCGACTCTTGATTTCAGCTCAAGTCACGATCTCAGGGTCCTGAGATCATGCCCCATTACCAGGCTCTACACTGAGTGTGGAGCCTGCTTAAGATTCTCTCTTCCCCCTTCCCTCTGACCCTTCCTGCCTCCGCTTGTGTGCGTGCGTATTCTCTCTAAAAAACAAAATAAAAATACCTTTGTATACAGACAATATCACTTTTGCGTTTCTTAAAAGCATAAAAAAATAGTTAAGTGATAAAAAGCAAATGGTAATAATATCTGGATGATAGTTTCTGTACATCATTTCTGCTTTCAAATTTCTGACAAACAGGATATATTTATTTATTTATTTATTTGAGAGAGAGGGTGCATGTGGCGGGGGGTTAGGGGGAGTGCAGAAGGAGAGTCAGTCTTAGGCTGACTCCGCAGTGAGTGTGGAGCCCAGGGCAGGGCTTGATCTCACATCCCCAAGATCACAATCTAAACTGAAACCAATAGTCAGATGATTCCTAACCAACTGTGCTACACAGGCACCCCAGGATATAGTGTCTTTAAATTACAAAATATAGTAGAAGAGTAAAGAAGAGCCATCCAGACTTCTAAATGAGAATGCTTATGTGCTTCAGATGATTTTATTTATTTTATATATATTTATTTTTTATTGGTGTTCAATTTGCCAACATACAGAATACACCCAGTGCTCATCCCATCAAGTGCTCCCCTCAGTGCCCGTCATCCAGTCACCCCCACCCGCCTTTCTACCACCCCTTGTTCATTTCCCAGAGTTAGGAGTCTCTCATGTTCTGTCTCCCTTTCTGATATTTCCCACTCATTTTTTCTCCTTTCCCCTGTATTCCCTTTCACTATGTTTTATATTCCCCAAATGAATGAGACCATATAATGTTTGTCCTTCTCCGATTGACTTATTTCACTCAGCATAATACCCTCCAGTTCCATCCACGTGGAAGCAAATGGTGGGTATTTGTCGTTTCTAACGGCTGAGTAATATTCCATTGTATACATAGACCACATCTCCTTTATCCATTCATCTTTCGATGGACACCGAGGCTCCTTCCACAGTTTGGCTACTGTGGGCACTGCTGCTATAAACATCGGGGTGCAGGTGTCCCAGCGTTTCACTGCATCTGTATCTTTGGGGTAAATCCCCAGCAGTGCAATTGCTGGGTGGTAGGGCAGATCTAGTTTTAACTCTTTGAGGAACCTCCACACAGTTTTCCAGAGTGGCTGCACCAGTTCACATTCCCACCAACAGTGCAAGAGGGTTCCCCTTTCTCCACATCCTCTCCAACATTTGTGGTTTCCTGCCTTGTTAATTTCCCCCATTCTCACTAGTGTGAGGTGGTATCTCATTGTGGTTTTGATTTGTATTTCCCTGATGGCAAGTGATGCGGAGCATGTTCTCATGTGCTTGTTGGCCATGTGTATGTCTTCCTCTGTGAGATTTCTGTTCATGTCTTTTGCCCATTTCATGATTGGATTGTTTGTTTCTTTGCTGTTGAGTTTAACAAGTTCTTTATAGATCTTGGATATTAGCCCTTTATCTGATATGTCATTTGTAAATATCTTCTCCCATTCTGTCGGTTGTCTTTTAGTTTTGATTTCATTGAATTTTTTTTACCAATACAGTTGAACCTCTCTTAAAACTCCTTCCTCAAAATGAATCATACTATACTGAGAATAACCACTACCATGAAGTTGTTGTACATGACGGATATATAACCTATATTTTTGTATACAACATATGGTATGATTTGTACTGTGTAAAATTTAAATAAAGATATTATACAGTACATATTCTACCTTAACTTATTTTTCAACTTGGCATTACATTATCAGATCTGTCAACATCCATACGTACTTTTAAAATATTAAAAATTATACAGGGATCCCTGGGTGGCGCAGCGGTTTGGCGCCTGCCTTTGGCCCAGGGCGCGATCCTGGAGACCCGGGATCGAATCCCATATCAGGCTCCCGGTGCATGGAGCCTGCTTCTCCCTCCGCCTGTGTCTCTGCCTCTCTCTCCCTCTCTGTGACTATCATAAATAAATAAATATTAAAAAAAAAAGATTAAAATATTAAAAATTATACATTAAAAGGCCTCAAACAGATGTTCCAAATTTTGTGGGGTTTTCCCTCATATGCATGAAATAAAGACTGTTTTTAAACATTTTTGGATGATTACAGCAGCATTAGCAGCATTCTACTGCTTGTCATCATCTTCATCTCTATGGGTGCTTTCTTCTGAAACTCAGAAATCAAGCAACAATCTACACTGTTGACAACATTTTCCTCTGAGATTTCTTGCCAAAGTATAAATTTCCATGAGCTAAGTAATTTTAAAAGAATGTAATTATTAAAGAGAAAAATAATGCTCCCATTTACCTAGATACCTAAAAATATACTTAAAATATAAAGAAGTATTCACATGTAAAAATTTTGGCACTTTTCAACACTGAAGAAGCATGAACATAGGCTACAGATAATAAACAAACAAATGCCAGTTTTAAGTTGAAGCCAATACTAAGTAACATCCTTTTACATGTTAAAAAGAACATAAGTTTAGAATAACTTGGCAAAATACTTCTGGTTCCAAATGTAAGGAACAATTCTATCCTAACAAAAAGTAAAAAGCTGAACAGACTGAAAAATCAATGACTCTTCTTGGATTTGTGAGGAATGACAGAGGACAAATTGCTGCCCTCAAGATTAGAGACACACATGCAAAAACAGAGTGACACCAGTGGGAACTGATAAGGGAAAACAGTGGGAAATCTGAATTGTTTAAGGAATGGCTAGAAGCTCAGTGTGAACAATTCAGTGTGGGAACTTAAAAAGTCCAGGGTGGACCCAGTCATACAAGGATCCCACAATTCTGTGGGATTTACCTCCGAGGTTCTTACATAGATATGAGACAAATCCTCTGGTTTCCAGCACAAAAAAAGGGAAAAAGGAACCATTCTGAAATATGCCTGAGCACTCTGTTCTTAACAAGGCCTGTCCTTGGAGAAACTGACATGGGGGAGAGGAAATATACAACTCTGATCAGCTTTAGCTAACCACCCTATTGACTTAAGGCAGGAGGAGGAGAGTAACACAAGGTTTACAGTCCAGCTTACTAAAAGACTTAAACCTAATCATACAACTAGAGAATGCTTTCCCTCTCCACACACCGTAACTCCACATTACTAAAGGCTTATTTACCACAATTCGTTTTACTTAATACATCAGAAGAAGAGAGAGAAATAATAGAGTATTCAAAACAATAATGACAGAAAGTTTTGCCAAACAAATGTCAGACACCAAACCACAGATCCAGGAAACTAAAGCGCTAAAGAAAAAAATGCCAAAAAATCAAACTACACTGTACCAGGCACATCTCTGTCGAACTACAGAAAATTAAAAATAAAAAAGCCTGAAAGAATCCAGAGGAAAAACACTTTGCCTAGAGAGGAACAAAGACAAGAATTATATGACATCTACTCAGAAACCAAGCAAGCAAGAATAGAATAGAATAAGATATTTCATGTACTGAGAGTGAAAACACCAACCCAGAATTCTGTACCCTGTAAAATTATACTTCAAAAGTTAAGGAGAAATAAGGACTTTTCCAGACAAAAATAAATTGAGAGAACTTGTTGACTGTACATCTGCCTTACAATAAACATTAAGTTGTTTAGAGAAGAAAAATAATACAGATCAGAAACTAAGACCTACATAAAGAACAGAAGAGCACTGAAGGTGGAATAAGTTAAAATAAAAACTATTTCAAGTGCCTGGGTGGCTCAGTTATGCATCTGCCTTCAGTTCAGATCATGATACCAGGGCCCTGGGATTGAGCCTCTCATCCAGCTATCTGCTCAGTGGGGAGTCTGCTTTTCCTTCTCCTTCTGTCCCTCCCCAGCTCATACTCATGCTCTCTCTCTCTCTCTCTCCTCTCTCAAATAAAATCTTTAAAAAAATCCATTTCTTCTTAATTGATCTAACACATTAAGTTTTTTGAAAATAATACTGTGTTCTATTCTGTACGCTAATGAGTATACCTTACATATATATATGATTATATATGCATGACATGAATGACAGTAATGATACAAGGAACAAGAGAGAAGAATCAGGATTATTTTGTTATTAAAAAGTACTCCCAATACTTGTGAAGTAGTATAGTTTTCTTTGAAAGACAATTTTGAATAGTTGTAAATGTCTGCTGCAAACTCTATGAGAACTACTAAAACAGCAAAAAATAAAACAAAAACTGATATGCTAAGAGAGAAAATGGAATCCTATAAAATGTTGAGGTTAAAAACATAAGAGGCAGAAAAAGGGAAAGGGCAAAACAAGAAACAGAGCAGGGTAACAAACAAAAACAGTAACACATATAGTATAAATATTAATCAAACTATATCAATAATCACTCTGAATGTCAACAGTCTAAATGTACCTATTAAAAAATGAATTGAGAGGGTGGATCAAAAAACAAGACCCAACTATATATTGTCTGCAAGAAACACAGAGATTAAAAATAAACAGATGGCAAAAAAATGTACCGTACTAACACTAATTGAAGCTAACACTAATCAAAAGAAAGCAGAAATAGCTATACTAATTTCAGATTAGATATCAAAGCAAGTAGGATATTAGGGATAAGAAAAGTTATTACATCATGGTAAGGGGATTAATTCGCCAAGAGGACAGAACAATCCTTAAAGTCTATGCACCTAACAACAGAGCATCAAACTAAGGGAGGAAAAAACTGACAGAAATTTAAGGAGAAATGGATGAATCCACTACTGTAACTGGAGACTTCAAAACCTCTCTCAGAAATAGACAGAAGCAGCAGGTAGATAATCAGTAAGGACATAGCTAAACTCAAAATCATCAATAAAATACAAACTATTTCATCCACAACTAGGAAAATATACATTCTTCTCAAGGCCACATGGAATATTCGCCAAGATAAACGACATTCTGGGCCATAAAATATATCTTAACAAATTTAAAGAATATGTCACATAATGTGTGTTCTTAGCCCAGAAAGGAATCAAACGAAAAATCAGTAACAGAAAGATAACTAAAAAACCAGGAATAAATAATATACTTCTAAATAACACATAGGTCACAGAATAACTGCCAAGAAAAAATCAAAAATATTAACTAAATAAAAATTAAAACATAATATTAAAATTTAGAAATAGTAGTGCTTATAGGGAAATTTATAGTACCGAATGCATATATGAAAAAAGATCTAAATCAGTAATCTAAGTTTCTACCTTAAGAAACTAGAAAAAAAAAAAAAAAGACAATTTAAATCCAAAGGAAGGAGATGAAAAAAGAATCACAACAGAAATCAGTAAAACTGAGAAGAGAAAAATCAATGAAACCAAAAACTCCTTTGAAAGATCAACAAAATCAATAAGGCTTTAACATACTAAGAAAAAAAGAGGGCACAAATTACTACTAGAAAGGAAAGAAGTGACGTGACTACAGATCCCACGGACAATTTATTAAAAGGATAATAAATAGTAGGAACAACCTTATGCCCACAAATATAATAACCCAAATGAAACGGACCAATTCCTTAAAAGATAAAATCTGCCAAAATTTACACCAGAAGGAGACGATCTAAATAAATCTGTATCTATTAAAGAAATTCAATAATAGTTAATAATAACCATAGTTAATAATAACCTTCCAAAAGAGAAAATACCAGGCCAAGCTGGTACTTGAGTACCAGGTTCATGAGTGAATTCTACCAAAGATTTAAGGAAGAAATTATACCAATTCTCTATAATTTTTCAGAAAATATAAGTGAAGGGATTACTTTCCTAACTCATTCATGAGATCAGAATTATTCTAATATCAAAACCAGACAAAGACATTACAAGAAAACTACAGACCAAAATGTATCAGATGTAAAAATCCTCAACAAAATATTACCAAATCAAACCCAACAATATATCATAAGAATTATATACCATGACCAAGTGAGATTTAGCCCCTGGTATGAAAAGCAGGTTCAACATTTGAAAAATAATTAATGTATTACATCAAATTAAAAAAATCAAGGGAAAATGATCAACAGATACACAAAAAACATTTGACACAATCCATCCATTCATGATAAAGTCAGCAAGCCAATTAATAGGCTAGAACTGCTTCAAATTGATAAATATCTACCAAAAATCTATAGTTAACATCATACTTAATACTGAGAAGCTCAAAGCTTTCCCACTAAGATCAGTAACAAGGCATAGATGTCCCCTCCCACCACTCCTTTTGAACATTATACTGGAAGTACTAACTAATGTGATAAAACAAGAAAAGGTATATAGATCAGGAAGAAATAACTTGGCAACAGCAAAATAATGCTAGTTTTGCAACAGAATTCAAAATCCCAAGGCACTAAATCACATTTCAACTTTCTGAAGTATTTTTGACCCCTTTCCCCACTCAAAAAGAAACAAACAAAATCAGTAGGTGGCTTTTTGACAGCCTCTTTTTTAGAGCTATGACATATAAAGTAAGGATATTATCATCATCTGTAAAATAGGCATAACAGGATTGTTGTAAATGATCATATACACATGGCTGGCAGGCAGGGAGTGGGAGAGCATGCACAGGAGAGATACATGACATTTTAAAATGTTATTCATTATTAAGTTTACCATAAATAGTAATAGGTCCCTGTGTGGAACTATAATTGATACAGGACAAATGTGTACAACCTACAGCATTTCCACACAAAGTTCATGAGTATTAAGTAGTAGCAAAACATGGAGTGCTACTTACCCACAAATAGTATGTGAACTGAAGTGCAAAAATAGCAATGCCTTCATTATCAAAGGAGCCAGCTACTGACCGAGAAATGTAACCTGGTACAATAGCAATAAAACAAGCAGCTAAAAGTCCTGCTCCTTGGTTCCAAAGTTCTCTGGTAAGCAGGAAAGTAGATATAGATGTAAGGCCGCTAAAAGTTGGTGCAAGAAACACACATACATCTCTTATATGAACTGTTATGTTCAATGTATTTAAAATCCAATGGATAAGGCCAGCTGTTATCATCAACCCTGGGTAAACCTAGGAAGACAAAAATGGAAAATCTAATTACATATAAAATAAGGTAGCTTGAAACACTAAAATAAGTTCTTTTACTATTACACAATGTTATAGTAAGTTTGAGAGTAAGATCTCAATACAGTTTGCCTTCTTCACTACGGTTCTACACTACAAAATTAAACGTTCTTTTATATTGGATGGAAAACAGAAGCTCAGACATGAAGCAATAGATATTCAAATTAAAAAAGGTCAGAAAGAATAAATCATCATAAATGAAAGTGTTTAGAAATGGAAAACCAGGCAACTTATTGACTCCACTACTTTTTCACTATAAAACAAAGTCCTAGTCTAACTTATTCTTTAAGTTTGGGGTTTTAACATGTTTCAACTTTGCCCAACTTTTATATATATGAGGGAATGAGACAAAGGAGAAGAAAAGTTATGTTCAATATTATGAGTCTTCCTTCCTTTCAAAGCCAAGATTTAGAATATAAACAATTCTAGCTAGGTATAAAAACCTACTCAGTTGATGAATTCAAAGATATCATGGGATGGGATCCCTGGGTGGCGCAGCGGTTTGGCGCCTGCCTTTGGCCCAGGGCGCGATCCTGGAGACCCGGGATCGAATCCCACATCGGGCTCCCGGTGCATGGAGCCTGCTTCTCCCTCTGCCTGTGTCTCTCTGCCTCTCTCTCTCTCTCCCTCTCTCTGTGACTATCATAAATAAATAAAAATTAAAAAAAAAAAAAGATATCATGGGACTCTTGGAATGTTGAATATTTTTACATCACTTAAGGTGATGTAAGGATGGAAGAGAATATGGGGCATCCAGGTGGCTCAATTGGTTAAGTGTCTGCCTTCAACTCAGGTCATGATCTCAGGGTGCTGGAATTGAGTCCTACGATGGGCTCCCTGCTCAGCAGGGAGTCTGCTTTTCCCTCTCCCTCTGCTCCCCCCCCCATATTCTCTTTCTCTCTCAAATAAATAAATAAAATCTTAAACAAAAAAAAAAAAAAAGGAGAGATAGAAGAGAATAATAATGAACTAGAAGAGGCCAGTTAACAGTTATATTCCTTACCCTCACTATAAAAGAGGAAGATGAAACATTAGGAGGACCCAGAGAAAAGTACGTAGAATATTGTTTTTAAGCTACTCATGCGATTAAAATGTGTAGACATTTCCATACTTACCTAAATCCTAAAAGATTCCTTCCTTTCTCCATTATAGAAACTACCAAAAAAAAGTTATGAATTTTTTTCCTAGCTATATTATGTAAAACTGTAAATTCTCTATGATCTTTACCTCTGCCCTTGCTTTTTTCTCCTTCATATTTATCACCATTTCACGTACCTTTTATGTCACTTACTTTATTCATTGTGTATTAACTCAACACCCTCACAAGGTAAGCTCTAGAAGAGCAGGAAAATTTTCCTTAGCACCCAGAACAATGATTGGCACAAAATGACACACAATACCTGTTGAGTTACATATGGAAGGAGAATGGGATTAAAGTAGAGTGTAAAGTGTGGCAATCATCACAATTCTTAAAAACTAAAATTTTGTTCCTTTTCAAAGCATGTTCCAGTGTATGATTTTGACAGCTCTATTCAAAGAAAATGAAAATAAATCTGAAAATACCTCTAAAGGTAGTCAATATATCCATGATAATAAAGCAAACTAAATGGACAAAATATAGCCAAAACACATACAAGTATAGGATCTAAAAACCCTAAAAACAAGCCAAACAAACAAAAAAATCTCATATTTAAGTTCAAAAGAAAGGGAACCCTCTAGATACCAAAAATAAAGAGGGAATTCAAAGTAGATACAGAAGCCAAGGGAGCCCAAAAAAGAATACAAACCACTCCAGCCAGATATACACCTTAGGGACTGGAGGTTGGCAGGGTTACTGCTCAATACAGGTATCAGAGAAAATGCCTAATTCCCAGCACAAACCAAGCTTCTGTTTATGAAACTGGACTAGACAAATTATACCCATCCATCAAGGGATTCAGTAAGAAACTTTGTGCCTTACTTCCAAACCTCAGAATACAAACAAAATGAGAAACTTATTCAATACATGTGTGAATATGGGTTCCATGTTTATAACAACTTCAGATGTGAGAAACCAAGCTAAGAAATAACCTCGAAAAATTGTCCAGGAACCAATGAAGCCCCTATGGGCTCTAGTGAAAGCAAATAAGAAAGATTATTACAGAAATGGTCCCAAATACTAGGACACCAAAAGTCTCAGAAAACAAACTCCCAGTAAGGATTAATTCAAAATAAAAAGTTAGGGCAGCCCAGGTGGCTCAGCCACTTGCTTTCAGCCCAGGGCATGATCTTGGGAGACCCGGGATCGAGTCCCACATCAGATTCCCCACATGGAGCCTGCTTCTCCTTCTGCCTGTGTGTGTGTGTGTGTGTGTGTGTGTGTGTGTGTGTGTCTGTGTCTACCCTGTGTCTCTCATGAATAATAAAATCTTAAAAAAAAATTTTTTAAATAAAAAAATAAAAAGTTTTATAAACATACCCAGAAACAAACTATAGTCATCAAATATTACAATAAGGTAATTAGTACCATGAAGTGCAGATAATAGCCATCTAACTCATCTCTAACCACTCAATACCTTCCTAATTTGCTCTGGAGACCATGACTCCTCTCTTTGTTTGGGTATCTCTGTTTACATCAAGGATAAGAAAATGCCCCAGATTAGAAACAACACCTTATTATCATGGACAACATATTCTTTCCAAACAGGCAGGGAACATTTATAAAATGTGGCTATATGCTAGGCCACAAATCAAGTCTCAATAATTTCAAAGGACTGAAATTACAGGATTTGTTCTCTAACCATAATATAAGTATAAAGCAAAAAAAGATAACTATGAAGTCCCCTTATGTTTACAAGTTAAATACAATTCTAAAAAACACATGAAACAGCAGGAATGATAATGGAAATTGAAATAAATTTCAACTTGAATGACAATAAAAGTACTATGGATCAAAACTTAGGCATTATAAAATGTAGCTAAAACAGTGATATTTGGGAAATTTATAGCTTTAAATAAATACATTAATAACAAAGAACGGTTATTGAACCAACTATATCAAGAAGTCAGAAAAACATCAAAATACACCCAAGAAAATAGAGGAAGGAAATAAATTGAAATGCAATAAAAGACTAAAATAATCAAAAAAGTCAAAGTTTCTTTGGGTTAAAAGATCTAATAAACTGATAAACCTTTGACAAAACAGATCAAGAAAAAAATAAGACTAAACACATCTTTAGGGACGCCTGGGTGGCTCAGCTATTGGGCATCTGCCTTCGGCTCAGGGCATGATCCCGGAATCCGGGATCGAGTCCCACACATCAGGCTCCCTGCATGGAGCCTACTTCTCCCTCTGCCTGTGTCTCTGTCCCTCTGTGTCTCTCATGAATAAAAAAATCTGTTTAAAAATTAATTAATTAATTAATTAACACATCTTTCCCCAAAGATGTCTATCTTGCACTATCTCTTCAACATTCTCCTTACATTCCAGATCATAAAAATATTTCCCTTATGTCACATTCTGAATGTAATAGCTCCCCGTGAGCTATGATCAGTACTCAATTACCTGAAGTAACTTAAGGCAGCTTTAGGGCCTAAAAATTAAAATGATCTGGGGGCTCCTGGGTGGTTCAGTCGGTTAAGTGTCTGATCTTGATTTCAGCTCAGGTCATGATCTCAGAGTTGTGACATCAAATGCCAAGTCGGGCTCTGCACTGGGTGTGGAGCCTGCTTTAAGATTCTTTCTCTTCCCTTTCCTCTGCACCTCCACCCCAAAAAATAAATAAAATTATCTGGGCAGCCCGGGTGGCTCAGCAGTTTAGCACCACCTTCAGCCCAGGGCGTGATCCTGGGGTCCCGGGATTGAGTCCCACGTCAGGCTCTCTGCATGGAACCCGCTTCTCCCTCTGCCTGTGTCTGTTCCTCTCTCTCTCTCTGTGGCTCTCATGAATAAATAAATAAAACCTTTAAAAAATAAAAATAAAAAATAAAAAAATAAAATTATCTGATTCTTCTAAATTTCTATTTCTTTCCAAAAAAAATTTTCAATTAAGTTGCTATAGAACAAAACAAAAACACAAATAACCTGAACTTAAGATGTAGTATGACAAGAAATCCTCCTTTCCAGTCTCCACTTGTCAGAAATAGTGGCTAGTGTGAGGTAACCCAAATGTGTGCAGAAAAGGTGGGGAAGCAAAGGGGGAAAGGGAATGTCAAGATGAGATTTAGTATATTAAATACTAGATAATCAGCCACAGAAAATTGTATTAGTTAACTATACAAAGGTTTCAAGGATCTCCATCACCTTAACAACTAATGATTTATTTATAAAACTTTATGATTAACATAAATAACTGCAGATATACTTACAGTACCACCTACTATTCTTCCTAGTGGATACCATGCTCTTTCATCAAACCAATTTAAAAATTCATAGAACCCATGGGATGCAAGATGATGTGTTGATCTATAGTTAAACCTAGAGAAAAGAGGAAAAAAGTAAATGTTATGAAAGTGTGCTTACCAGAAAGAAATAGCCCTATCTTGTTAATACTATAAATGTAAATATATGGCTACATACTTATTTCTTTCATAGAAATTGAATAATATTATTCTCCAAGGAATAGGCTTATACTACTTGTATATGACTAAAAACAAAGGACCCCCCCCTTCAAAAAACCACATTTACAAAATTAATAATGCTCAAATTAACATTTGGCCATTGCTTAGATACAGGTGGCAGTACACAGCTATATATTTGAACAAAAAAGGTGAGGGTACATGGAATTCACCACATGGTCCAAGTCAATGATTCTCAAAAGATAAAGAATCACTGACGGAAGACAGCAACAAAACGAAAGAAGCATACCTGACATGATCACCTTCAATTTTACAACCCTAAAAACTACAGGAATAAAGAATAAATTATAATCGCACTAGAACCATAAGAGAATAAACTATTCAAGCACTGTAAAACAAGAATATGACCTTAAGGAATGAGAAATTTAATCAATAAAAGACAAACGACAAATGAGAAGAAATGCACTGCAGCATTTTTAGACAAATCTCAACAAATACAAAACTAAGCACACCTAAAAAAATTTGAGAAAAGTAAGCAATATGAAAGCTATGCATCACATACAATTGGAATGCCACAGGAAGCAGAAATGAGCCTATCTGCAGAGACTAGGAAGCCACAGCAGCCTGAAAGGATGTAACAACTGTAAATATGTATACCCCTTAACATCCAAGCACCTAAATATATTAAGCAAATGTAGGAGATCCAAAAGCAGTAACAGACAGCAATACAATAGTATTAGGGGACTTCAATATCTACTTTCAATACTGGACACATCATGCAAAGACAGTATTAGTAAGTGATATCAGGCTTGAACTACACTCAAACCAAATGAATCTAACAAATTAATATAGAACATTGTATATGACAGTGGCAGAGCCCATATTATTCTCAGGCACACACAGAATTTTCTCCAGAATATATCATATGTTAGGTCACAAAAACAAGTCTTAACAAATTTTAAAAGACTTAAATTATATCAAGTATCTTTTCCAACCATCATAATAAGACTCTAGAAATCAATAAGAAAACTGGAGAATTCAAAAACATGTGGAAATTGAAAATATGGTCCTGAACAATCAGTAAGCCAAAGGAGAAAAAAAAAAAAAAGGACAATTAAAAACTCTCTTGAGACAAACACAAATGGAAATACAATACAGTAAAACTTAGAGAATGCATCAAAAACGATTTAAGAGGGAGGTTTAGAGCAATAAACATGTACATTAATATAAAAACAGATTTCAAACAACATAACTTTACATCTCAAGGAACTAGGAAAATAAACGATGCCCAAAATTAGAAGAAAGAAAATAACAAAGATCAGAGCAAAGACAAATGAAATAAAGACTAGAAAAACAAAAGAAAGATCACAAAACAAAGAACTGGTGATTTTGAAAAGATAAACTGACAGAACCTTTAGCTAGACCAAGAAAAGAGAGATGACTCAGATAAATAAAATCAGAAATGATACTACAAAAATGCAAAGGATCATAGGAAACTACTATGAACACTTATATATCAACAAGTTGGACAACTAGAAGAAATGAACAATTAAAAAACATATAACCTACATCAAGACTGAACCAGGAAGAAATAGAAAATCTAAACAGACCAGTTAATAAGTAAGAAGATTGAATCAGTAATCAAAAATTTCCCAAGAAAGAAAACCCCAACAAGATGGCATCAATGGCAAATTCTATCAAACATTTAAAGAATAATTAATGCCAATCCTTCTCAAACTCTTCCAAAAAATCAGACAATACTTCCAAAACTCAATTTATGAGACCAGATTTACACTATCAAAGCCAAACAAGGGCACTAGAAGATAAAATTATAGGCCAATGTCCCTGATGAGCATACATGTAAAAATCAAGAAAATACTAACAAATCAAATTCAATAGCACATTCTTCAATACAACATGATCATAATCATACAGCATGATCAACAGGTATTTATCCCTAGGAGTCAAGGATGGCTCAACATATGGCAATCAATAAATGTAATATACCACGTATGAATAAAAATGATGAAAAAATCATATGGTCATTTCAATAGATGCAGAAAAGACATCTGGCAAAATTCAACATCCTTTCATGACAAAAAATTCTCAACAAATTGGGTATAGAAGGAAGGGTACCTCAACATAGTAAAAGGCACACATGACAAGCCCACGCTAAATCATACTCCATGGTGAAAATTTAAAAGATTTTCTTCTAAGATCAGGAACAAGACAAGGGTGCCCACTGTAAACACTTCTATTCAACATAAAACTAAAATCCTAGCCAGAGCAGTTTGGGGGGGTGGGGTGGGGAAGGCATCCAAGTTAGAAAAGAAGAAGCAAAACCGCAGCAGACCTGATCTTATATACAGAAAAACCTACAGACTCCATCAAATAACTGTGAGAATAACAAAAAAGATTCAGTAAAGGTGCAGGTTACAAAATCATCATTCAAAACTCTGCTGCATTTCTATGTACTAACTGAAATATCTCAAAGAGAAATCAGGAATGCAATCCCATTTACAATAGTATTAAAGTCAATAAAAGGGCAGCCCGGGTGGCTCAGCAGTTTAGCGCCGCCTTCAGCCCAGGGCCTGATCCTGGAGACCCGGGATCGAATCCCACGTCGGGCTCCCGGTGCATGGAGCCTGCTTCTCCCTCTGCCTATGTCTCTGCCTCTCTTTCTCTGTCTCTCTCTCTCTCTGTATCTCTCATGAATGAATAAATAAAATCTTTAAAAAATAAAGTCAATAAAGTACTTAGGAATTAATTTAACCAAAGTGAAAAACATGCACATTGAAAACTACATGATGAAAGACCAAAGTAAATGGAAAGATACACCATGTTCTTGAATCCAAGAACCATTAATATTGTTAAAATGACCACAGTACCCAAAACAGTCTATATATTCTATGCAATCGTTATAAAAATTACAATAATATTTTTCACAGAAATAAAAAAATAATCCAACAATGTGTATGGTACCACAAAAGACTTTGATTACCCGAGGCAATCTTAAAAAGAAGGTGGTATTACAAAGGTGGAGGACTTCAAACTCTATTACAAAGTTATAGTAAACGAAACAGTATGGTACTAGTATTAAAAAAAAAAAAAGAAATAGACCATTGGAACAGAATATGGGGCCAAGAAATAAAATCACACATGCATGGAGTCAATTAATTTTTGACAAGGGTGCCAAGCATAAGCAATGGGGAAAGAATAATCTCTTTGATTAATGGTGTTGGGAAAACTGGATATTACATGTGAAAAAGAATAAAAGTGTACTCCTATCTTATACCACACAAATTTTTTTTTTAAGATTTTATTTATTTATTCATGAGCAACACACAAAATGAGAGAGAGAGGCAGAGACACAGGCAGAGGGAGAACCAGGCTCCATGCAGGGAGCCCGATGTGGGACTCGATCCTGGTCCAGGATCACACCCTGGGCCGAAGGCAGGCACGAAACCACTGAGCCACCCAGAGATCGCCCACACGCAAAAATTAACTCAAAATACATTAGAGAGTTATATTAACACTTAAAACCATAAAACTCTAGAAAGCAAAACAAAAAAACAGAAAAAGTTCCTTGACATTGTCCTTGGCAATGATGGGGGGCAGGGCATCAAAAACACAAACAAAATATTTTTAGTATATGTGCTGCCGAAGCAAGCACTACAAACAACAAAATAAAGTGAGACTGTATCAAACAAAAAGTTGGTGCAAAGCAATGAAAAAAATAATATGAAAAGGCAGTCAATGCAATGAGAAAAAATACTTGCAAACCATATACCTAATAAGAAGTTAATATCTAAAATATATGAGGAACTGAGGCCACTCAAAAACCTCCCCAAGGGTGCCTGGGTAGCTCGGTTGGTTAAGCGTCTGCCTTCGGCTCAAGTCCTGCGATGGAGCCCCAAGTCCGGCTCCTTGCTCAGCAGGGAGTCTGCTTCTCCCTCTCCACCACTTGTTCTCTCTCTCTTTCTCATCTCACCCTGTGTCTCTCTCTTTCAATAAATCTTTAAACACACACACACACACACACACACACACACACACACACACACATATATACACACACCTCCCCAAAACAAAAACTAATCTGGAGCGTATTATACTATGAAGAAATAAGCCAGACAGAGAAAGAAAAATATATGGTATCACTTGTAAGTGGACTACCTTAAAAAGAAAAAAAAAGAAGTTTCACTTAGAGTGGTGGTAGCCAGGGGATGTGGGATTGGGACAAATGGGGAGATGATGGTCAAAAGGTACAAACTTTCAGTTACAATATGAATAAATTCTAAGGATTTACCATACACCATGGTGACTATAGTTAATAACACCACTTTATACACTTGAAATTTGTTGAATTAGATCTTAAGGGTCCTCATCAAAAAAAAGCAACATGTGAGACAATACATATGATTAAATTATGTAATTATTTCATAATTTAGGTCTATCAAATCATCAGTGTATTTAAATATATGCAACTTTGTCAATTATATTTCAATAAAGCTGGAAAAAGGATTATGAGAAAAATTAAGAAATCTAAAGATAAATCCAGAAGGTTTTACATTTCTCTTACCTGGGAAAAAGAAACCTCATATATATCTCAATAGATTTCAAAATGCCACTGATAACTACAAGTCTCTGGATTTTTACCCCATAATCTCCAGTCCTCTCCCTGTTTCCTATGCAGGCACCCTCCTCTACCCAAGATCCTCTCATTAACTCACTCTAACTCTCCCCAAGAGATGTCAATCACTCTTGGGTCTCTTCAATAATTATTACCAGCATGCCCAACAATCTACCTGCCTACATCTGGTTTTTTGTTTGGGCTTGGTTTTGTCCTTGAATGTCACAGAGGCATCTCCAACTCAATATCCAACTAAACTCATGATCAGACTCCTATCTACCCCCAACACATATAAACATACTCTGCCTGCTTTTACGATATTCTACCACCTAAGTTAAAGACAAAAATTTAGAGGTCATCCTTGACCTCCATCCTTCTCCTTCACATCCTACACACAAATCATAATCAAATTGTCATTTACTCCTTAAATATCTCTGAAATTTGTCCACTATAACCGCTATCACAAAAATACAAAAGATCATAAGAAACTACTATGAACAGTTATACACCAACAAATTGGACAGTTTGTCCCCTCCTTCCCTACTCTGATACCAGCACTCTAACCCAGGCTATCATCCTAACCAAACTCCTGCAGTAGTCTCCAACTCATCTCCTAGATATCCAATCTGTACACATCTCAACAAAGAACATCTTTTCAAAATGCAAATGTGATCATACTGTAATTTTCTACTAATATTCAAAGGCTTCCCCTATTAAAAAATTAAAAAAAAAACATGTATTTAAAAAGGAAGGAACCTCCACTTCTTATTATAAAGCCATACACACTTTAGCTCTTAAATAATGCTACAGTCTCATTTCATACCTTACTATATTCCTACTACCCAGATATAGTAGCCCCCTTTAACTGTGAGGGATAACATTCCAAGCCCCCAATGAATATCTGAAATTGTAAATGGAACAGAATCCTTTACATACTGCATTTTTTTCATATAAATACCTATGAGGATTAAGTTTAACTTTATAAATTAGGCACAGAGAGTAACAATAATAATAAAATAGAATTATAACAATATAGTGTAATAAAAGTAATGTGAATATGGTTTCTCAAAATATTTTACTGTATGGTACTCATCCTTCTTATGATGATATGAGATGATAAACTGCCCACATGATGAGATAAAATGAGGTGAATGATATAGGCATTATGATGTAGCATTAGGCTACTGCTGACCTTCTGAAAGGAGGATCATCTGCTTCAGGACTACCATTAACTGAAACCACAGAAAGCAAAATCAGATAAAGAGGGGATTACTGTACCCATCTTTCAGTTCTCCAGACTCACTTTGTTCCATCCTAGGATCTTCAGACTGCTAACTCCCTCTCTCTGGATCACTAATATCTCCCACTCATCCTCAATAACTCACGCTTCAAATTTCAGCACATTTCTAAGGATGATGTTGTGAAAAGGTATAGTGTGCTTTTTTCTTCCTAACACTTGCCAAAGGTGTAATTTCACATCAGTTCACTTAATATTTACCTCACTAGATAAACACTCCCATTAGGATACCACTGTCTCCAGCATCCAGGACACCACGTAACACAAGTAGCCCTCAAATATCTAAATGAATAACTGATTTCATAAGTATGTTTTTCAGTAGGGGTGAGATACAATCAAGCTACTTTGATAGGTACCTAATGCCAGTTTGAAATAGTATCCCCAAATTAAAGACAAGGAACAAATTTTAACTACAGTTCCTGGGATCTAAGCCTAAAGGCATAATTAAAAAGTAGGATAAACAAGAAAGCTCATTAAGATTCTATTAAAAATCTAGTCAAGGTACCTAAAAACTAAACATAAATATAAGCAGAATGTGTTTAGTCCCATTTTATCCCCAGGATCAAGTTACTCCTGGTATGCGAGACTCCCAGAATTCCCTGATGGAATCTTACATACCCATTCTCTTTGATTTTCAGTTAGCTTCCTCCTGTCTAAATTATCATTTGTTTTTCTATCTATTTTCTGGCTGTTTCCAACCCATCACAATGAACAATCTTCTGAATGCCCTTATGGCTTTCATTGTTTTTTACTTCCTGGAAGTGAAACAACAGGACTATAAAAGGCAGTACATTCAATTCACAGGGTACTTTTAGTGTTATAGTAGTCACTATTTTTTTTTAGACCCATAATATAGTACCACATCCTCATCCTCCCCCACCATAAGACACACTACTTAAGTAATCAAAGTGTCCTGTGTGATAGCTAAATTAACTGTGACTGTAGGGGTAAATAAATAAAAAGTGGACACTCTATCCAAGAGTTCTTTCTTGTTGCTTAGTAATATTACCAATATAGGATTACCATATTTGGTTCTTGCCAACAATGGTAACTATATGTTGATATTTCCATGATGACTCCTGATGTTGAGTACTTTTCATATATTTACTGGCCATTAAAATTTCCTCTTGGGTAAAAGTGTATGTTGAAATACTTCGCACACTTTTTTTTCTAGGTGATTTGATTTAAGTTCTTTATAAGCTGTAAAAACCTCTTTCATTCCGTGGCCTCTCTTTTCATCACAATGGTATTTTAAAAGAATAGAAATTCTTGACATACACACCTAAATTTACCAACATTCTGCTATAGGGTCGTGTTTTACTCCTAGGTAAAAATAAAGTCCTAACCCACCCCTAAAGTCATAA
Source organism: Vulpes lagopus (assembly GCF_018345385.1). Taxonomy (NCBI): domain Eukaryota; kingdom Metazoa; phylum Chordata; class Mammalia; order Carnivora; family Canidae; genus Vulpes; species Vulpes lagopus. The sequence goes on from NC_054842.1 coordinate 13,391,137, forward strand.
GGATATTGTTTTAATTCTCTTCCTCATAACAGTTTACCAATTTCAACTTCTTTATTTAGGTCTTTAATATACATAGAATGGGTTATTTTACATGGTGTGAAATAGGGATTGAATTTTATTTTTATTTTCTCTTTTTAAATAATTGTTCCACCATCATTTTTTAAAACAACTAGGGGCGCCTGGGTGGCTTAGTCGGTTGGGCATCTGCCTTCGGCTCAGGCCATGATCCCGGTATCGAACCCCGCATGGTGCTCCCCACTCAGTGAGGAGCCTGCTTCTCCCTCTCCCTCTGCCAGCTGCTCCCACTGTTTGTGCTCTCTCTCTCTCTGTCAAATAAATAAATAAAATCTTCAAAACAATCCTATCTTTTCTCCACTCCTCTGAAGTTCCACCTCCATCATATATTAAGGATTTGTTAACGTGCAGATCTGTTTCTGGATTGTCTTGTTCAAGTGGTCTTTATTTCTATCCTTGTATCAGTAATATGTAATCTTCATTACTGGAGCTTTAAATTATATCTTGACACCTGGAAGAACTTTCTTATTGTGCCTTTTATTTTGTCCTTTTGCATTTATATATAAATTTTAAAATAAAGCTTGTCAATTCCACCAAAAAAAGAAAATGTGAGGCTTTGATTGGAGGTCCATTAACTCCACAAACCACTTTGGGGAGAATTAACATCCTTACAATACTTGACAAATCCATAAATATAGTATATCTTCTTCATTTAAATCTTTAACGTCTCTCCAGAAAATGTGTAGTTTCACCTTACAGGTCTTGCACATCTTTGCTTAGATTTATTCCCATCTTTAATGGTATATTCACTTAATTTTTTAAAATTCTGCTTGACATTGACAGGAAATCTCTTGATATTTTTATATTGCTTTTCTAACCAGAAATATTGCAAATGCTTAATTCCAATAATTTATCATTAGATCCCTTCAGACTTTAAATTTGAAAATCAATAAACATCCCCATGACTGTTAAAAACATATAGATGTGCCAAAGACACTTCAGGTTTTGAAAGCCCTGTTAGAATAAGTAGTTTTTTCTATTTCAGTCTATTCAAAATATCAGTCCTTACAACTGACAATCTTTTCAATTAGCAGAAAAACAGAAGAATATTAATTTCAAAGTAAACAAAGTTAATCAAAATAGTTAAGACATACAGTATGAAATTCCAAAATGGAATAAGCTACTGTATTTCAAACTTTTAAGGGCATACAAACTTTATTCAAAGAAAATCGTTATGAAAAATAAAAGATAAAGTATCCTTTTCAAAAGAAATAAGTTGAAATTTATAATATTTACTTATAAAGCCAAAGAGGAAGAACAATTAGATGCTTTCAGTGAATACAGAATCTTAAACTTGAGGTTACATATCATAGTTGCAATGATGTTAACCATGTCATCTAATTTATTTCAGCATTTTGGTTCACAAAATTGACATTTGTCTATCAGTTAAAATTTTTACAAGGGAGAATTTTTAAATGTTTTCCTTATTGTTAAAGATACTGTACAATTAGATGGAGAAATCTGTTTGGAGCCTAACAGAAAATTGATTGAAGACTAACCACAAAATTTTTGTATTTCTCATTATATGTGTGTGTGTGTACACATACATATAAATTATATTTGTAAAATTAAACCAGAAGCATGCAAATCCAAATTTATAAAATATCATGACATTGTGCTGCCAATTCAGTTGTTAGTATAGTTTATTTTCTTTTATGTGAATTCCCAGGATACCTCTGTGGAGCATTAAACATCCAATCCAAACTAATATTTTTTTCCAAAGACATACAAAGGGCAACAGATATATGAAAAGATGTTCAACATCACTCATCACCAGGGAAATGCAAATCAAAACCACAATGAGATACCACCTCACACCTGTTAGAACGACTATTTTTTAAAAACACAAGAAACGACAAGTATTGGCAAAGATGTGGAGAAAACGGCTCCCTCATACACACTGTTATAGGGATGGTGCAGCCACTATGGAAAGTAGCACGTAAGTTACTCAAAAAACTAAAAATAGAACTAGCATATCATCCAGTAATTCCATCTCAAAAAGATATCTGCACCCCAAGGTTCACTGCAGCACAGTCGAGATATGGAGACAATTTATCAACTAACGAGTAAAGAAAATGTGGCATGTACACACAACTCAAATATTATTCGGCCATTAAAAAGAAGGAAACCCTGCCATTTGTGGCAACAAGGATGGACCCTGAAGGTATGCTAAGTAAAATAAAACAGAGAAAGACAGATACTATATGATCCTTAAAAAAACCCCTCATAATCAGAGAGCACACTGGTTGGTGGTTGCCAGAGGTAGGGAATGGGGGAGGGTGAAATGGGTGAAGGTAGTCAAAAGGTATAAACTTCCAGTTACATGATAAATAAGTCCTATGACATAATGTATAGCATGATAACTATAATTAACAATACTGTACTGTATGTTTGAAAGTTGTTAAGGGAGTAGATCTTAAAAATTCTCATCACAAAAATAAAATCTATAACTAAATTTACTGTGTTAATCATTTTGCAGCATCTATATATATCAAATAATTATGTTGTACACCTAAAACTAATAGATTGTTATATGTTAAATAATCTATATTTAAAAAAAGGTTTTTTGTTTTTTTTTAAAAGGAACCCGGGGGGAAACGTTAGTAACTTAGGAGAAAAAACAAACATCTCAATCGAAACAAATATAAAAAGCATTTGGACTGACAACACAAATACACTTGATTCTATTATTAAGGAACTGAAACATAAATTAATCAATTTTTAGTTTCACCTTCATATTGTTCAATTTTAGCATGGTCATTCTCAGGCCTTTGTTCCATCTACATAGAAACCCACCACAGCCATGCATTATATTCTTCCTCATGCAATCCTCTCAAACCTGAAATTCACTCTTGAAGAATCTTCTCTAATATTCCATCCCCCCCGCCCCCCCTGCCGAGTCCTTTCACTTGTGCCTTGAAAACATCATTTTAGAACCTCTACTATAGTTCACCTCATAATGAAATATCTTTTCTCTGTGATTTTTGTATCCTTGGAGGTATCTCATAGTTCCTGGCACTTCATTCACGAGGTTCAACTAATGTTTAGTTAATTCTCCTTTTTTGGAACACCAGTAATTAGAACATTGACTTAAATTTTTATCTTCTATTCTCTTCTTCATTAAACTCAAGCAGCTGTGTGCACAAAAGCAGTCAATTTTAGCATGTCCAATTTACATATTAAAAAAAAATTTTAAGTAGTGAGAATAGGAGGTTACAGAGAAAACAAGAGGACCATAAAGTGTTAACTATTGAAGCTGAGTGATGTATGCCTAGAGGTTCATTATATTATTAGATCTACTTTTATGTATGTTTGAAAATGTGTGGATAAATATATAGTTTACATATACACACATATGTATATATGAAATTGTAATAAAATTTATATAGATACACATATTATTTACATAATTATACATATAAGGAACATGATACATATATATATTAATAAAACAAACAGGTATGTGGCTTCTAGAAGCAAGTTCTTTATTCCTATTTTCTTACTTTTCATTGTTTTCTATAGATACATGGAAAGGCAGTTATAAAATACAGTGTCTCTGAAGAGTCAGATGTATGTATATATGTAAAATTTAATATGGAAAGTATCACAAATACACTCACTCTCATACATACAAATTAGTTTTCCCCAAGTAAAACTAGGTAAACAGACTGAAAAATGATGCATTAAAGGTTAAAAATCAACAAAAAAAATGGAAATAAAAGAAAAAAAGTGGTAAGATAACATCTATCTTAAAATAGCCTGAAAACACTATCAGATTTTACATATATCCATTCTTTTATTAATATTGTCAAGTAACTTTCAGTATTTTAACTTCAATAATATAATTTGTTTTGAAACAAATGACAAAAGATAATTATTAATACAGATGGTAGCTACATGAGGTTCTTTATCGTTCTATCTACATTTGGTTTATATAACGTTTTCATTAAAGTTTTTTAAAAATAATGAATGCCTCTACCAAATTCTCTCAACTCAATGTCGAAAGCCGTTCTGCAATTCCAATAATGTGTGGAAAAATGACTTCATTAAGACAGACAAAATAATTTTCACATGGACACTTTTACTTTCTGAAAGGAGCATATCAATAATTCCACTACTTCCTGGTAACAAGCAAACTGGCAGCTCAAAGACACAAGGAAAAAAAGTGAGGATAAAGGAGCACAGTGTGATTTTTAAATTTGATAAAGAAAGTGCAATAGCCACATTACAAATTAAAAGAGGTCTTAAGAGATCCAATTTTACGCAGAAGCTAAGATACGTTAATTTTGCTTTCTTCTGCAATGTAATATTTAGTAAGACCTAAATGTTCTTTGGCTATTCAAAGACACTGCATTTTATAACTGCTTTTCCCTATATCTATAGGAAACAATGAAAAGAAAATAGGAATAAAGAACTTACTTCTGGAAGCCATCCGTTTTGTTTTTTTAATCCTTGCAAATCCCACAGTTCATTATTTCATTACAATAAACCCATCAGAAGTTAAGAAAGGTTTATGTACTTGATTTAGGGAGAAGAGACTACCTCCTCAAGTAGCAACATGCGATTAAATGATGAAATCTTATTAATGAAAAAAAGGTTATATTTCTTGGGTTCTAGTACAATGCTGTATTCAAAACATTACAGCTTAGAACTTTATCCAGCATATACTGATTTAAAGTTTATCCAGCATATACTGTATTGTTTCTTTATGAAAACAAACGCTAAATTCCATCTCATTTGTAAACCAGTACTGTATCTTTATGAAAGAGAAGAAAAAGCCATTAACAGCTGCCTCTGCAAATTTTTCCTTCTGTAAATCTTGTTGGATGTAACCACTTGTACATTTGATTTTGGATTTATTTCATCTTATATGAAATAACCTAAAGTACACCCTAGACAGTAACAACAAAAACAAACTCTTATGATTATGAAGCAAAATACCACAATATACCCTTAATCTTAAAGGTTAAAAAAAAAAATTATGCCTCAGCCCTAAAATTAACCTACAGCTTTTCAACCTTCAAGAAGAAACCTCTGGGGGAAAAAAAGAAGAAACCTCTGGGGTGGGAAAGCGTTTTGTTTATTTAATTAACATTTCCAATTCTCTACAAAAATATGGCAGTATGTCAGAAAAAATATTAACATAATTGGAAAATGCCTAAGAATAAATGAAGTGGAAAAACAGTATATTGTTATCCTTAATGCCATGATGAACCTTAAGGCATCTAATACCCTATGACTAGCTTTTGAAACATAATATATAGTATGTGTAGAATCCGAATTGGCAAAGCTAAGAAATAAAAGCTTCACTAATTTACAGGAGGAAGTAAAAGACAAAGTTCTAGCCCAAAAACAAGAGCTAAAGGAAGCACTGAAAGTAAAACCTTGACAAGTTTTCCAAGGGCCAGTTCTGTCATTCTTTTCCCTAAATCATGTTACTTCTCTAAAACTATCTACCAAATACATACAAGTAATTTTATCTTCAACTAATGTTTCCTATTGGACATTTCTGGGGAAGGGAGGTGTGGGCAGGTGATGTTGCTTTTTTGTAACACTGGCATTAAACTGATTGTCTCAAATAAGTGCATGTTATAACAATTTCTACCTTCTTCCTCATAGATACAAGATTAATAGTTTTAGATAAATTTAGAAACAAGATTTATGGAATAGATTCAAACTATAAGTAACCAGTCTAAATACAGAGGTGATGAGACACAAACATATTCACATCCCCAAAGTGTTCTATCCACAATCTGATTTTAAGACAACACAAGTCTAGTTTAGCTCAGCCTTTGCAAATAAAAATCTAAGGAACAAAAGAGTCGATCAGAAACAGAAAAGAAGAAAGAAACAAAAGAGAGGTAACAAATGCAAGTAGCAAATGAGGGTTAGGAGAGGAGGGAGGGCAAATGGAGAGTGAGGGGCAGAGTACTGTACCAAGTATTACCACATCCCAACCTAGTCCCCTTAAGAGGGAAGTCTTGAATCACCCTAGTATTTTAATTTGCCTTGAGATGAGAAACCAGATTAACTAAACTTAGGTTTCTATGAAAAATAAGGATATATGGACTCCAAGTGAGGCCCTCAAGGTTGTCCTCTTCGGAAAAACAACTTATCTCAATTTGACTGCTATGTCCTTCAAAACTTTCCCAAAACTCTTGCCTGTCAAAACATTAGAATAGTATATGCCTCTAAGGGTGGTTAATCTATACTGGGCATTAATATGGTTTTCATTTTTGAAAGATAAAAATCTTCTTTTCAAATTCCTGAGCAAGAAATATGCACCAGGTTTCTGTTAGGCCCTAAGAACAGAGCACTGGCAAAGTCACAGCTCTACTGGAGTTTAAGTGCAATAAACACAAACCAGGTAATTACAGATTGAAAAAAAAAAAAACTTTGGAAGAAATGAAAGGGATGAAACCAAAGAGTGAAATAAGAAGAAGGGAAAGAGGGAGGAAGAAGGGGTAAATACTTCTTTAAACAAGGTAGAAGTGGAGTCTTATAATATTTGTGAGACCTTTAAGGATGGGGGTAACCGGTCGTTCCAAAAGGGGAAAAGAGCTGTCTCTAGATAGAGAAACTAACAAAGGCAAAGACCTTAAGGTGGGAGTGTTCAGCATGTTTAAAAAGGAAGAGTAAGATGTTTAAGGGGAGTGGTGAAGAGACAAGTTTTGAGCTCTATTTATTAACAATTATTTTTAAAAATTGTTAACTGTCAGGTACTTTATAAGAACAGCTTTCGTTTAATCCTCACACACAAAAATAAAACCTTTCAGGTAGTATACAATTTTATGCCCAGTCTACAGATGATTATACTAAGGCACAAAGATGTCAAATAACTTATCCAAAGTCGTAATAGCCATTAAGTCGTCAAATTGGGATTTGAACTAGAGGGCTTTGACTCTGGTGGGCATGGTGAACCTTCTAGGTGGATTTCAAAGTTCTTTATACCGCAGGGATTTGAAAATGTCCACCTAGAAATACTTTTCTGACATGAGTCAGGTATAAACTTTGAAGGGAGTGGGAAACACACTTTTGAACAGAAAAGGGCACCGTTCTATTTTATATACTTTGACCTGTTTATATATTAGATTCTTGTGTAAAGTCTCATTTGAAGAAAGCGTTCAAAGGCTAAAACGAGTGTTTGAAAAACACTGGTATATGTTTAAAATTATATAAGTAAGGGGCACCTAGGTGGCTTAGTCAGTTAAGCCTCTGCCTTTGGCTTAGGTCATGATCCCAAGAGTTCTGGGATCAAGCCTGCATCAAGCCATTAGTGCTGCCTTCCCTGCTGCATCTAGCTCCCTGTTCAGCAGAAGCCTGCTTCCCCCTCTCCTCCCAGCTCATGCTCTGTCACTATCTCATCTTCCTGTCAAATAAATAAAATCTTTTTTAAAAGTTATATAAGCAAAAAAACCATTAGCACAGTTCTATTAGTTAAGATGATACTCTGAATCCTGAAGTTTATGCCCTTTCTTGTCACTTTGGAAACAAAAGGACAGAGAAGTCCAATATATCTCATTATAGATTTTAACTCTTTGGTACATACTACCTTTTAAACAGTCACATCCAGAATACCCATTACCTTGTATGTTACAATCATTGTGTCAGAGAACTTTGGAAGATGGAGCACAATAAATTCTCAGCTGGGAAGAAATACATATCATTTACACTCTGAATACAATAGCCACTTCTAGTCACATGGCCCCCACCCTTGTGCTCAGGAGAGAGGGAAGGCAGCACTAATGGCTACCATATATGTCATGCTGCTTTGTAGATGAAGCAAAATTCATTGGTATATATGACATAATCCTATGTATGCCAATAACTTAAAGGTTACATAAGCATGTATATGTACATAGATATTTCTTTTTTTTAATTTTATTTATTTACTCATGAGACACACGAGAGAGAGAGAGAGAGAGAGAGAGAGGCAGACACAGGCAGAGGGAGAAGCAGGCTCCATGAAAGGAGCCCGACGTGGGACTCGATCCCGTGTCTCCAGGATCAGGCCATGGGCTGAAGGCGGCGCTAAACCACTGAGCCACCCAGGCTGCCCCAGTACATGGATATTTCAAAGATCGAGTATCCCTCAAAGAAATCCTAGGAAGCTACATAACAAGTTGTCAGTAGACTGTGCCTCATTCTTTTGACTTTTTTTGAAACAATGAGCAACTGTTAAAGAAAAAATTAAAAAGAAAAAAAAACACACACAAAAAAAGCCTAGATAAAGAAAACTGCAGTCAGAAAATGTTATTAGGGGATCCCTGGGTGGCTCAGCAGTTTAGTGCCTGCCTTCAGCCCAGGACATAATCCTGGAGTCCTGGGATCGAGTCCCACATCAGGCTCCCTGCATGGAACCTGCTTCTCCCTCTGTCTGTGTCTCTGCCTCTCTCTCTCTCTCTCTCTCTCATGAATAAATAAAATCTTTAAAAAAAAAAAAAAGATGTTATTAAGTACTGCTTGAGCAGTAATAATCATCATCACCATCTTATTTCCATCAGACACAATCTATAAAATGCTTATTCCAAACCCTTCAGCAAACCTTACTCAAACAAAGGAGATAGAAAGCAAGTGATCCCCTTCTCTGCTTCAAATTTCTCCCCTTCTTGGCAGCTTTCTTATAATTCATATATTAAATCAATTCAACCAGTGTGTGTCTCCAGATAACTATACTCTACTTAGTATGCTATAATTTTTTAAGGTTTTTTTTAAAGATTTTATTTATTTATTAATGAGAGAGAGAGAGGGGCAGAGATATAGGCAGAGGGAGAAGCAGACTCCTTGCAGGGAACTCCACGCAGGACTCAATCCCCAGACCCTGGGATCACAACCTAAGCCAAAGGCAGATGCTCAACCACTGAGCCACCCAGGCATCCCTTTTTTTGAAGGTTTTATTATTTATTGGCGGTGGTGGTGTGGTGGGGTGCATGCAAACAAGCAGGGAAAAGGAGCTGGGGAGGGCGAGGGAGGGGTAAAGAATCTCAAGCTGATTCCGGGTTGAGCACAGAGCCCAATTCTGAGCTGGATCCCAGGACCCAGGATCATGACCTGAGCCAAAACCAAGAGTCAGATGCTTAACTGACTGAGTCACTCACGTGCCACAATACACAGTAATTTCTAATCTTTACTCTCTCAAAACTTTTCATCCTAAAAAGTCATGTATAAGCATGTGTGTACATAATTTTCCAAAAGACTTGCAATCCCTCCTTCCTCTTCCACTATTAACACAGGCTTGTTTTTCCCCAATTCTTCCTCCCTTATAAACAACTTGCCACATAAATGTTAAGAAACTATTCTAGGACAATGTCTAATGATAACATGAGAATAATGTCTGCTATCATTTGCATACTCAATATATCAAAAAGAAATGAGAAAAGGACAGATAAGTATTTTTTTCTCTTTCAGTTTTCTCATTTTTTTTTTTTTTTTTAAGATTTTCTATTTATTTATGACAGAGAGAGAGAGGCAGAGACACAGGCAGAGGGAGAAGCAGGCTCCATGCAGGGAGCCCGACGTGGGACTCGATCCCGGGTCTCCAGGATCACACCCCAGGCTGAAGGTGGCGCTAAGCTGCTGGGCCACCGGGGCTGCCCTCCTTCATGGTTTTAAAACCGTTTACAAGGTATAAAACAGAGAATTAAGAATTCCTATTTGACCTAAAAAGACTTTCACTTTTATAATATACATGGATCAAAAACTGATTGGATATAAAGCAAAGTCTCAGTTCTCATGAAGAAGAAAGAAAATGAAAGAGAGACAGACATGGGAAGTTAATTCTATTATTTCTATTGCCCATCACAATATCTCCCAAGAGATACACAACTTCTACTATTATCACCATAATCATCTACCAGTATTTTGACTTGAACAAACTTATGAGATTTAAAGTTTATTTTTTAAAAGATTTTATTTATTTATTCATGAGAGAGACAAAGTGAGGCAGAGACACAGGCAGAGGGAGAAGCAGGCTCCATGCAGGGAGCCCGATGTGGGTCTCGATCCCCAGACCCTGGGATCACGACCTGAGCCAAAGGCAGACAGATGCTCAACCACTGAGCCACCCACGCATCCCAAGATTTAAACAATTCATTTAGAATTTCTTCCTCTTTTCCCTGTTATCAAGTATTTTCTAGTTCCATAGGAATTTCAAGTATGGTTGTTTCTCACCCTTTCTGAATTTAAAAATCCTTACTTTACTCATTATGCCATTTCTCATTAAATCTTTAAATAATCTTGTTACTAACATGTCAGAAAATTATTCATATACCCATTTCAGAAATGAAGTCTATAAACCATTTGTCTTAGTTCCGTCTCCCTCTCTCTGAAGAAGAAAAGTGCCAAAAATTTGCAGGAGTGGCTAATTTGCAGCTCCTTTTGCCTTTCATTCTTATTGTAATATATTACTTGAATAATCTATCTAAAAGTACAATCTCTACCCTAAGTGAAGCAATGGAAGCTCACCTTCTCCATTACCTATGTCTATGACTTAACTATTTCATTTATTTATTTTTTTTAATTAATTTTTATTGGTGTTCAATTTACCAACATACAGAAAAACACCCAGTGCTCATCCCATCAAGTGTCCACCTCAGTGCCCGTCACCCATTCCCCTCCAACACCCGCCCTCCTCCCCTTCCACCACCCCTAGTTCGTTTCCCCGACTTAACTATTTCAATTTGTCCATTCTCTTTCTAGCATTAGTCTAGGTCTTCCATAAGGGAAAAAAACAAAAAAAAACAAAAAAACAAAAAACTTTTTCTATTTCTTCAACTACTGTAGCAAAAACTGCAGTATGAAAACACAAGAAGAAAAAGTACTGTCCTTTAAAGAAGGTACTGTTTTTAAGAGAAAAGCCCTATTTTTCTAATTTTAGAATTCTAAATTTGCTTCTCTAAAGTATCGCAGGATTTGTATCGTAATTTCTATCCCTGAAATGACTTCTGTTCATTTTTCTCTTCTCATGTAATACTGACTTTTCTGCTTTACTTCATGCTTTAGAATTAGTAATCTTTAGTAATCTTTATAATTTTCTCGATTTGCCCTCATAAACATCTCAGAATATATATTAGTCAGTATCGTAATGATAAATTTGCTATGTTTGAGCTCTAAGGACTATGATTCAACAAATAAACTTCTAAGAACTGAAAATGTCAGAAAGAATCATAAAGTTGTTTCAACATGTATTTCACTTGTTCTCTTTAGAGAAAGCATGGTATTTCCACACCAACACTGGAATTGTGCCTTCATTTGAAACCCTAGACTTTCACATCTCAGGGCAACATACAGAACAGGTGAGTGATTATGCTTTCCTTTTGTAAATGGATGATGGATGACTGTGCAATAACACATGGGAGAAAAAAAAATCAGTTTGATGCCTAAACTTAAGTTTTAAGTACGTAAAGAACCATGCCCCTAAATCCATTGGAAGAAAAAATGAGCACCATACACAGATATTTCTTAAGACACAATATTCCAAATATTAATGTCACACCTTGGTCTTTATTTTTCTCTTTTCACTGTTATTTCTCCTTTCTCCTCTTTCCTTTGTCTATTTCCTAAACTTTGACTACGATGTATGATTCCTAAGTATGCAATTCTTTTTTCTAAACTCTGAATCTATATACTGAAGAGCGTACTCGAGTGTCTTCACAGATATAATACTCAACAAACCTAAAATTGAACTCATTATTTACTCTGCTCCCTACTATTAAAGTAGCTCTTGGGGCTCCTGCGTGGCTCAATTAAATGTCCAACTCCTGATTTCAGCTCAGGTCATGATCTCAGGGTAGTGAGATTGAGCACACCCACCATGGAGCCTTACATGGAGCCATGTAAGATTCTTTCTCTCTCCCCACTACTCTAAAAAAAATTAACTAAAAAAAAAAAAAAGTTGCTCTCTATCTTAGTTAAAATGTTACCATTATCACTGGTATTTATCTGGTAATCATTATAAAATCCTCACTCCCTATACTCAGCTCTGAAATTCCCCTAATTAAAAGCTCTCTTCATATTTTATCTAGACTATTTCACTTGCCTCCTTACAGACTTTCTAGCTTCTGGTATTTCCTTCCAACTTCCCAATCCACCAACACAACAGAAAAATCTCTAAGATGATTATACCAGCCCTTCACCTGTTTCCTAAAATGTACAAGATGAAGTCCTAATGTTTTTAAGACTCTCTGCCCTATCCTTACACTGAAATGGCTCCTTCCTATTTCTTGCTCACCTTATATACCTCAACTTCTGGTTTTTCACTAAACATGTACTATTCATGATTTTTCATACTTCCCTACCTTTGCACAAGGTGTTCTTGTTACCTGAAGAGCAAATCCTCCTTTAATATCCTCCCACATCTATCTTTCAAGATCTAACTCAAAAGATACCTCTTTTTAAGCCCTAACTATCCTTTTTGGATAAGAGCTGGTACTTCCCCCTTTATTCTTCGATCTTGAGCTTTTCATTTTACCATTTTCTAATGCAACATACTAAACAGCATTAATTTACTATTAGTAGGTTCCCAACGTAAGTAAATAATAACAAACAGCGAACATTTAATGAGTGATTATGAATTATACACTGTTCTAAGTACCTTCATTTGTATTAATTTAATCTTCATGACAACTTATTGATACAGATATTACTGTCATTCCCAATTCACAGAGAAGACAAATGCAGAGGTTAAGTAACTTACTCAAGGTCATTCAACCAATAAATAGCAAAGCCCAGAGTCTATTTCACTTGATCTGATCTCTAGGCAAAGATAAATGAATTGATCTTCCTATCCCTAGCACCAAGCACAGTATCTGGCATGTAATAAGTTCAATAACTGCTGTTAAAGTGCCTCTGAACATTTTATATATGATCCAATTTTAAAACATTTTCCACAAATGTTCCGAGTTGAGTGATTTAGTGCTAGTATGAGAGGTTATGAGTTGTAGAAAATACTTTAACTCCCACTCTAAGGTAAACTATTCTATAAAAATACACTATTCAGGTAGAAGGTAATAAAAATAGTGTAATTGATTTAATTAAATTTTCATGTGTGAACACTCCATATACCTGAGTTAGTGCACTTGGGTCCCTTTTTATGCTCTGGGCTCTAAAGCCTTTCATCAATCCTCTATATCATTCTCAAGACTATTCAGTATTGTTATATAGAAATGGAAAACATCGACTGCAACCAAAAGAATTTCTGTTCCCTTCTTCTTTAAAAAAAAAAAAAAAAATTCCAATTAAGAGTTTAACTTCCATAATTACCACCTCAGTGCTTGATCTGGCCCTATCCTAATACTACCCATACAATGTTTCTCACTATATCCTAACCATGGGGGCTTTATTTTGTCCCTTCAACATGCCAAGGTGTTCCTGCTTGGAGGGATGCTCTTAATTCAGATCTTCACAGGAATAGCTAACTCCTTGTCATTTTGATCTTAACTTAAATATCACCTCGAAAAGGTCTCTTCACTTCCATATCTACAGTGGTAGTCCCATGGCCACATTCCAGACATTCCATACCATATTATTTTAGTATTTTCATAGCCTTTATCACAACTGAAATGATTTGGATCTTTGTTTACACATTTACCTGCCAGAAAATAAGTTCCACTACAACAGAGACCCCTGTATATAATCCTAATCCTTAGTACTGTGCCTGGCACAGTTAACACTTACTAAATATTTGTTAAAATGACTTGAATGTTGAATGTACCATCAGTACTAAAAGCTTTTGCAATAAAAGCCTATTTAAAAAATTATTTTTAAGATCTAAAGATCTGTAAGATGTCTCAATTCCACAAAATTCCACCATCTTATTCCACAAAAATAATGAAATAGAGGCAACACAGAAAGATAAAGGACAAGAGAAGTATAGATACAAAAATTCAAGACTACATAAAAACACACAAAAATGTAGGCCATGAGAGGGCCTAGGGGTTTAAAAACTAAATCTGACTTCATTTCCCAGAAATCAAAGACAAATAGGAGGGGTTGCCTGGGCTGGCTCAGCTAATGGATCATGTGACTATTGGTCTCAAGGTCCTGAGGTCAAGCTCCACATTGGGCACATAGCTTACTTAAAAAAAAAAAAAAAAAAAAAAAAAAAAATTCCATGGTCTTTAGCTACAATACTAAATTCTATTTGTTAGACTAAAATAGAATACAGAACTCAAAATGCAGTGACTTTAACATGAATTTTCTTATTTTTTGCAATTATGCTATTTTATCCTTTTACAGGTTTTCATAGCTAAGCACCAACTCAAGGATAAAAGCAACAGTATTAGAAATAGAGTCAGGACAGAATAAGTTATCAGGTGACAGGTATGTATGCAACCACACAGTCTCAGATTTTGACATTCCTAAAAATCTTGCCAAGTATGCATTCCCTTCCCCCAAAACTGGTGTTTTTAAGTGAGAGAGAACAAGCACTTCTGACCAGAGTTTCCATAAAATTAAAAAATAAAAATAAAAATAAAAAATCAGGTTTACTGAAGGAAATATCTTTTTTTTTTTTTTTAAGATTTTATTTATTCATAGAGACACACACAGAGAGAGAGGGGCAGAGATACAGGCAGAGGGAGAAGCAGGCGCCAGGCAGAGGGAGAAGCAGGCGCCACACAGAGAGCCTGACGTGGGACTCGATCCTGGGTCTCCAGGATCACGCCCTGGGCTGCAGGCGGCGCTAAACCGCTGCGCCACCAGGGCTGCCCGGAAATATTTCTTCTTCATCATTCTTATACTCGTGTCTGGAATGATTTAGAACACAAAGAGGGCAGTTATGATTTAGTTCTGCAACCAAAAAAGGTCATAAAAACAGTCAAAACAACAAAAAATGAAGAGAATCAACAGACATCAAATACACTTTCACTGTGTTCAGTACAGGAAACACTCAGGATAAGTAATTAGTTGCCGACCTTAGAGTTGGTTGTTTCTGAGAAGTTGGCAAAACCATGGACTGGCAATGAAAACCACCCAAAAAAATTAAAGGGAGAAATAGGCTTTTTAATCTTTCTGGGTGAGGGACTCTGAGAATCTGATAAAAATACGGATCCTCTCCCCAGAAGAATGTGCATAAAAATTTTGCAGAATTTTAAACTTAATTTTAGAAGACCTCCAACACACATATTAGAAAGGCATTTCTTCCCAGCACTGAAAAATCTGCTGTGAGTTTGGAAAGAACCACACCTTCAATAGTTTGGAAAGAACTACACCTGAGATCTACTGAGGCAGTTCTGGGAAATCAAGACTATACTTATTTTTTCAGCCATCAGATCATTCAAAACTTAGTATCATTTTAATCAAGGGAAAAAATAATATCACCACCATTAAGGATAGTATCTTCAAAGTGCTATGTAATCGCCTGGTTCTTTCTCAAATCACTGTGGTGCTTAAGGGCTTTCTGTATCAAAAAGCAAAATAACAGGTTATCCTTTTTATGTCCAATCTCAAAAAACTAAGGAGAGATGACAAAGATTCTGGGGAAAACAGAATTAATATTTAGTTTTCATTTAGAAGAATAAAATAAACTTCACATTTATAAAAAAGATTGCATTTTAAAATTTTGGTATATAAATATAGCATTATGCTATCTCAAACTGTGGTTGGCAAAGCTGTAATTGGAGCAAGATTACTCTACCAACACTTAAACAGATGTCTTTTGTGCATCCTAGAGCAGAAAAAGCTAGAAGCTACATAAGAAAAAACACTGAATACAAGATTCCATAATAATGCAAATATTTTTCTTGAAAATGCAACAACCATAAAGTATAGATACCAACTATGAAGAAATTTGTGAACTATGAGTTCACAAATAACTTTTCCCCTCAGAGCCAATAAACCTGGGCATTATACATACAAGTTCACAGTTCTAAGAACCAAAGGCAAATCTGGTCCATGACCTCATAAAGCTGACAATCTTTGACAATCTGGCAGGAGGGACAGGCAACAAGCAAATACAATCAAGCAGAGAAGGGAACCTATCAGATACTAAAGGACACCTAACATTTCTCTGAAGAATAATTTATATTAAGCATTAAAATATACTGACCTTACATATTTGATTCAGTGAATTTTGACAATTTTATACAATACCATCAACCGTTAACTATCACCCAAAACTATCACCCAGAAAGTTCCCATGTGAATCTTTCCAGTCACTTCTCCCTCCCAAACACTGAGTTCTTTCATAATAGATTTATTTTGTTCTTAGATTTCATACAGAGCATAGGGGCGTGTGGGTGGCTCAGTCAATTGAGTGGCCAACTTTTTAGTTTCAGTTCACATCATGGTCTCAGAGTTATGAGATCCAGCCCCAGGTCAGAGACTCTGTGCTCAGCGGGGAGCCTGCTTGAGATTCTCTCCCTCTCCCTCACTCTACCCCCTGCCCATGCTCACGCACGCTTAAATAAACAAATCTTAAAATAAAGTTAATAAATATAGATCACAGATGCTACTCTAGAAGTGTCTGGGTTTTTTTCACCCAACATAATGTTTTTGAGATTTAATCATGTAGCAGCAGTTTGTTCCTTTTATTGCTGAGTAGTATTCCATTTCATAAATACTACAATTAATTCTGTCTTCTTTAAGGACATGTGTTTTTCTTCAGATAAATATTTAGCAATTCCAATCACGTATATTTAAAAATATTAAATGCTTCTCCAAAGTTGTATCAATACTTCTACCAGTAATGTATACTCCATATCAAAGTGTGGGTGTTTTGTTTTGTTTTTGTTTTTAATGGGCCCACCTGCACTGTGCTAGGTGAGAAACAGAATTGACCTGAACTCACAAAGCTCCCTCATGGAACTTAACTGACATCTAACTTATATCTGGATGGATTACAGAGCAAACCGGCTGGAAAGAAGTGTTTTAGAAAGAAGAAAGAGCATGTGCAAGGGCTAAAAAATACACCTAAGTTATTTTCGTAATACTAACAGGAAATAAAGCTAGACCAAGTTTTGTGATGTAAGATTATGCTAAAAAATTATAAAACAACCCAGGAAGAATAAGTTTTTAAAAGATCAATTAAGTTCTAAAGAGATACTATGGTTTATTAGATGCTCTCATGGCATCATAAGTCTTCCCAGTATTTGTTATTCTTAATGGTTTCAAGATGATCTCTCCCTCAGACTAGAATCATGTCTATCTGGGCTCACACCATTGTATCCACAACGCCTGTCAAATAGCTAACATTCAGAGATGTGAAAGGTTTATCAAGGGTATTTGTATTAATTTTCTATTGCTATATAACAAGTTACAACAAAATCAATAGCTAAGAACAACACATATTACCTCATGGCTTCATGGGTCAAGTCTTGGCACAGCTTAACTGGATTCCCTGCTTAGGGTCTCAAGGTGAAATCAAGGAGTTAACAGGGTTGGGTTCTCATCTAGAGAAGACTCATTCACGGAATGAACTGACTTCCAAGCTCACTTAGGTTTGCTGGCAGAATTCATTTTCTTGAGGCTATAGGACCAAGGGCCCTGGTTTCTAATTGGCTGTTCGTTAGAGCCTCTTAAAAGGCTGCTTGCAGTGCCTCGTGCACGGACTTCCCCAACAAGGCTGCTGCTGACTTCATAAGTCAGCAAGGAGTCTCTGGTACAAGTCTACTAGCAACACAGTCTTACATAACAAAACAATCATGGAAGCTACATTCCAATCACCTTAGACTTTATCCATTACTACTTTTCAAAGGATTTCATCAACAGGCTACTTTGAAAATAATACATTCTGTGAAAAGCTTCACACAGTCCATCATAATTTTGAGTTTGTTTGCAAAGTGTAGTATAAGCTTTACAAAATTGACCAAGTTAACATGTATTCACCTAGTAAATGAGAAGGCAACTAGTTCCACCAACAGAAATGACCAATTATGCATAACAATGTAAATGTAAGAGAATCAAGAAATAAAGGATAGAATTCCACAGAGAAAAAAATAAAAATAGAAGTAAAAAGCAAAGTATTAGAACACCAATGATTATATTGAAGATTAAAGGTTTTCTGTTCCTTCTCCTTTACCCTGTCACGCCAAGCATGTTACAAGGTACCAGTTCAACCTAAATCCCACTAGAGGAAAGACTTCATAAATACCCTAAATTCAGCACTAATAGGAATAGAGAACAACCAAGGTAAAGGAAAAGTACAAAGCAGCTAAGGCCACCAGCTCAAACCGGCATTTCAATCTACCATTTATTATTCCTGCCATCTAGTGGCAGGAACCAAAACAAAAGCACGCCAGACTGACACAAACACCAGTTTACTAGAACTACTAAAACTAACATCTAAACCCAGTCCTACCATATCTACACATGACCACCATCTCGGTAAGATATTAAACAAGCAGCCCATTTTATTACTTAAACTACAGAAACTTATGTGAGGATATATCCAAGCCTAATAACAGATTCATTGGTGTTTAACAAACAGCAAACAAAATTTCAAATGATACAGAATAGTCTTTTTTTAAAAATTTATTTATTTATTTATTCGAGAGGGTGGGGGAGGCAGAGACACAGGCAGAGGGAAGAGCAGGCTCCATGCAGGGAGCCCGATGCGGGACCTGATCCTAGAGCTCCGGAATCATGCCCTGAGCCAAAGGCAGATGCTCAACCACTGAACCATGGAGGCGTCCCCCCTTCCTTTTTTTTTACTGTTTTACTTTTACTAGGTCAATTCTGAAGTTTGTAAAGACCCATAAATATACAGATTGACCACTGCCACTCCACCAAATCACCACTACTCATTTAATACACAAGCAGTTGCAACTGGGTCTTAAGACTACTCTCACTAACTTCTCTGCTCTTAAAACTGATGGATGAGTCATAATGATTCAAGATCTTCCCTAAACAGAGTTCAGGCTGTATTTATCAGATATACAAACTATTTTTCAACTTGAGTAACACATGGCAAAAAAACCGGTTGTTCAAAAGCTGAAACTGTCGTGCAAAGTTTTTTTGAACTTCTCTATACCTTCTCACTTAAGATGAGATTCACTACAAATCAAAAAGGTATCAGAATTCATAAGAACAAACAGCAAGACTGCTTCCAAACACATTAATTGGAAACAAGATCCATGTTACAGTCCTGTCTTCTAACTTCTGCCTTAACTGACCATGAACTATCAGTTATCCTAAGTATTCATTTGAAAAAGGAGGGTCTGTTCTGCTTTATAAAGCGCACTTAATAAACTAATTGGAAAAAAAGGAAAGGACAATGACAAGTTGGCACCAAAAAATTGTATCAAAATAACAGGCTGATAAAAGTACTTTAATGCCATTCAAAAAAAAAAAACAAAAAAAACTCTAGCATCACATAGAAAATAGTGGATTTGGGGGTACCTGGGTGGCTCGGTCAGTTGAACATTAGACTCTTGATTTTGGCTCAGGTCATGATCTCAGTGTCCTGAGATCGATTAAGCCCCACACTGGGCTTTGCACTCAGTTAGCAGTGTCTGCTGGAGATTTTTTTTTTTCTCCTCACTGCCACTCCATCCACTGGTGCGCTCCACCCACTGATGCACGTGCTCTCTCATGCTCTCTCTCTCTAAAATAAATAAATCTTTAAAAATAATCAAATAGTGAATCTGACAAATTGAAACTATCCAATGACAGTTTTTGCTCAGTTAAATCCAATATACACTGAAATCTAAAAAACCGGGGCAAAAGGCAAAGAGTTGCACACACTTGTATATACTTTCTTTCTCTCCGCATAGCACACACATATATGTGTGTAATACATATTTAGGTCAGACATACACATTCATTTATTATAGAAAAAAAGACCTCCAACAAACATAATATATATAAACATGTCATATTTACACTTATCTTTTGTTATTAAATATCTACTTATTGATATTATGTAATTATTACATATTATACAATATAAATAAGATTTCCAAATAAGCATTAAAAATATAACTATGTATTATATTACACATATTTAAGTCAGGACATATATTCATATTCTACAGAAATAAGATTTCCAACTAACAAGCATCAAATATGCATTCCATGGAATATTAATTTTCTAAAAAATCCTACATAAATTCTTAAATATGGTAAACACTAGATTAAATAAAATTAACACTGTATTCAAGAATGTCTCAGCCTTTAACATGCTAACATGTATTATAAGTAAGTGGATGGGATAAGCAGTTTTTCCAAATTTAAAGTATCAGAGGTTATTTTGTTTTGAACTACAATTCCTGGGATATTCTGCAGAAAACATTTTGGCAAGCACTCTAACAAATGACTTCTGTATTTTCTTCTAGGTATGAAGTTCATTCTATAGTCCAGAGAAACCAAAAGAGATCCCATTTACCTAGTTTTTAATCAGAAACTTTTCAAACAAAGTATCAGCAAACATAACTCAAGAAGGGGCTAAGAAAGAATAAGCAGAGAGTTTTCTCCTCCTGTTTGAAATGGGTTGAAAGAGACTGAAAATACTGAGCTACATGAAAACTTTAGTATCCTTCCCATATCTAATGTAATTTGACTCATTTCTGTAAAATAACAAAATGTATTAAACTCCTGAGATTAGACCTATTTGGGGTACACCCTATTTTAACATGTGTTTATTCTGAGAATTACAAATGTTGCAAATGCATTTACTGAATTTAAAATTTTTTTTTTATTTATTTATGATCGTCACACACACAGAGAGAGAGAGAGAGAGAGAGAGAGAGAGAGAGGCAGAGACATAGGCAGAGGGAAAAGCAGGCTCCATGCACCGGGAGCCCGACGTGGGATTCGATCCCGGGTCTCCAGGATCGCGCCCTGGGCCAAGGGCAGATGCCAAACCGCTGCGCCACCCAGGGATCCCAACATTTACTGAATTTTAAATGGACTTAACTTCTGCTCCCCCGCCCTTTTTTACAAATGGGTTACACTATGTTCAACCTGGTAGAATCTGGCATTTTACGTTCTTTGCCAAATTACTGCACTTGACGCTTACATTTCATCATGGTAGCATTATATCAATACTATAGCAAATACCTTATACTTCACTTTATTTCTTGAGAAAGGTAACTAATTCTAATGCATGACACTGAAAGTGGAAGAATCTAGGGCAGGAAAGAATAAAAATGAGTAAAAGGCTTGGTCATAAAACGGCTGGTATCTCTGGCGGAAAATGTTTCTGAGTCAAAGTCTAAAGATGCTCTGTATTCCATTACATGTCAAAGAATTCCTCCAATAAGCAGAAGTATTATAGACTTTCATTTCTGCCTTTGAATCTTAGATCCAAGAAATCTGAAGGTACATGAAAATAAGTCATGCTCCCTGAAGCACTGCTTTTACACTGGAAAGCTGCACTAGAGAATCTGTCTGCAACATACAGAATTGTAATGATGGGAAACTACTCTTACACAGAACAATCGTCCTAATTTAAGAGCTGGGATGTATCTACAAGTTCATTTCTGTGTATTTTGTATTTGTTTAAGCATGACAGAAAGTTGTCTCATTTAAAGTCTTGCATTGTGGAATTCAGAATTGCTCTGTAGTACTTTCACTTTTAAAATAACTCACTGCATTCAATGCCTAAAACTGTGTTTTTTAAATATCTGGATACTGGTTGTAAATCTCTGGCTTTTATAATTTCGAAAAATTATTCTCACCACAACACTTGAGAAACTTAATTCCTATTGATAAAGTCTGGAGGTGGGATCAGTCAAGAAAATCTCAAATATCTGCCAATTCCTTACCACTGCCTTCTGAAAACTCCAGCATACCCTCAAAGTGGGAAAATAGTTCTAATAGCAGAACTAGTCTGGCTATCAAAAACATAAGTTTTGAAATGTGTTGGCAGATAGTGACTGAGCCAACCGAACAATTTAGTGGGAAAAAAAACACTAAAGTATGGGTACAGGTGAGACAGTTAAGACCAGAGAAAACTTGGAGATGTACTGGTTCTAATTCTGTCACTCTGGGCAAGTCACTTAGCACTTTACCCAGAATACAACAGACCATAAGCAAATAAAAAACACTTGTAAATTTTTCCAAACCTCAGTCCTTTGGAAGTGGAGGGGTGTAATAAGTAGACTGATGGAAGCATCATGCTATTTCATAATTGTGCACATTTACACATGCTATTTTTTTAAAGATTTTTTATTTATTTATTAGAAACACAGAGAACGAGAGCGAGAGAGAGAGAGAGCGCGCGCCAGAGACACAGGCAGTGGGAGAAGCAGGCTCCATGCATGCAGCCCGATGTGGGACTCGATCCGGGGTCTCCAGGATCAGGCCGTGGGCTGAAGGCGGCGCTAAACTGCTAAGCCACGAGGGCTGCCCGCACATGCTATTTTTAATACCAAAAGTATTACCAGAGGCTTCTGACTTCACATAGTATTCTCTCAACACACTAAACAGTACTACTTTTCTTGTCTATAAAATGGGGGTAATAAAATATCTACCTATCTTATAGTGCTTAAGAATAAGCCACAAAATTTGCAACGAATTGGGACGCCTGGTGGCTCAGCGGTTGAGCATCTGCCTTCAGCTCAGGGCGTGAGATCCTGGAGTCCCTGTGTGGAGCCTGCTCCTCCCTCAGCCTGTGTGTCTCCGCACCTCTCTCTCTGTCTCTCTGTCTCTCATGTATAAATAAATAAAATCTTTTTTAAAAATTGCAACAAATTTAACCCAGACTTAATATCCCTCCCCTCAAAATACAAAATAATCAAGTTAAAAAACTGACCAAAGACACAAGTATAAAACATAAAAACACAAAGTTGGGATCCCTGGGTGGCTCAGCAGTTTAGTGCCTGCCTTTGGCTCAGGGCATGATCCTGAAGTCCTGGGATCCAGTCCCACATCAGGCTCCCTGCATGGGGCCTGCTTCTCCCTCTGCCTGTGTCTCTGCCTCTCTCTTTCTGTGTGTCTCTCATGAATAAATAAATGAAATCTTTAAAAAAATGATAAATGCACTATGGTAACCAGTCTCCAAAACTGGTCCTAAATAATTCTGTCCCTACCAGTATGACTGATAAGCCTGTGTCTATTTTGAATAAAATATAGAGGAAGTGACACTGATCATTCCACGCCTATCCCTCAGTTGGACAAGCAGCTCTCTTGTTTTTGGAATGCTCTTTCTTAGAAACCAGATGCTGCGATGCCTGGGTGGCTCAGTGGTTGAGCACCTGCCTTATTTAGGCCGGGGGAGTGATCATAGGGTCCAGAATCGAGTCCTACATCGAGCTCCCTGTGAGGATCCTGCTTCTCCATCCGCCTATGTCTCTGCCTCTCTCTGTCTCTCATGAATAAATAAATAAAATCTTAAAAAAAAAAAAAAAAGAAAATCCAGCTGCCATGCTGTGAGGCAGCCTAAGCAGTCACATGAAGGAACTAAGAACCACAGCTGAGCTCCCATCAAGACTCCAGATGACTCCAATCTTAAGCTGCACAGCATCCTAGCACTTCCAGCCCCAGCTGACTGCAGCCTGTTGACACTCCAGATTACTGTAATCATCCCAGCACCATAGCTGACATCATGAAGCATAAAAAATTCCTACTACACCCACAGAATTATGAAACAATGCAATACTTTTTGTCACCAAGTTTTGGGGTGCTATATATTTTTGTGAATTTAAACAAAAATTATCACAAAATTCCCAGGTATCTACTCTAGCAACCATCCACACATATACATTAGAAAATAGTTTTTAGTGTTCACAGTAGCATTATTTATAAAAGCAAAAAATAGGAACCTCAAATATTCATCAACCAGGAAATGTATAAATACAAATCAAAGAAAATTATATATAGAATAATACTATTTTTAGAGCGCCAAACAAAGCAAAACAGCAATACACTGTCCAGACAGACACACACACACACATATATATATAATTTTTTTTTTTTTTAAATAATGATGAAGGAGATTCGGGCCTCTGAGAGGGCACCAAAAAAAAAAAAAAAAAAAAGACAAAGGAGATGTTAAAAACTGTAATAACGGTTTGTTAGTGCTGAGACAAAAATGAGGAGGACAGGCTAAAGAAAAAATATGGATAGATGTGAAATTGGTAATGCCCTAGTTCTGTAGTTGGGTAGGGGTTTCACATAGATGTTTATCATTACGTTCATAATTACATATGCAGCATATACATTTTATATGTAATATACTTTCTCAGTAGTTTGATTTATAAAGATTTACATCTTTTTATTATGTTGCAATTCATATCCAACAATTCTAACATGTACTTACTACAATCTTTTTAAAGGTCTAGAATTATTTTTACTTCAAAAGGAAAATTTTTTGTTTTAAATGCTGTTTATATTATACCTTATTTAAATGCGGTAAATTTTAAACAACCAAAATAAAGTGTACTGAATAAAAAGAAAATATCCCCCTTTCTAAGTGAGCCACTCATTTTAACAACCTTCAAAAAATATTTAAAAATATTTTAGTTGCAGGGTGCCTGGGTGGCTCAGTCCATTAAGCATTGGACTCTTGGTTTTGGGTGGCATGATCTCATGGGTCATGGGTTGGAGTCCTGCATAGTTTGTAGCTCTGTGCCAGCTGTGGAGTTGGCTTGGGGATTCTCTCCCTCTGCCTTTCCCCCTGCATGTGTGCATTGTCTATCAAATTAATAAATATATCTTGGGGGAAAAAAAAGCTTTTAAGTTGCTTCTCAAGCTAATTTTTCTATTTTTGAATGAATAACTGGCTTTTATATTTAAGATTAGATTTATCTCATTTCTCACATATTGTTTCATTATCCTGTTCCTTCTAATGCCAGAAAGCTGCTTATTAGCCTATTAAAATAAAGTTTTCTTTAGCTATGGTGTAGAGTAAAAATGATTTTAAAATTAAGCTTCCATGAATCTTTTTTTTTTTTTCAGTTAAGAACATATGCAATATTTTGTCAGTATGTTCAACAAATCCTGTTCACTCTAACAGACTTAAAGGCACAATGATGGATAACAGTTTTAAGAAGTACACAAAAACATCCGGTGAGATCATTACAACATATCAGTTTTAGGATTCACGGGAATGTTACTACTATTACACGGAATAGTATAAAGAGCTGACCAGTCATTTTGTTAGAGTTTGATCCATAGTTAAAAAAATAATAATAATAAAAGGTAAAGGCTTGGGCACCAAGCTGGCTCAGCTGGAGAAGCAGAGGACTCTTGATCTCAGAGTCATGTGTTCCAGCCCCACACAGGGTACAGAGATGTTTTAAATAAACCGAGAAAAGAAAAAAAGGTAAAGACTTTATATTTTGGCTTATTTAACTCTCAGGATCTACAATATTCAATGATCCTCCCAGTAATTAGACACAACAAAGCTATTTCTATTGCAGGCACTTTGGAGACAAGCAATTCATTCCATCCCTAATGAGTATTTTTGTTTAGTACCCTTTAACCTCTTGTGGTAAGTTTAAATGAAATCAGTCAGAGCTGTGATGGCTTCCTAAGGTGTTAATTTCCATATTAATTACCAGTACAGGTATCCCCAGCTTTTTGAAAGTTCCTCTACCGCCACTTTGCCTTCAACTTTACCACACCAATCTACATGAGTACCTACTCTCGGTAAGAATTTTCACTTTTATGGAAAATGGTAAAAAGGAAAAACAGTGTTCAGTGTTTATTTTGCAGCATGCCATTAAGGAGGCAGCCTGCATCCTAAGTAGCAAGAATGGCACCATCAATGAGCTCCATCCCTTGGGAACAACACTCAGCATCAAGCCACCATAGCTTTGAACTTCATCTGTGAGCAACTGTCTATCTCTCATTTTGTGCATCCTTTAAGCCTATGCCTCTTGTGCATCAGAAAAATGTGGGGTTGTTTTTTGGGTCTGGGAACCCCCCCCCCAAAATTTTCCACATAGATTTATGGTTGCTTTATGCATTTTTGGCTCATAAAAGATTTCATTGGAATGCTGTACTTTTGGGTGGGGGATGTTATAATCAGAGCTAAATAAATCAAGAGCCAAGAAACTAAATGGATCATTAATCCAACCCCACCCAAACTCATCATTTGTATGAATTTAATGCCTACATACCCAATGATCATTTGTATTCTCACTACTCCTCCACATCAAGATATATTTCTCAGGACGCCTGGATGGCTCAGCGGTTAAGCGTCTGCCTTCGGCTCAGGGAGTGGTCCCCCAGGTCCCGGGATTCCAGGATGGAGTCCCACATCGGGCTTCCTGCATGGGGCCCGCTTCTCCCTCTCTGCCTATGTCTCTGCCTCTCTATGTGTGTGTCTCTCATGAATAAAAAAATAAAATCTTTAAAAAAAAAAAGATATATTTCTCAACAAGCTCAAACAAAATGCCATCTTGTAAACTTTACTTTTATTGCTGACATGTCTTTTCTCAACTCAAAAGTTAAAAGCATTAACTGGTCGCTCTTTTCTTATTCCATATTCCTTAACAGTGAGTTAAAACTTGAGACACTTATCTGCATTGGAAAAAATACTCATTGAACTAAAATCTCCCTCCCCTAAAGTTCTCCTAAGATATTCAGCCAGCCAGCCATTTCCCAATTGCTGATGGCAATCACTCACGCTCACAAATTATTTTTCCATTAGCATTATCACCTCCTTTCTGCATCATCAACTTTCTCTATAAGATTAAAACAACACCTTTATTGAGGGTGAGATTATGACATTCATTTTGAGGTTCATCAAAAATTCCAAGGAGGGAGTGGTGAGTTTCCCTACCAACAATTCTCCAACACCTTTGTCCTACAAATCATCTTAATTCTGACATTAAGATAGTGTTAGATCCCAAAAGGCTCAGTGCTACAAGACTGATATCCCTAGCACCCCCAAATCCCACTTTACATACCAATCACAAGTCCAAGTTGTCACCAGTGCTTCTAACCAACGAGCTATAGACCAAAAGTTCCAGTGACTCCCTCCTTAGGTTCAACTACTCTGGTAGAGCTGTTCACAGAACTAAGAGAAAATATTTAACTTACTAGATTACCTATTTATTATAAAAGGATAGAACTCAGGAACAGCCAGACAAAAGAGATTCATAGGACAAGATCTGTGGGAAGCGGCATAAGGCTACCACGCCCTTTCTGAGTACACTACCCTCTCCAAATCTCATATTTACAAATGTGGAAATTCTCCAAACTGTCTTTTGGGGTTTTTATGAAGACTCCATTATATTGGTATGACTGATTAAATTATATTGGCCACTGGTGATTCAATCTCCAGCCCTTCCCCCCCTATCCAGGGATCAAGGGGTAAGGACTCTTAGTTCCAACTCTCCTAATCACATAGTAGGTAGGTTTCACTGGCAACCAACCAGTCACCATCCTTAGGTGACCTAAGAGCTTTCCAAAGTCACTGCATTAATAACATAACAAAAGATACCATTTTTCCACTCTCATCACTTCGAAAATTACAAAGGTTTCAGGGGCTCTGTGCCAGAAATGAAGATGAAGACCAAATATGTATTTCTTACTATGAATCACAGTATCACTACACATGATTATACTGATATTACAATCAAATCCAAGGTTTATCAAGGTATTACACAATAGAGACTGCCTGGGTTATTACTATCAAATGTGGTTATCTTTAAGGATAAGAATCCATGTTAACATAAATTGAACACCCACTATGTTCCTAATACAGTGTAGGATATTCTAGGATGATTAGAAATGATGTTCTTACCCTAAAGGATCTTACCTCTCTGTGGTAAATTACTAATAATATTATTCATTAGAGAGGAAAATAAGAACCTTATCACCATAACAATATTTTACCACTTTAGGCAAAGAACAAATAACAACTTAAATCTCCTTCAGTGTTTTTACATTGTACAGATGTTAAAATTTTCAAAATGGCTCTCACCCAGTTGGTTAAATGAACAGCCCTGAACAAAATTTAACCAAAGAAAGTTTGTTCTATATTGATCAATAAAATATGTATCCATACCTCTCACACAAGGCAAATTAAACTATATTAGATTGTTATTGCTGAAAGAAGTATGCCTGACATGTTTCCTAACAGTTAACACATTTCAAAAAATTATCCCTACTTCTCTGGGGAATTCAAACAAGACAAATACTAGAGGTGTTAAAGAAGCTTAAATCATTAGGGTTGGACCATTATCCAAAAACAGCCTAAATCAAAGTCATTCATATTTCTCTCTGGCATTTATTATTACAAGGGATATAGGTGAGAAGGGATAATAAGCATGTGTATACTTTCCTTATGATACTGGGTTTAAATTTTAAGTTTGAATTCTGTAGAAATACTAGCTGACTAAATTGGGAGTTTGAAGAAAGGCAGTCCTAGATTTAAATTCTTCAAAAATGCATTACCTATGGTAAACAAGCCTTTGTTTACAGAAGAGATCAACTGTTACCTATTCATGTAGTATGGATTACTTACTAATGGACAGCAGATAAATACCAAATTTTATGAAAATCATTCCAATAAACAGACATGCATTAGAGAACATTCATGTTTACTATTTCACTTAAGAACTGCTTTCTAATTAAAAGAAAAGCTTACAGGCTAAAATGCATTTCCAATATCCTTTATCATTTGCTACCATATAGAGCCAAATTTCCACACTCACTAAAACAGATTTCAAGTTCCTAGATAAAGAATCATGACCTTCTCTTTACTATTCCTTTTTTTAACTGAAGACTTCCGTTATGAAGGTTCATACAATGCTGTATTAGTTTCAGGTGTACAACGTAGTGATTCAACAATTGTATATATTACTCAATGCCTGACCTTTACTATTCTTTGAATAAAACTTTTTATCCCCTGAGAACAGTTTCTGAAAGGATCCTACTATCAAACCTCCCCTATTCTCCCTGAAGACCAAGACAGTTACTAAATCAATAAAGGAAATAAAGATATGGGAAAGAAAAATAAGGTAGCCATGGAAGACTGGAAGAAGAATACAAGAGTAATCCTTTACAAAGATACCAACATATTGAACAACCCATTCTTGGAGTTCTCAATTCCTTTCAGCTCAGATCCCTTTTCAAGATTCTTTCCTTCTTTCTTTCAAGAACTACTCCCTACTTTATATAAAATTCAATATATAAACCTTAAAGTAAACAATAGTTGGCAAAAGCCATAGTTTAAAAAGCAATACTTTTGCATTTATCTGATTATCATTTGTCTCTTCAAAGACAGCGATGTCTCCTCTTTTACCCTCTCTTTCTTGTAGTCTCAGTGTTAGTTAAAAGACTGAATCTCTCTGGCCACTTAGTACTTTTTGAAAAGTTGTCAAGGTTATCTGGAGACAAGGTTGACTCCAGCTCAAAAGATCAATCTTGAGATAATTTTTGATCTCAAGTGAAGAGAAGGATGCTTTCCCTTTCCTACAGGTATTTTCTGCTGCAAAAGAGCAGGCAACCTCCTCAGGGGAGTAAGAAGCCTGGTTAATCAAATTATTGCTAAATCTTATTGCCCCATATTCTCCACAACCCTTTGATCAACGAAGATGGATCTTAAATACAATGTGGAGCAAAAAAAAAAAAAAAAAACGACACAAAGGCTGTAAGTGCATTTATCTCAAGTTTTAAATAGGCAAAACTAAATTATATTATTTAGGAATGCACACAAAACTGTACCATCTATGAAGAAAAGTATGTAATTACTATATAAGGGAGAAGCGAAGGCAAGCACACATCAAGGCTTCTGAGGTGGTGGCAAATATTTTCTACTGCTTGATCTGGGTGATGATCACAGGAGTGTTTATCTTATAATTAGCCATTACATTGTACATTAGGTTTATATACTTTTCAGAATGTGTTACATTTCACCATAAAAGAAAAAAATTTTTTAAAGACTGAAACCAAACACTTTCTCACCAAAAGCCTTTGCAGAACATTTTTCTCATGCTTATGTAAACATTTAAGACATTTTCAAAGAGTATCTCAAAAACTTCAAGAGTGCTGCCTTCCAATAATTCTGCGCTCCATTATTGTTCCTGTGGATTATACAAGTAGTAAGATGGTTTAATAATTTACCTTAATAATAAAACCTACTTAAATAGAATTTATTCTACTTTAAGGAGTTACTGGTATTTTAAGAATAGGCATGAAACCACTAAGAAAGTAGATCTTAAAAGTTCTCATCACAAGAAAAAAAATTTTTTGTGACTTTTATAAGGTGACAAATTTTAACATCTTACTATCACTTCAAAATGTATACAAATACTGAGAGTCATTATGCCATACACTTGAAATTAATATAATGTTATGTCACTTATACTTCAATTAAAAAAAAAAAAAAAAGGCATGAAATAAACATGGCGGTCACAAGGGAGTTTTGCGGTCACAAGGGAGTTCTCCTTGATTCTTTTCACCAATGCCACTCCACACATTTGGCCAGCAATAAACAATTATTTGAGCTGTGCATATATGAGAACTTTAGAAATTAATTATGAATTACTACAGTTTAAGATAGTACAGAACATAGCATATGCTACAATATTATCTATCCATGGATATCTATGTATGGAGAGAAAGACCCAATTTAAGTTTAAAAACCAAATTCAACTGAAGTCATGCGTAGAAAGATTGCTAGATATCACTGAAGGAAAGAACACTGCCCTGTGAAGAAAAATCTTTACGGGAGAATAGCTGATAAACCTGTAAGGCATAAAAAAGTAGCTAAAAGAAAACCTCAAAAGAAACATTATCAATTTAGTTATCAACTAATCATTTTTACTTTATTAATATAAACATTATTTTTCTTTATGTCTTTATAATTTTTCTCTTTAGATAGGAATGAAGAAAAAAAGTAAAAAAACATTTGAAAACTTAAAGCATGGAAACCATTAAACCCAATGAAATTACAGATAACTGAAGCACACAATCTTTCTATATCACTATTTATAAAAAAAAAAAAAAAAAAAGTCAAACTTCACATAAAAACGATTTCATAGCTAAACTTGAACTGCCAACATTTCCAATATTGTCAATTTAAAGTGAGTGGTAGAAACTAACTTCCCTTCATCTTCTCAAGTAACAATTTTCAAACAACTTCTCACAAAACTCCCTCTAATACAAACAAAGGTGCAAAGAAAATAGAAAAGTATCTAACCAAACTACAACCTTAAAAAAAGTACTTCACTCCTTTGGTGTTCAGCTACTTTGAAGCCCTGAAAACAAACCAAGCCAACATATACTCTGGAAGTCCTGTAGGCTATAGAAATCTGGGCCTATGCTGAACTTCCACCCCATAATTCTATTAACTGGAATGGTTTAATATTTCCAAACTTCTTATAGTGAACTTTTTACAGACCAAATAAATCTGAATAAAAATAATATTCACTTGGATTCATTCATCTTTTCTTCTCATTCAGCTATTCCCCCTTAAAAGCTCCATCTCTGAAAACTCCCTAGTCATTCAGGTTTAAAAACTTGAAGTCATCATCAACTCTTCTCTCTTCTCTGCATCAAAACAAATTAGCCATCATCCAACTAGTAAGCTTAGTTAGCTAGGCATGGATTGTGCCCAAGCACTTTGATAGGCCAATATGTTAAGACTTAAATCAGGGCCGCTGATTAAAAAACATAAATTAAATGCAGGACACTTTCATTTAAGCCTGCCTTGAAGGCAGAGGATGCAGTAAAAAGGACATAGACTTTGGAGACAAGCAGACCTGTGTTATTCAATTCTTAGGGGAATACTTTAGTATCTTTTATCTACAGAAATAAAAGATGTTACCTTATCTCAATTCTAGGATCTAAAATCAAGTTGTTTAGAATGTATATTAAAGTTATCCTGCAACACTAAGTTCCACAGAACAGAAAAAATGTTCACAGATGATATAGTCAATTTAATAACTGCAGCAGTCACAATTCCATAGAAAAGTATATTTCTAAAAATAGCATAAACTTGACCAACACAAAGGCATTCACCAACTTATGTACAGGCTATATTCCAAAGTATGTTTAGATGCCTTTCATTTGAAACTCTGAAGAGTTTCTTTTTACAAAGAAATAAAATTTCAGTCTACACATGCCAGTTTATCAATATTTACCTAAAAATGAAAGCCTCTGGCAATTGCTTCTATCTCTTCCAACCCTTACCTCCACCTAACACTTTTTTTTAAATCCCATGGTATTGTATTGACACCTTCTATATCAATTTCTATATCCCTGGAAATTATTCATGTCATAAGTAGGTCCAGTGAGGATACAGAAACTTCCTCAGAAAAGAGTAAGTGATTTACAAACAAAAAATATCTACCAGAATCAGTAAAGGAGTGAAGATGGGGTAGCAGGTTAACCATTTACATTTTTTTTCCCTTTCAACATTATTAATTTGGCCCATGCATGTATTTGTGGGTCC
Organism: Vulpes lagopus; assembly: GCF_018345385.1. Lineage (NCBI taxonomy): Eukaryota > Metazoa > Chordata > Mammalia > Carnivora > Canidae > Vulpes > Vulpes lagopus. The sequence goes on from NC_054842.1 coordinate 13,423,499, forward strand.
TGTATTATTTGAAAATGCTTTCACTTTTTCCTATCTTATTGTAGGGACTAAAAGAAGTCACTTTTGCATTATCATCTGGACAAAACATGGCAAAAAAAAAAAAAAAAGCATAAATATGACTCAGAGTAAGCAACAGGCTGACCAGTAAGAGGCTTCTAATAACCCAAAAAGAATTTACGTGCTCCACAATAAATTAAGTCTAATAAAACCAACATCATACCATTCTAACAACTTAAAGAGTTTCTTCTGAGACATCAGATTTGGCAAAGTCAAGTCATTTAACAGACATGCATTAACTTATGATGTACTCAGGTAAGTAAGTTATTAAGCAAAATCTAGAAAGATTAAATCTTGATTCTAACCTGCAGTCCAATTGAGGATGATACAGAAACAGTATTTATACTCATTATGTTCAAGTAATCTAGAAAACAAATGTTGTCCAGAAATAAGAGATCCTCTTAATCATGGAGTTGGAGAACAAAGAGAACACTCTTCATATTACAGTGAACGATGTACTATCAGTGTCTACAAGCAGAATTTAAAAGCAGTATTAGAAAGATATGACAGCAAATAAAGTAAAACATGAACTACAGAATCTAGGTGCTGAGAAGGGTTCACTATAAAATTCTTTCAACTTTTCTGTATGCTCGAAAATTTTTAGAATTTAACAATTTAGCAATATACTAATCTGCTGAATTGTGGGATGCTTTATACTTTGGGTTAACAGTAGTATGGTCCCTAAGAGCATTAGGTTTTCAAAGTAAGTAAAAATATGATTGTCACTCTAGAATATTAATCTTGCCAATATTTCTGAGAGCACATATGCACTGACAAATACTAAGATATTAAAATGAAGATAACTTTTAACATTTTCTCATATCCCAAAATACTCATAGCCTACAGGGAGCATAAAAATCAGAAATAGATTAAGTATAGATAGGCTATTAAGTTCCCCCATATTCGTTAACAACGAGGTCAGAGCCCATAAGGAGCTTCTAATGCTTGGTCTACAACCAGTGTTATCTTTAGGCAAACTACTCCCGGCAGTAAGAGGTCTGCAGTCTTACTCAAGTTAAGCTCTCAAAATATGAAAATCCCGAACAAAAAGGAAAAGTTCCAAACTCTTTGCTGTCAGATCCTAACATCCCAGGACCTACTGCTACATGTCTTATGAAACCTATGATTACTACCTATAAGAACCACCACACCAAATGGGAGCAGGTCTGATCCTATTATCCAATGTAGCCGCTCAAGACACTCCCTGAACCTCCACCCTAAGTGTTCTTGTAACTTACAATGATCTTAAGCTCAAGGCTAGAAAAATTGTAAATTACAATGAATCCAGTGACTGTATACCTGTTCTGAACTGCAGGTGGACTGCTGTTGCTAATGATGCCACAGTCCAAGTAACTTTTTAAGATTTGAGATGTTTTTTTCTAGAGCTGGTTTTGTTACCCCTTTTGTCTTCTTCAGAACTGAGGTCAATAGCCTCTTTTTTTTCATCTGCAAAGTGAAGAAAAACATGGAGACCTCAAAGTGTAGGAACTAGTTGTCAGCTCACTAACAGCTTATGTTCCATAGGTTTATCAATCCTTTGAAAACATGTTTGCACTAATTAATCTATTTATATCATAGTTTCTTCGAAAAACTATATTCTAAGCTTCAATTCTAAACTGCAGCTTTCTGCCCTGCAAAAAGACGTCTGCCGCCCTTTTACAGCTAACAGCAGCCAAAACTCAGAGAGGCTCAGAGAATCCTCTCTCAAGGGCTCTAAGGAGAACCCACTGCAACTTGTGCAGGCAGGGAAAAGGCAGCTCTCCCTACATAGGGAGCTATGGGCAAAGCTACCACAATTGAACAAGATCACAGTATTTGGTTAATATAATGTAAAAGTACTAATAGTCACAACAAAAGTAAGTAGAAATTACATTTTGCTCCAGATAAAAAGAAGATAAAATTAGGCACTGTTAAACTAGTTGCTCAACCAAATGTTTGGCAAGTACAGACAACATATTCTCAAACTGCTTCCTCATGTCTGATAAACTCAACTGATAAGGGGGGGGGGGGATTACTAAAGTGGTGAGGAGATCATACCACAAATGTTGCTAAGTTCTAAAAAAAAGGGGGGGGGTAATGTACTTTAAAATTCAGTAAATATATAATATCCAATGTTATATATCACCCCTTATAAAACTGTAAGATTTATAAAATAAATGGAGTGACAAATTTAAAAAACAAGTATAACTTTGTGACAATGAGTCACCTCTGGCAGCTAACTAGAGTCTTACGCAATTTGAGAACTACTGTAAATTACAGAAATAACTCACAATCAAACTGAAAAAGTAAACTTTTCACTAAAAAAGACTTCAGAAATGAAGCCAGTAACAGAGATATGAAAAAAGGGAAGAGAAGGCCAGAATAAATTGGTTTGTTGATATAAAATGTGAAAGAAATGTTTAAATATTATTGAAAGTTCATGTCATTGCTGTATGTTAAAATAGTAATCTGAGAGACTCCAAAGGTAGTGTAACACTAGAGTATTAGGATTAAAGATCAAACTGTCGGTACTCCTAGTAGCTTTGAAGAAAAATTGCTTTAAAAATCCAAAGTAATAACGATAGGCAATCTAACCCTTTTCAAAATTTTTCAAAAGGAATGGATTATAAGAATGAGATACCTAACTACTTGAGATCTTCAAAAGACATGAAAAAAACAAAAGGGAGCAAACAAGGGATTTTTTTTTTTTGTCTGAAAACTAATTTTCTCATTAAGTCAACCCAAATTATACCTAGACATTAAATTTATAATGGCATGTCTCTGTTCACAGTAAGGGATAGGGACAATTCCTTTATTGTAAAAAAGACTGTTTAATACTAACGACAATTATCTAATATTAATAAACAGGAGCATTTAACCAAGAATATAATAAAATGTAAATATCAAAACTACCAGTAAGCAGAAGACCTAAATTAAGTAGATCTTTAAGAACGAACAGGTGCATATACACCTTTAAATTAGTGTATATGAATAAAGTTCAAATTTCATACCTTTAAAGGACAGTATTTCTGAAATGTGTTTCTATACATGAAAACATAGAAGTGAAAGAAATTTTCACATGGATTAAAAAAAGGTTATGCTCTCCAAGCATATTCTTGAAACTTGCAAAAGATCGACTTTTATAATTCTCTGCCATACTTTAAAAAAAATAGAAAGGAATACTATCTGTGAAGCAACCTGATTAAGACTTCATAATTACAATCCTCAATTTCAATAGTAATTTTTGGCTGACTTGATGCAGATTTCTAATCTTCCTTCAAAATAAGGGAAAAGAAAAATCACCTTATATCATTCAGTTGTGAATTTTTCTGCAATCTTTAATTTCAGCCTCAAAGTTCTTAATAAACAATATCCGGCCTTTACAAAAAAGATATTCACTGCAGAAATAACTATTCACAATTTTTGTTACCCTTCATGTTGGGTCACCATGCACTTCTGCTGCTGTAATCTAAAACTTTCTCTTTTTACACTGTTCAGTAAAATATTAGCAGTTTTCATTTTCCGGTTCCAATTTCATTTTTATCTAATTTGCTTAAGTGTTTCAAACCTAGACTCAGAACACTGTATCTCGTTCCTAAGGCTTCATAGTATTTTCTTCTATGATTTCAAACAACATAAAAGTCTCTTTTTTTAAGTGTTAGAAAAAAATTAAAACCTCTTCAAGGATAATGTCCCAGTGATCAACTGTTGACCTAAACCGAATTCTCCATGAGTGGGCCTCTGTTGTATTCAATAGATGATGCATTACCAATTTCTCTATCTATAATAGAACTTCTTTCTATCTGGTATCTTAATACATAGGTAATTCACTTTCCCCAATATTTATAATCCATATATTAATGGCTCAAGAAGATTCTCTCTGTATTCAAATGAAAAAACAGATATTCTAAAGTTTAGTTAAATCTACTTGTAAGGATATATGATTAACTCAAGGCTGACAAGGGGGTCAACACGAATCAAGTTAGTTCAAAAGGCATAGGCTCAGGTATAAAACAAAAACAAACAAAACCCAAACAGGCTGGCAAAGCTGGAGAAAAATTTAAAGCCATCTTCCCATCTATACAGCTCACAGACCAGTGCAATGCCTAAATTAGCTAGTGCTCTTTATAGGTTAGTTTCCTAACACATTCAGGTCATTCCGGCTGTTCTGTGCAACTTCTCGATTATAACCTAAGGCTCCCCATCACTGTAGCAGTTTGTTCTCTTATCCACAAACCTTCCTGCAGAGACCAATAAAGGAACGAATGCCATGCTTTCGGATGTCGTGCCTAACACACCTAGGGTGACAGTGGGGCTACCAGAGTGATGTTCTTGCTCTCAAAAGCAACACGACATAATTGTGGAACAGTGAGGCGCTTACTGAGTGCACTTAGGGGCCTTGGAAAAAAGCCACTCCTGAAAATACCTAATGTTAAATAAATAAGAGTCCCTACCTTTCAGATCACTTTCGGGGATATTATTTCCCTTCCGACACCACCGCGCTCGCTCTCTTTTCCCCCTCTTGTGTAGGAGAGCAAAAAAGGAGGCACCGTAAAGGCGTAACACTGCGAGGCTGAGCAGACGGGCTCCGGCACATCTGGAGTCACCTCCAGCCGCCACAGGGCAACCCCTGGGCGATCCCATCTCCAGCAGCAGAAACGCGCCGGTAAAAAGGAGAGAACGCGAGAGGCGCGGGCGGGGAGGCGGGGAGTCCGCCCCGAGTCGGCCGAGGGAGACCCGCGGGCTGCCGGCGCGGCCGCTCCGGACTCAGCCGGCCAAGACCGCGGCGACGGACTCGGCTCGCCGTCCCGGGGGGCCTCTCGGGGGACCCCGACGCCCCGCGTCCGGCCGCGCGGGGGAAACTTCGGCCCCGGGCGGGGGGCGCGCCGGGAGCCCCGGGCCCCTGGCGGCGGCGCGGGCCGCGTCCCGGACGAGCCCGGCGGGCAGAGGCGCGGGTCCCGGGGCGCCGCGGGCCGCGGGCGGGGGGGGGGGGGGGGGGGGGGAGCGCAGGGGAGGGGAGGGGAGGGGCGGCGGGCACTCACCACGGGTCGAACTCGTGAATGATGCTTTCGAAGCGGATGACCGCGAAGAGGCGCGAGCTGAAGCCGGCCAGCCAGGCCAGGAAGAGGATGGTGAAGGAGAGCAGCGACTGCCAGCCGGCCGGCTGCGACAGCCCCCCGGACAGCCCCGCGGGGGCCGGCTTCGGCGGCGCCACGCCGCCCGCCGCCTTGTGCGCGCACTGGGCCCCGGGCCCGTGGTGGCCGTGCCGGCTGTTCCCCAGGGCCATGAGGCCGCTCCACGGGGACGAGTTGAGGGACGACTTGTGCTTGCTCTCCGGGGCCGAGGGCTCCGCCATGTTGTGCCCCGGCGGCGGGTCTCGCTCCTCGCCGCCGCCGCCGCCGCCGCCGCCGCCGCCTGGTGCGAGGGGTGCTGGGCGGGGACCCGGAGGAGGAGGAGGAGGAGGAAGAAAAAGGAGGAGGAGGGAAGAGCGCCGCGCGCTCCCGCCCTCAGCGCCGCGAGGCCGGGGGACAGGGGGTGGAGGCGGCGGCGGGGAGTCTCCGCCTCAGCAGCGGCCGCGACCGCCGCGCTCTCAACTCGGATGGCCCTTGCGCCCCACTAGCCATCCGTGTCCCCCGTGCAGCTGCGGCAGCGGCGAAAGCCGACGGGACGAGGGCGCCAGAGAAGAAGCAGCAGACGGAGGCGGCACCACAGCGCCGAGCAGCAATGACATTCCCCCTCACACCCGCCGCCCGCCCCGCGGAGAGGAGCAGGAGGAGGGGCCCCCCGGAGTCCGGGCGGAGCTGGGCCACCTCTGGCTCCGCCCCCGACCCAACAGGAACTGGCCCTTCCGCCTGTCACAATGCGACAGGTCCGTTAGGGGGCGGGCCCAGCGCCGCGGCGCCAGCCAATGGGGGCGCGAGCTGGGGCGGGGCTTCGCCCAACCGCTCTCCCCGCCCCCCGCCCCTCCCGCCTCGCGCCCGTGCGCCCGGAGCGGCGGTGCTGCGCGGCTACGGCTTCATTGTCAGTTGAAAGACGCGGTTTCGCGCGCCCGTGGTGTCGGCTAGGAAGGGTGCTAGGCGGCTCCGCTCGCTGCATGAAGCTGAGCCGGGACGCGGGGTCGGAGGGTGGTCGGCAACAGCGGAGGCAGCCCCGTCAGAGTCGGCTTAAGGGAGGCGAGCGGCGCCGCGCCGACCAACCGGGCGCTCGCGGGCTCGCGGCGGTCGTGACTTTTAACCCGCTTTGCGCGGAGCGCCCACCACGTGACCGAGCGCGCAGGCGCGTTGCGCTCGTCCTGCGCGCGTGGGGCTGGCCGGCGGGGCTCGGCCGGCGGGGCGCCCAGCGCAGCCTGCGCAGCCTGCACGAGCCGCCGCCGCCGCCGCCGCCGCCGCCGCCGCCCGGGCCCGCCCTGCCCGCTTCCCCGGTGTCCTGCTTCCGAGGTTGCGAGCGGAGGCAACTCTGCCGGCGCTGAAAGCTGTCCGGAGCCAGACGACGAGCTCCTAAGAGACCTAGGGGGCAGATGCAGCGCGACTTTTCTTTGGCTCTTTTCACCTCTTGTATTTTTGACAGTCGTCAAGGTTGGGTTTGTTCGCTGGAAATAGGAGCCGATGCGGGGCTTCGTTGTGAACGGGCTGGATGCCCTCCACGGACCCGGTGAAACTTCGTGTCCGCTCTCCCTGAATTCTCTTGAGTAAATAACAACGGATTGAAGACGCCTGTCCGCAAATTTTTGCGCGTCCTTTGTATTTTTAGACCTTCCTCCCCTTTCTTCCCTCCCCCTCCCCCACCCCCAAGAAAGTGCCACCGGAGAGACTAAATTCAAGGCAGAATGAGTTTAAACATAAGTGGCGTAGTGAGCCCAGAGTTACCCTAAGATACGCCCCGCCAAGGGCACGGGGCTTTGATTCCCTAAATACTCGATTCATTTAACGTGTAAAGTCATTGTCCGCGTTATTTGGGTGAATAACGTGAGCTTAGAAGCCCGTGATATTATAAAAGAACTCAATTATTAAGTCATTTAAAAATGTAACACATCTGGCAAACTTAAACATTTAGAAATTGTGTTTAAACGGTAAGTGATGAACTTTTCTCTGGTCTCCTTACAAAAATAAATAGTTTCATTAAGGAAAGGAATGAAAAGGTTTCCAGAAGTAGTCTTTGCCAGTAACGATTTAATAGCTGATAAATGTGTGGAACATCTACATTATAGTGAGAATTATCATAGAGTATTAACTGAGCCCTGTCGTAGAAGGGTCACATGCTCTTTCTCAGAGCCCAAATGGAATAGGCTAAAATGCCAGCATTTAGAGTATTGATGCCCATATTCCATGAACCAAACTTCTATCAATCTAAAACAAACTTTATATTTTTATTTTGGTACTTCTATTTTACTATCTTTTGTATAGATACTATTAAGCTACATATACACTATCTTGCTTCCTTTTTGGTGTTTTTTTTTTTTTTTTTTTTTTAAGATTTATTCATTCATGAGAGAGCCAGAGGCAGAGACACAAGCAGGCTCCCTGCAGGGAGCCCAAGGTGGGACTCCTCCCCGGTCTCGGGTCTCCAGGATCAGGCCCTGGGCCGAAGGCAGCGCTAAACCACTGAGCCCCCCGGGCTGCCCTCTTTTTGGTGGTTTAATCGCCAAAGTCTTGGTCTGAAAAGCGACAACACTCCGTTCCAGTTGCATATTTTTGCTTACAAGCCATGTAGCATTGGCCAAGTCACCTACCTGGGTTACCCCTTATACTCATAAAGTCAATTGTTAATATCACATGAGATAGCTTATCTGAAAATACTTTGAAAAATTGTTAAGAATCACAAGCAAATGCAGCTTAGCCCTGAGTATTAAAGCAGTAGGGAAAAAAAACCCGTTATTCTTGGTCTTTATTCACTTACTAATACATTCAGCAAGTGTTTATTGAGCTCCTTTATGCCAAGCACTATGTGGGCACGGAATGCAGTAGGGAACATGAGAAATGTGGTTCCTTCCTCACAGAGCTCACCAGCCAGCCCTAGGGAAATGGGCATTGAGTAAACCACCACCTTCCCAAGTACCAAAATGAAACGTGACAAACATTATCAAGAGAAACACATGGAAATTTGATCTGCACAAGATGAGACTGTTACCCAGAGAAGCAGCACTGGGAATGAGGATAAAATGACCAGGGGAAGAAGAAAGGAAAGAATTACCTAGACAGAGAAGCACAAAGGCTCTGCTTTGGCTCCTGGGAGGCAGGTACAAGTAACCCAGAAAATGGCCAATATGGCTGCAACTCAGTGGAACTACGTGAGATAGGCATTGAATAAATGGCCAAAGAGTGTAGGTCATGTTAAGAGATGTTTTTGTTTTGTTTTAACCAGAGACTAATAGGGAACCATAAAGAGATTTAAGCAGAATTTGGTATGTATGAGATGGAGTGAGAGAATTCATCAACTGTGTGTTTTGAAAAGATTAAAAAGAGTGCAATGTGAAAAGCACGTTGCAGAGGGGACCAATAAGAGATCTCCTCAGTCCATCTGTGCCAAATCTGAGATTTCAGATATTTTGTAAGGAATGAATTACAAGGAACCACTAAGGAATCCATAAAAATAAGTTGCAACATGGTGAATTCTCAATTTCCAACCCATCAACATAGAAAAGTGACTCAGTTCATGCTTGAAGCTTGAATGTGTTGTTTTGACTCTGCACTTGAGCTTCTTGATCCTGCTAAGTGTTTTAGATGCTGAAACTGGGACAAGAGGGCCCAGAGAGGAAGGGATTTTTAGGGGTGGTAACAAAAGAATGGAATCTGGAAAGGGACATAAAGAAAGGACAGGAGTGACACGGAGTGCAGAGAAAAGTGATGTATGATACAATTGAAAAGTGCGCCTGGCATTGGCAATCAGGGTTTCACCAATTACTTTGGCAAGGTCAGTTTTAGTGAAGTGGTAGGGAGCAGGAACCAGATGGCAGCAGGTGAGGAGGGTTTGGAAGCTAAGGATGTGGAGGCCAACCTTTTTAGAAGTCTGGCCTTTAAAGCACACAAAGAAAAGACAAAAATGACTGATCCTCAGTTCCTGGCTTTTCCCAATAAGGTCAAGAAAAGATTTCAGTGCAGATAATGTGCCTCAGAAATGGCACAGGTCTAAGAGAAAGTTTCATTCTCTTAGAAACAACATGACATACTCTTGCACTGGGCACTGGGCATGGTAGGGAGCTGCCAGAGTCTGGCATATGACTGGCATTTGTAAATATTTGGTGACTGAAGGACTTCTCCACCATGAAGTACAGAGAAAAATAGTTGCTGGTATTGATTCCATTGCTCAAACATGTCTTCGGGGTTTCCATCTTTCCACTCTATGCTGGATTGTCTGTTGTCAACTTATCTTCACCCCCTTCTGTGGTCTCCTTTGCATTGCTTGGGAGAAGCTGAGAACAGTATTTCCCAGGTCCTCTTCCCTGTATGGTTCCATGTTAGAGTTTGAGAGGAACCCAGTCAAGATTTGGAAGACAGAAAAGAGGGGGAGGTGGCTTCAGACAAATGGAAAAGAATGAGCAAATGTGCGATTCACAACATCTTTTTAGCTGCTGTGAGAACCACTTACACCATTGTCATTGAGTAAGACAGACATAGAGTAAGAGAGGTTTTTTTTTTTTTTTTTGGAAATGATTGGAAAGTTTTTGAAAAGTACATGTTTCAGCCCTTTAGGTTGAAGTTTTCAAGGTTGGCTTCCCTGACCCTGACTTTTAGGCAGCAACTTCACTGATCTTAGTTTCCCTCAGTCTTCCAACATTCATACAAGAAATCATCCCTATACTAAACCCTTTATTCCCGAAATACCTAGAATAGCTCTGTTTCACCAGTTGAACCTAATAATATACATTCAGTTCTCTTAGTGTGTTGGTTTTCATTCCTTTGATTGTTGCCTGAAATTTTTCATTCCTTTTTATGGCTTCATGGTATTCCAAAGGATGGTTGTACCATACTAACTTAATCAATAGCCAATTCGTGGGTGTTTGGACTGTTTCCAATCTTGTGCAACTACAAATATGGATACAATGAATAGATTTATAAAGAAGTGATTGTTCCCAAGTGTAGGAGTGTTGGTTGGAGAAACTACTGTAAGGGAAATTTGATATAAGCATATTTGGAATTTCAATAGATAAATTGTCCTCCATGTAGGCTTGTATCAATTGCATTCCCACAATGTGTGAGAGGCCCATTTCCTTGGGTCTCACCAGCAGAGTGTGTAAAGAAACTGTGGGCTTTTTGCCAACGAGTGAGGTGTAAATTGGCAGTTTTAATCTGCATTTCTCTTACGAGTAAGTAAGGCCAAGGGTATTTGATTTTATATTTAAGGCAATCTTTTCACATCCTCAATGAAGCAGAGTTGGCATCACTGATTGTGTATCTTTAAGCATAATTATTGGAGTAGTATGCTCCAATGTTATGGAAACCATTAACATGTATAGTTTTATTTGCCAGTTGCTCAGAAAACGAGGTCATCTATATTGAATTCATGCAAATCTGTTCTTAAAAAAAAAAAAAACCTCTTCCGTTCAATTTAGCATATCCCCTAGATTATCTATTCTAGATCATGTACTTCATGAAAGTACTTTTGAAGTAATGAAAGGATTTTTTTATGCTTCATTAAGAAATTCAAGTAGAAATTTTCTAAAGATAGTCACTGTTAGCAAAGGCATCCCCTGATAGAAAGGTGATTCTTCATTTTGTTTTAATATCATGAAATTCTGTGCCTTCCTGATATGTAGCTAAACTGTCCATTTCTTCCTAAAAACCTTATAGGAATAAATGAGTAAATAGTTACTTTAGCAAATAATATTTTCTTTCAATGTGTTTCCATTACAATTATAGTGATTCTGATACAGTATTATCACCCATCCCCATACATTTGGGATATTTTTTATGTTAACCCAAGTAGTCACAATAACTGCCTTATATTTATAAGAGAAATTTTTAAATTATGTTCTTATGAAATAAGAATAACGCTCAAAAAAGGTCATAAAATATGAAGATACTATTATTTCACCCTAAAGGTGAAATACAGAAAAACAGGAAACTTGAGCTACGGGCTCCATCTTGCTTAACAAGAGAATTTGATATATACTGAGCTTCAGAATTTGTGTATATGTTTTTTTAAAAATCTCCTCACTTCTTTCTATTATAAATCATTGATATTTCAAATGTTTAATTTAAACTCAGGTACAATAAATACAATGCTGAAGCAATGTATTCCACTCAATAATTACAACAAATTCATTTACTAGGGAATTAGAAGAGATTTTGTTGGTTATTAAATTAGTGACACAATGGATAATGGAGGGCACATTAGCTGGAAGGTATAAAATTGAAAACTACATTATAATTTTGAGAATAAAAACAAAATTAAAAGGAGCTGAAGGGACATATTAATTAAAAATAGTTGAAACATCTAAAGCATTGTAAATGCATTTATGATTGGGGTGTTGATTTTATTTCTGAAAGTGTGGGTTTCTTAGGCTTTCAGTTTGCAACAAACATTCAACAAATGGATTGGAGGTACCGGGTAATAGATGTATTGAATGGATTCACGGAGGGATAAGGGAGACCAGAAGACATCTCTATAGCTGCACAGCCAGACCTCACAGCAAACAAGAAGTTATTTGACAACACACAGCTTTTGTGGTGTATCAACAAAACTCTGCTAGGCCAATGGAGTGACCTGTCTGTCATCTTCCTTGCACTCAGCAGCAACCTACACCATGCCCTCTCCATATGCTGACTTCACTGTTCTGTGTTGGTTTCCATTGTGACCACCTCTCTTGTCTTTACCCTCTAATTCATTCACTATTCTTGTTCTCGGAAACTCTTTATGCATGCTTCCTTTTAACTCCTACAGCTTTGGGACTTTACTTACAGCCGTCTGTTGAAAAATTCTGTCTTCTCATGAAATCTTTGCACATCTGCCTTAGATCGGTTTCCTCAGAAGCAGACTCTTAGATGAGCCTTTGTGTTATTTTTTGGTAGTGCTCTCAGGATTAAATGGTAAGGGAAGAAGCCAATCAAGGATGCACTATCAGCAAAGTCCAAGGAGGGTCCTTCAGGATAATCCCTGGATAGGTCCCAGGGAGCTTGGGAGTGTAAGTTATGCCTCTGACATCTAAACAAGAGGCAAAGACCTGAGGCGCTGCAACTTCCACACCTGTGGCTTGCTGGGAAATGAGCCAAGGCAATGCATGAGCTTCTAGGCACTTCTGGCTCTCTGGTTATTTGAAGGGAAAGCTTGGGACAGAAACACAGGCACATGGTAGAGGAGGACCTGCAGGTCTTGGATATGGATGAAGCACTGCTTCAGCATCCCTCTCACATTCAAATGTGGCTCAGATTGCAGTTCCCTGAAAGAGACAATCTGCTGGGTAAAGAAGTTATCCTCCCTTGTAGGATGCTCCTATTGGACTGCTCTACAGGCTCACTCACTCCATAGACTGTTGGTTACATCTAGACCAGTCACATTTCTCTGGTCTTGTCAGTTGCAGCTCAGGTAGGAGGGCCACATGCTACAGTGCCTGGTCACCTAAGTACACGGTCACCTCCAATAGGTGGCTATGACTGACAGTTATGCCAAGGCTCTTAAAAGAGAGCAGAGTAACTGGCCTGCATCTTGTACCTTGCATGGTCTGTTCCAATACAGACTAGTTCATCTTGTTTGAGTTTATTTGCACCTAAGTGCATACTTGTTACTTTAATTTTTGTGTTTTGTGGGGGTTGTTTTTTGTTGTTTGTTTTTTGTTGTTTGTTTGTTTGTTTTTTGATCAAGTGTATCTTGAAAGCAAACCATCATTTCTTAATCTCAGATTTGATTTTTTTGGATGAGTAGGAGTTTTAAATAGTAATTACTACTCATGGGCAGGAACAGGAACAGGTGCTTGGTATTTTCTTATTTAATTTACTTCTGACAATATTTCTCAAAGCAAGATCCCATAATACATATATTATAACCACCTGGAGTGCTTATTATAAATGCAGATTCTTGTACCCTATACCCGGTATGTCTGGGGCATGACCTATGAGTCTGCATTTTCAATAAACATCCCAAGTAATTTGATTCACTTTGAAGTCTGATTACCACTGCTTCATACTATAGGTATTATTCACATAATTTTACTTTTAAGGAAACTGAGGTTTTATATTTTTTTAAGATTTTATTTATTTATTTGACAGAAAGCACAAGCCTTCTCCAGGGAGAAGGAGAGGGAGAAGGAGGCCTGCTCCTAGGAGCTCAATCCCAGGACCCCGGGATCATGACCTGAGCCAAAGGTAGACACTTAACTGACTGAGCCACCCAGGCACCCAAAATTGAGGTTTTAAAAGGCTAAGAAATGTATCTGAGGTCATATACAACTAACACAGAAAGTGTCTTGAAAGTTCTTTTCTATAAAAGGAAGTTTTCACTGATGCTACGTTTGCAATGTGAAGGTTTACTTGCTTGCAAAAAATGTTTACTATCAAGGCAAATTTCAATTGTAGTCAATACAAAATTATGATTTGAATATTTCTATATTCCTATCAGGATAACAAACAAACCTGAGTGCAAAGGAAGTAGTCAAGCAAATCTGTGAAGCTAAAAGTGAAGGAGTTGGTAAAAGAACATCATCAAGAGATTGAAGTGGTAGTTCAGCAACTTTGTTCCAGACATAGTGATAGTGTATGTTTGGTGGGATGCTGGGAAGTTTCAACACCTCATATTTGAGCCAGGAATGCTGTACTTTATGTAAGATAACCTGAGCATACACATGGAATTTGAAATGTTCTTTGACCCAGGTAAGAATGCAGGAGTTGGATGCGGTGGAAGTTCTTCCTATTTAAAACATAGCTGTAGACTTTGCATGCCAGGCCTTGACCATGTACTGAAGGGGCCACATTTCTTGGTGAAGTGTGGTTTAAAACATTTGGCAGAGTATTAGCAATCAAGGATTGGCTTGCTTGTAGAAAGATGGAAGGTAGTAAAAATCTGATTTCCTTGTGTTTCATTGCCCATGAGACATTCTTCTATGGAAACCAACTTAGAGATACCCTAGGAGTTAACAGGCTCTGGTCCTAAACTTTGCATATTGAAGCCAGAAACTGCTTTTTCTACTAAATTCTTCTTTTTCACTATATGTGTTGTTATGGACTGAATATGTCATCCCCACATTCATATGTTGAAGCCTTAACTCCCAATGGGATTATATTTGGAGAGAGGGCCTTTCAGGAAGTGATTAAGGTTAAATGAAGTCATAAGGGTGGGTCTGGTATCCTCAAACCAAGAGGAGATGTTAGAGATCTCTCTCTCTTGTGCAGACCACATAGAGAGAAAGCAGCTTTCTGTAACCTAAGGAGAGAGATCTCACCACAAACCCACACTTCTAGCACCATGATCTTAGACTTCCAGTCTCCAGAACTGTGTTGAAAATGAATTGCTATTGTTTTAGCAATCCAGTTTTGGAAACTGTGGGAGCTAAATAGGATGTGTACTGAGCACAACCTAGATGATCAATATATTTTTCTTTGGGTGACTTTCTCTACTCTAGAGTAGTCACAAACATTTTTGAAATAACAGAATCTTAAACTTATAAGATTCAACCAGATTGTATAAGGAAGTCGCTAACATATACACAGTCATTTCACCTTACCCACCGGAAATATGTTCCAAGACCCCCAGTGGATGCATGAAACTGAGGGTGGTCCCAAACCCTATATATGCTATGTATTTTCCTATGCATACATACTTATGATAAAGTTCAGTTTGTAAATTAGACACAGTAAGAAATTAACAACTAGTTATAAAATACAATTATCACAATATACTATAATAAAAGTTATGTGAATGTGGTATTTCTCTCTCAAAATATCTTATTGTATGGAACTCACCCTCCTTCTTAGGAGGGTGATGTGAGATGACAAACTGCCCATGTGATGAGATGCAGTGAAGTGAATGATGCAGGAACGTAATGTAGTGTTGGGCTATTGTTGACCTTCTGACCATATGTTAGAAGGAATATCATCTTCTTTCAGACCCCAGGTGACTGTGAGCAGGTGAAATGACAAAAAACAAAACTGTAGATAAGGGAGAACTATTGTATCTCATTTATTTAGGAAACTTAGGACCTTTACAAATACCCAGAATTCTTTATGGTTTGAATTCTCACTTTACTTATATTCCAAAATCTATTAGCATATAAAAGAAGCATTACAGATAATTTTTTTGTAAATACTTCATACAAATTTGAAGACCACAACCCTAACATTTTTTCCTATAAAGAATCTAATTCAACACTCATTTTATAGGTAACTGAGAGGTCCTAGAAAGGCAAAGTGACTTGTGAAAGACACAACTTATTAGTGGCCAAGCCAGGATTACCACCCAGTTTTAGTGATTGCTAGTATATCATGAATGCCTTCCAGTTCAATGCACTAAGTGCTATATTACAAATGCAATAAGTTTTGATTACAAAATATGCTTCAGATTTGTAAGATAATACATTTGAGAGGGAAGTGTTATTTTAAATGTTACTTCTTTCTTCTTTCTTTCTTTCTTTCTTTCTTTCTTTCTTTCTTTCTTTTCTTTTTTTTCTTTTCTTTCTCTTTCTTTTATTTTTTTAGATTATTTATTTATTTATTCATGAGAGACACACACAGAGAGAGAGGCAGAGATATAGGCAGAGAGAAAAGCAGGCTCCTAAGAGGGAGCTTGATGTGGGACTTGATCCTAGGACCCTGGGATCACAACCTGTGTTGCAGGCAGACACTCAACCACTGAGCCACCCAGGTGCCCCTAAACATTACTTTTAATAATAATTTGGGTAATAATAATTAGTCTGCTACTGATACAATAATGCGGCATAACAAACAACCTCAAAATTTAGTGACTTATGACAAGTATTTATTTTCACTCATGGACCTGTGACTAGTCTGTGATTCTGTTGGGCTTAGCTGATGTCAGTTGAACTTAGCATCAAATATGAGGAAGGATGAGGTCTTCTCCATTTATCTCTTCAGTTTCCTTGGACTCAGTTGCTTTTCAGTTCTCAGGGCAGATGTCAGAAGCTCAAAAACCAAACCAAATCATGCAAACATATTTAATCCACTGTGTAAAAAAAAAAAAAATCCACTGTGTAAGGTCTGTTGTTGTTTCATTAACCAAAATAAGTCCTACAGCCAAGTCCATCATCAATGAGTTGGGCCTGGATGTATGACCAGCTCTCCTGAGATCATTGCAAAACCTCAATGGCAAAGTACATGGAAGTATAATTATATTACAGAAGAAAGATGAATTGAAAATAATAATCTAACCTATGAAAAATAACACTTTTGGTTTCTGGTATTAGAATATAGTTTATAAAATGTACTTTATATAATTCTGTGCATCAAATTTATGAGCCAAAAGTGAAAATAAATTTCAATATGCTACACATAACCTCTTCTTTAAGATAAGGAAACATAGAATTAATGAAAAGTTCTATATTTCTTCAACAAAATATATGACTCCTCTAAAGAGTGTCTGCTTTACCTATATGCAAGGCTTTGTTTAAATGACAAAAAAAAAATATTTTGATTGTAAACTTGTCATTTTGGAAAAATTTTAATTATATGAGGAGTTTTAATGTTTAGGGTGTGTAAACCTAAACTTTGTTTAATCTTGCTTTAAAATTAATTTAATCATTAACACAAGAATTAGGTAAAGAAGCGTTCTGAATCCAAGAATATGGAATTTAGAGGCAGTAAAATAAAGAGGCCAATACAGAATCCAGAAAGAATGATAAAGAAAAAGCTCTGTAGAACTCCAAGAATGGGAAGGAACACCATATAAAGTCATGTGATCCAAATTTTAACACCATCTAGCCAGAATTAGACACTTTCCTTTTGGGCTACCCAAATGTCACTTCTAAAAAAATTCTATTTTTAAACTGGATTAAGAATAAAGATAACTTATGAACTCACTATAGTGAAAAACCCAAAGTTTGTTTGGGTTTCAGGTGCAGCTTGGTCAAGGGCTTTGAACAATGTCACTAGACCCCAATTTCTCCATCACTACCATCCACTTGGTACCATTCACTTCCACATTGGTTCCATTCCCAGACATGCTCTTCCCTTGTAGTTCAAAATAGCTGCCACCTCTCCAACCACATCTTACATTCATTCAGATGAGAATAGAATGTTATAATCTTTTTTTTTTTTTTTTCAAAATTCCCAGCGTTCTCATTGCATCTGCTCATTGGCTCTGAGCAGACAGTATTCCTATCCTTGAACCAATCACTATGGCCAGGAAACTGATAATTGCCTTATTGGCCTCAAGTCCATGCTCCATTCTTGATTCTGGGACTTGATTCTGGAGCCCCACCAGAAGCATGCTTGGTTGAAAATGGGAAAAGATTTCCCTTGGGTTATAGTTAATAAAAGACAGGACTGTGGATGCTGGGTGTACATTACAATCCTGTGATGTGTTGTACTGAAAATATTCTTCAGTTGTTTTATAGTTATAAGCAATTTATAGGAATCCAGTGATAAGCCCTGCTACAAAAATGTCCTTCACATTCTTTACACAATATGTCACTTGAGCTTTTCTGTGACTTCTATGTTATATAATACTGAATAATGACAATAGCAACCATTTATTGAATAAGTCCTATTTATCAAGCATGCCAGGAGCTTTCACTTAATCCTCATGTCAGCGCCTCCAAAAAAAGCATTAGTGTTTATATTTTAAAAAATAAAGAAATGATGCTTGGAGAGGTTAGCCACCTTTTCCATGAATACGTAGAAAACCTGGTAAAACTTGTAGACTATATTAGTTAGATAATATCAAAGACAAATTAGTCTGAACTCTCAGTGGCTTAACACAATGAGGATTTATTTCTTACTCATGATTCACATCCAAGTGGGCTTCTGAGGCCCTCTGCTTTGTGTGATTACTCACAGACCTAGGCTAACTGAGGCTTTACTTTCACAGGGCTACGGCATCTGGACCAACTGGCTTTCTCCATCACCATGGCACCATGGCAGTTGAACAGCCTGGAGAGTCACACACTAGACTGAAGAATTAAATTTTTCAGTCCAGAAGTGGCCTGCATTATTCTCACTCACAACCAATAGTCAGAACTAGTCACAAGGCCTTAACTATTACTATGGGCATAGAAAGTGAAGGAGAGCATGTGGGTATTCAGTGAGCAGCAAGTATCCCTACTCCAGAGACAATCCCAGATCTTTCTGACTATAGAATGGGTATTTTGTCCATTAGACCCTAATTTCTCTTGCGTCTAGCTACCTATTATTTCACTGTTTTAAAATACCAATTGTTAAAGATTTTCCTTATAGAAAGTGTAGAAAACAACACAATGGTGACAGTGGTATAGTGATCAAGAGCATGGGCTTGACTTCTTGAGATCATATCCTGGCTCTCTTTACTTGCTGCATGCCCTTAGATGAGTTATTCATCTTTTCTGGTGTTATCAGTGTTGTCCATCTGTTAAAGGGAATAATAATGATGTTTACAATAGGGTCTACATAACAGGGTTATAAAGATTAAATGAGTTGATTGAAATAAAGCGTGAGTACAGCACTCCATAGCATGAGTGCTCAATAAATTGCTATTCACTTTGTAAAACTGTTTCTCAGCTGCGAGATGTAACTTCAGCCAGAAAATTTGGAAACAGGGGCCCTGGGTCACAAAGGCAACCACATGAGAGGGAATAACAGAGCAAACCTCAAACTGCAATTAAAAAAAAACAACTCAAAGGTCAAGTTCAGTTGAAAGGGGGTAAGCAGGTGGTCTTTTTTGGCAAAAGCAAGTGCATGTGTGCACATTTGTGTGCAAGGCACAAAATGTAAAGCAGTAAGTTTGACAAGCCAAGTATGAAATTCTAGCTTGATAATCCCTCCTCATGTATCCTGTAGATAATATATTTGGACATGGTTTCATAAGTTTATGAATCAAGAAATAAAGCCAAGATTAGAAATACAGATTTTATTTAACCTGCTCTCATTTCACACACATGCACAAGAAATATATTTCAATCTCTCCTTGGCTACTAAGCCCTGAAAACAGTCCAGAGAAGCTTGATACTTCTTGAACTCATTCCTTCTTTCCTAGACCATCTCTCTGGGGAATGTGACTTGTCAGTGGCTCTGCACAAAATTCAGGAGCACCATGAACTCTTAACTCTGTCCCCTAGGGGTATAGGATTGAAAACCAACAATCAGCATTTTGCCCAACTGGTCAGAGCAGCCTTCTACCACCTGTTAGCATCTGTTGGACACACGGGAGTCCCTTTCATGTCAACGTTAAGAACACAACCAAACATTGGTGAGAATAAAATCTTTCCCAGGTATGCTAACAAATCTGAAGCATTAACTTTAAATTAAATTCATTTCTGCTTGAATTCAGTTTTTGTCTCTCTAAATCTCGAGCACTCAGTGAGGTTCATGAGTTCTCAAGCTTACTACGAAGCATAGATAAGAAAGCCCTTAAGACTCTGAGTGCACTTTAAAATTTACCTTAAAAAAGTAAGTACTTTTAAAACCAGAAATTCAAATCTTTCCATGTACATTATTTAACAAAAATAATGACCAGTTAATAGTAACTTCTATGAGTATAGTAAGGACCTTAATTTAGTTTTCCTCTATTTTTCCCTATTCATCTTTGTGTCCTTTAAATAAAAGAGATTTATTTCATACTCTACACATAATTATGGCTTTGTGCTTTAGCTTTAGTAGTAGGAGATGCCTCCTTCCATCTCCACTTGAAAAGAAGGATCTATAATTTCAGAGGAATAGTTAAGGATCTTGAAGGCAAAGCGCTTAAGTACAGATTATATAGTAGACGCTGACCAAATATTGTTGACATTAAGATGTATACAAGAATTCATAATGCTCAGACTAAGTAGGAAGAAAAAGCCCTGAGAGCTCCCAATAAGTTTAAGAGGTTTTTAATTAACTTTACAGACAAGGATTAAAAGTAAGGAATTTATTCAATTAATATTCATGCCCGTCTAAACCAGATATGGGAAATTTTCACCATGTCAATGGCACATTTATTATTCTAGTTTTGTTTGGGATGCAGGTTGAGCTATTTATTTTCCAAACAATAGCCTGTAAAAATGAACTCTGTCTTTTAATAACTGTTGCTGGCTCTCCACATTCATTTCCTTTGCCAAGTTGTGTACCTGATATACATTTTAAACAGTGGGTCACAAACCTCCTTTGAAGTCATAAAACCCACTCGAGGTCAAGAGGGTACATAGCTCAGGCCCATTTCACCCAGGGGCTGAGATGCTGTTGTAATGATGCAAGTAGACAAAAGCGATGGATTTTACATGGGAATCTCAGCAACGCACAACTAAAATTTTGGCTTCTGTGTGTTGCTGTCCCGAGTATAAAAAAAACAGTAATATACCAGGCCTCCTTGTTTCTCTTATGTTTATGGTTCCCATTCATCTTCCTTAGAGATTCCAAGCCACTTGAGGAAAAGATGGTGAAGAGAAGGAAAAGAGGTATGGAAGGGGAAGAAATAAGGTGATATAATTATGGAAGAAACATTCAGAAAGACAGAAGCGAGAGAGAACTCTAGGGAGCAGGAAAAGTTGGGGGAAGGAATTTTCTATAAATACTGTTTCCAAATAATGGTAGTAACTAAGAACAAAACTACAACTAACTATAGCTGTGAGATATCAAATGCTAGAAAACAAGAGATTTATGTGCCAAGGGGAGAAATGCTGCCCATGTATTGTCATTAGCAGAGGAGCTTTTTTGCAAGAGCAAAATCTGGGAATCGGACAGCTACATTAGTGTCAAATTGTCATTTCTTTTCTACCTTGATGAACATTTTGTTACTTTTACACTATTGCTAACCAACAGAACCCAGGCTTATTTTTTTTTGCAAGTTTTATAGCTGATTTCTGTACTTTTACATTTACTTGTATTTACTTTCTAACTTTTTATCTGGAGAATCTAAATATGTAGTAAAGAGCTCCCGTGTACTCGTAACTCGGCTTCCTATATAAGGCTAGCATCTTATATAATCATACTATAATGAGTAAATTATTTTATAGTTACTGTAGGTTAGGAGTTTGGGCACAGGCTTCATCAGATCCTCTGCTTAGGGTCTCACAAGGCTGCAGTTAGGTGTCAGCGAGGCTGCAGTCATGTTTGGAGGCTAGACTGGGATGAATCCGCTTTTAAGCTCTTCAAGTATTGGCAGAATTCATTTCCTTGAGACAGTAGGACTGAAGACCCTGGCTTCTAGCTGGATGTTGCCTGGATGCTGCCCTCAGCTCTTGCATGTGGGCCTTCTGAAAGGGCCACTTAATTCTTCAAGGGCAGCGAGGAAGAGAGATCTTGTGAGTGAGCAATGTGAAGTCTTATATAATGTGTCAGGGTCACAGAAATGACATCCCATCATCTTTGCCATAGTCTACTAGTTATAAACAAGTCAAGGGCATGGGATTGGACAAGGGCATGACCACTTGGGTTGGGGACCATGAACTAGCCACCATGTACTCTGTCCCCCAAAGTCGTCATATCTCCTTAATCTCCTCTAATCTGTGGCAGTTACTCAGTCTTCTTGTCCTTCATAACCTTGACACTTTTGAAAAATAACAATCAGTTATTTTATTGGTTTTGTGTACTTTTGACCATTGCATTCATGATAGTTATTAAAACATTTTTCTCAGTGGGGGCCTGGTTAGCTCAGTCAGTGGAGCTTGCAACTCTTGATCTCAGGTTGTGAGTTTGAGCCCCACTTTGGGCATAGAGCTTCCTGAAAAAATAAAATAAATTAATGTTTTCCTCAGAGAATCATGATCACACACTTATCTTTTACCACCCCCCCCCAAAGATGACACCATCACCTAATAATGTGACTCTTTGCTTTTGTTTCTTTGTTTCTTGGGAGATGTTGGGGAACAGATTATACCAAAAGTAATGGATTATGTATAAAGTGTTGTGAGCCTAGACAAATGATCATATCTTTGATAGAAATCAGAAAGTTAGGGAAAAAATCTAGTTGGGAAACAGAGTGAACATTTGTTGTTTCCCCTCTGGGAAACCTCCCTGATTTTCAGTCTATGCAGTTCAGATGGAGAGAACTCCACTCAGCTCCAGCAGTGGGCACATCTGTTACACCTGTCAGAGCCCCACGCCACAGTGATTGGTTCAGGGATTGGCGCATGAGCCAATAAGAGCTATAGAAATGTTCAAATGAAGCTCTAGGGCTATTGAGAAAGAGACAGGCATAGTAAGCTATGGGGCTTCACATCATAGGATATATACCTGGAACTGCGGTAAAGCATTCTGCTATGTGTATTAATTACTATTAGGTTTTGCTGTGAGACAGAAAATCCAAATATACAATCATTTAAACAAGATAGAAATATATTTTCTTTAAAAAAATGGAAGTCTGGAGGTAAGCATTTCAGGGTTACATGTGACTCCAAGGTCATCAGAGAATTGTTTCTTTCTCTCTCACTCTAATCCTTGATAGCATGGCTCTACCTGATGGTCCCAGATGGCTGTTTGAGCTTCCAGGCTGTGAGGAGGAGGAAGGGTAAAGAGGGATCCTTCAAGGACATTTTCTAAAAACTGCTCATGACACTTCTACTTATATCCCATTGGCCAGAACTTAGTCACACTGCTATGTTTAACTGCATTAGAGACATGGAAATATAGTCTTCATCTCAGGAGGCCGTGTGCTCAGCCACATATTAGAGTTTTTATTACAAAAGAGTAAGAAGGAAACACCTAAGGGAGGAAATGAGCTTTCTTTGCTCTATCACTACAAAAGGAGAGCCTGACTGAGAGTAGAGTCCATCCTGAAAGAGCAGAGTTGAAAAATGAAAATAAATCAGTGTTGCCCTAATGATTAACTTTCAACCTCTTGATCAAGCTGTACCTGAAGCCAATCCCCTGCTACTTAAGTTAATAACTTTCCTTCCTCCTTCCCTCCCTCTCTCTCTTCTCTTCTCTTCTCTTCTCTTCTCTTCTCTTCTCTTCTCTTCTCTCTTCCTTTCTTTTCTTTCTTTCTTTCTTTCTTTCTTTCTTTCCCCCCTCCTCCTTTATTCCTTTCTCTTTTTTTCTGCAACTGAAAACAATCTTGATTGGTACCGAAAGGAAGGTTTTCCAAAGAACTATAAGGTCACCTTTATTCCTTTGTCCTCTCAAACTCTCCATTGCCCTCACAGTTGCTCAGAATGGCAAACTCAGAATGAGTTTTCCCTTAGATCTCCTACAGGCCAAATTATGCATCTCCATGCTCCATTTACTTTCAGCCTAAAGGAAAGGGAACTTCCTCTGTTTCTTAGAATTTGCCTTCTTGGATTTGGTTACAGTTTTTAAAATATGTTGGCTTGTAAATGAGAAATCTCAGCACTACCTATTCTAGATTATTTATTTATCTTTAGCAAATGCTTCTTGGAATTCTTTTGCTATTCAATAAAAATTCTTCTATCAGATAGCTTGGCTGCATACCCACCTCCTTTTTCTTGATTATGATTTTTATTAACATTAATAATATTTGTGGGAATTAGAGCTTAATGGATTTTTTTTCCTGTTTGTCTGAGAGTCTTTCCATAATAGGTCTCATTTTAAAGGTTTTTAAACAGTTGGTCAACAAGACAGCTTTTTTTTCTTTCCTCTTTTAAGTAACTTTACTAATAGTTTCAATTTGTCTAGACTGTTCCCTTGGCATCTTTTTTTTCTGGGTCTTCTCTTTGGAGCAGAAGATACAAAACATTAGCTTTAGAGGTTTTCCTATCAGATTCTGAAAACATAGTTTTCACTTAAATTATCATGCTTCTCTGTACCTACTTATATCAGTAAAGTGATTAGAAGTGTCTACCAACTGCAATTCTCAGGCTATGAAATTCGGCGTTTTGAATTTAAATTATATGGCAGCACCATATGGCCAAGGAAAAAGGAGTGCTTAATTTCTTATCTAACAGAGAGTGCCTCTCAAGCAAGGGAAATTGCCGTCACAGTCCAAGCTTCACAGGCTCTCTGAGGCTTAGCATTACCTGCTGCCTCCCAAAATACCCACATACAGGATTTTCTTATGCAACTGTGAGAAAAGTTACTACAGCCCAGCAGAGTTGAGGAGAACCCATCTGAGTCAGCTAGTGCCCATCTTCCCACAACTGGATGCTGAGGTAGCCATGAGTACAAAGTTCTGGAAGTGGGAGAACTCTGGGCATCTTTCACTTACATATATTTTTTAAAAATATATATTTAACCTGGGGTAGAGACATGTTGCAGAATATCACTCATTTCCCCCAGGGCATTATATGCAGTTGCTACCAGCCTAATGCAGTTATGCTTGGGAACACCATGGAGATTCCTAAAGCTTCTAAAACACAAGGTCAAATTCTACAAATGTCCAAGTATGAAGGGGAGATGCTGCTAATTTATGATTATGGGGACTTTTCTCTTTGAGTCTGTCACAAATTAATTGAACTGAGGGAACCACACATCCTCTTTAGAATTATAAATGGGATCCTAACATTTTAGAGTCTCTGCCATTGCAATGACTGAGTATTCTTTCTCTCACGTGACATTAGGGGACATCTTATTGCCTGATGAGATGGTGAACTCCTACTTACCGCTTCTTAAGTTGGTGTCAGGACAATTCAGGTATTAAGGGGTGGTGATCTCTCTCATCTAGCTTGCATATGAATTCGGCAAATTCTTCTCTTTTGAGAGGTACTGGCTATCTCCTTTTGCCCTCCAGATCTACTTCCCACCATGCCTTCTCTTCCTGGTGATTGACCTGGATGGGTGAATCCACATGGTCCCTGACCCGTGGCTTCTGGTTGGAGTTGTCCCATGGCGAATACTGGCGGGTGAGGTTGGGCTACTTATTCCCCTGGCATCCTCTCTGTGGGGTCACTAGTGTTGACCCACAGACGCAGCTCCTGCCAGGTCATAATTCTCTCTCTCTCTCTCTGATTTCTGGTAATTTCTCTCCCCCTGCCCCTTCAGGCTCTGAACCTCCTCCCTGTTGTTATTAGTTATAAATATTACACTAGCCATTGTGGTTTCCCTTGTCCTGCCCACACTTTCATAAATAATCCGTTCTTTAAATTCCCCTCAAATTACTCATTTTCAGTGTACCTTGTTTTTCCTGTTGGAATCCTAAGCGATAAAACAGCTTTTTCTTGATTTGCCCATTTTCCCTTCTGACTTTTTCACATGAGCAGACTATTATAGTCTTTCCTTTTAAGTGCCTATGAGAGACCACTATATTTGTTTGCTTATATTTACTTACCTTTATACACGGTTGCCCTTCTCATTTCCAGAAGATTGTGATGATGCTGTGTATTTGCTGGGTTTACCCTAGTCTGGACTTGACTCTACCCATTTAAAATGTTACCCACACAAGAAATTGGAGAAAACCTTCAAACTGGCTATTCCCCATCATGAAGACAATCTTTAAAAATAGATTTTGTAGAATTTAGTCTCTTAAAATTTAATTTGATTGAACCTGTGTGCCATGGATAAAACCTCAGAAATGTAATATGCATTTGCTTGGTGACATTAAAATATCTACTGCTTTGGTTAGCACAGATTAAACTGTGATTCTTTTGAAATAATTGTCTTCTTTTTTTTTAAATGCTTCCTTTGAAGATTTTATTTATTTATTTATTTATTTGAGAGAGAGTGTGTGTAAACAGGGGGAGGGAGAAGAGGAAGGAGATAGTGGGGCAAAGAATCTAAGCAGACTCCATGCACTGACCTTGGAGCCCATCATAGGACTTGATCCCACAACCCTGAGATCATGACCTCAGCCGAAACCAAGACCCAGATGCTTAACTGACTGAACTATGCAGGCGCCCTAGAATAATCATCTTCTTATATAAGATAGATCATTTCTTCTCTTAGGTACCCATTGCCCTATAAGAAAAAAAAAAACCGACAGCAACAAAATACTAATGTACTACACTTGTGATAAAAAATGATCCAGGGGTGCCTGGATGTCTCAGTTGCTTAAGTGACTGACTTGATTTTGACTCAGGTCGTGATCACAACAAGTTCGTGAGATGGAGTCCCACATTGGGTTCTGCATTTAGTGTGGAGTCTTCTTGGGATGCTCTCTCTTCCTCTTCCTCTGCCCCTCCCCCGACTCGTGCTCTCTCCCTCTCTTTCTATCTCAAAATAAATAAATAAAATCTTAAAAAAGTGATCCAGATATGGGTGTTAATTTATAGGCTATTCAAAATTGGGATAGATTATTCAAGACTGAATTTTCACTACATAATTTTTAGTACAACTAAAGTACATGGTGCTTTAAAGTAGTGGTAAAAATGTTTTGAAACCTAGGTATTCTGATGTTAGCTTTGGGCCAGGATTAACTTTTACCCACAAAGAACAAAACAGCTTCTCCTCTACTGCATCTCTCTGCCAATGAGATTGTTCTGGGCAAGGAGATGCCCACTGTGCCTGGGATTTAATGTCCCAATAGCAACCCTCATCCATGTAAGGACAAATATCCACATTTCCTCACCCCTTTTGGAGAAAGGACAATTCTAAGACATTTCCAATGCAGGTGTTTGGCAGGTCACCAGCAGGATTGAGCCCCTCCCTGTTGCCCAAGGAAGTAACATACTCACTAACCGTTAATTGGTTTCCTCCCTTCCCGTCTCACTTCCACACTCACTGTGCTTCCTGTGATCACCTCCC
Organism: Vulpes lagopus; assembly: GCF_018345385.1. NCBI lineage: Eukaryota > Metazoa > Chordata > Mammalia > Carnivora > Canidae > Vulpes > Vulpes lagopus. Next base: position 13,450,219 of record NC_054842.1, read on the forward strand.
AGATAAACTATTTATATCCAAATTCCTGTCTCAGAGGCTTTTGGGAGAACCTATTCAGGATAGGAGACTCTAAAAGAACAATGGGAGAGGAGAAATACCGAATGATAGATCATGCCATCCTACGCTTCAGCACAGTGTCTTTTATATTCTTCTGAATCATCTCCGTCTTTATTTTTTTTTTAATTTTTATTTATTTATGATAGGCACACAGTGAGAGAAAGAGAGAGGGAGGCAAGAGACACAGGCAGAGGAAGAAGCAGGCTCCGTGCACCGGGAGCCCGACGTGGGACTCGATCCTGGTTCTCCAGGATTGCGCCCTGGGCCAAAGGCAGGCGCCAAACCGCTGCGCCACCCAGGGATCCCCCATCTCCGTCTTTAGATTGTAAACTATTAAGAACACTGGCTGTTTCTAATCAACTCTATAAATCTCTGCAATCTATGCATGCAATGAAGGAGGACTTGATAAATATTTGATAATAATGACAATTTTAAGATTATGCTATTTATGGGTAACCATTACCATAGTGAAGGGGTATAATTATTGCAAAGCAGCAAATAAAGTCCTGCCTTTTTTTTTTTTTAAGGTAAGTGCCATTTTAGTCATCTCTAAAGGCTCAAAAAGAAATAAGGTCTTATTTACATGAGCACTATTAGGGAAAGATAAGTGTATACAATTGTGTTCAATACGAACCAAATTTCTTCTAAGGTATCTTGTAAGGAATTTTTCACATTCCTTACTCATGTGAAAGGCCTAAGCAAAGAGAATGCTACATGTCTGCATGGTTTCATTAGACCACAACACAGTTTCACCAAATGCACAATGGGGGTGTGTTTTGCATGTACAGCTCAGTCTTGTCTGGGGACTTTTATAAAACTCACTGAAAGAGACCAGTCCAAAAATAAGTGGCAGATAATTCAGTGAAGAAAACAATAATGAAATAGAAATTATATGCATTATTTAACTCTGAGCAACACTCCAAATCTTGGCCCTTATTCTTTGACTTATCATCCATCCACTATTCAGTGAGAAGAATAATGTTTTCAGCATGTTGTTTTAGGAATCCCCCCCTCCCCAAATAACTCACTAGCATTTATCATATAGTAGAATGGTGAAAAGTCACACCCAGGATAATACCAGACAATTTCTTCATCTAGCTAATGTTAATGAAATTGAATAGGCTTGTTCCAAAATTCATTGGGAGTCATTATTCACTGTCTTAGAATGCATTTAATCATATTCAGTTGTCCAGAGGTTGCATTACACATCTCTGAGGAAGGAAAGTTATGGTATAAAAAGAATCTTCAAGGCTGTACACAGTAGGACAAAATATGTGATGATTGCTCCTGGAAACCAAAGCACGTCAGCTTTAATTTAAAAACTTCAAGCTTAATTTAAAAACATCAGGCTAAAATGTAGCATATCTTAGCAAGACAAGGTAAAGTGCTCTTTCAAATTATCACACATTTCATCCTTCAAAATATATTCTTTATTCATTTTCGAAATCGTCATCCTAACCACATTTAGGCATCACTTGCAAATAAGCTAATGGTACAGCAGCACAAAATGCCAAGACAACTACAATTATCTCTTAATTACACACAGCAGGCTTCCAGTGTGTGTCCCCCACCCCCCTTCTGAGGATACTTAACAAGAAACAAAGAAAAGTCAAGCAAACCAGTTAGAGATCCCACGCAGGCTTCTTGATGGCAAGTTTACTCTGAAAGGCTGTAGAGCAGATACCCTGTAGCAGCAAACTGTCACCAGGAAGAGCTTCCCCAGCTCAAAAAAATAATCGGCCTGAATCTGATTATTCTGTCCACACTGAAGGATCTGAAGAAGTAGGAAACAAAACAATGGAGATAATCTGATCCCCCAAATCAATGGTTTACAAGGAGTTCCAGCCCTCTACATATGAAATAAGGAAATTTCAAGCAATTCACCCTAGGGCGATTTTATATCTTCTTTGAGAAAGAATCAATATCTCCTTGTTACTGTGAGATCATATATTTAGTAGAGGAAATTGTCTAAGACCAGAAATATGTCAAACAACTCCAAACAACTCATCTCCAGGGGAGATTAATGTGATTGGGTAAAGCCTATCAATTAATTAGTCAATACAAGTTTATATAGCATGACTATTAGTTGCCAGCTATGTCCAAAGTATGGCTAATAAAAACTTTGCATGTACTCGGTGTTTTTTCACACATTCTGTGACACACCTGCCAGGAGAAGTAACCCTCAGACATATATGGATTATGTGAATGCACGAATAGATCTACTGACTGAGGGTGATAATAATTACTCTGTGTGTGTAAATCACTTGCCAGACAACAAAGGATATTTGTAAACTTTCTTTCTTTGATTCATACCACCAGCCTGTAAAATGGATAGGGACACACATTAGCCCCTTTCTACAAATGAGAAAGTCTCTTGATCAGTGATCTAGACATTTCCAAGAGCTATGGGAATTTGAGTGTATAATACACACCATTATTACACTTGCCAGAGTTGGACACCAGAGTGGATATGGAGGTTCCCAAAACCAGATCTGAAGACAGGTGTTTTACTCACTGATCCAGTTCCACTTGAGAGATTTTAATTAGCCCCACCTGAGGTTTCCCAGCCTCTGTCTTCACAGAATATTTTCATATCTTGAATTTGGCATGACATATTGTTCCTCTTTCTTGGTTTTCTCTTTCTTCTGCTGGAACAGTGGCCTCAAACCAGGCTTTATTTTAGTTGCCTGCTGAGTTTATTATCAGTTCAGTTTTCTGGGCTCTACCACAAACCACCTGAATCAGAGATCCTGGATATAGTCTGGTACCAGACCTGGCTTTTGTTACTCTGAACCACTGGGCCAGAACTTGCCCAGCTTCTCTGGGCATTTGCTTTGTCTTCTTCATTTTTATGACCCCAGTCTAATATAGTGTAAGCAATATTCCAATCAATAAAAGTTAACTGGTGAGCCTAAGTGAAGGGGATGTATGTGCTCATTTGGTCATTCTTGCAACCTTTCTGTGAGCTTGGCATTTTTTAGTAATGAAAAGTTGGAGAGAGAAAAACAAGATGTGACTGGTTAAATAACTATTAATATAATTGGAAATAGTTTAAAAACCAAAGTAATTGTGCTTCAATAATTAATGTTTGATGAATGAATGAATGAATGAATGATCTCATCTCTCACCTTTTGTTTGTGAGAAGATATTAGAAGCGAGAACTATCAGATTGAGTATTCAGTTAAATCAGAGGGAGGTAAAAGGTACCAGGAAGATCCTAGAAAGTGGGAGAGTTAAAGGCTTAAAAGAAGTTTCCCAGTTGCATTGCTGGAGCTCACAACCATTTATTTTCCAAAAATTTTCCCATAACATATCCTCTAAATAGACATCTGTTTCTATTTTCACTTCCAGCTAACTGTATACTCTTGTCTGTATAACAGACAGGAAGCAACGGTGTGGATCAATGGGAGCAGCAGCAAGGGATCAGGTCAAAAAAGATACTGGCTGGTGATATTATTCCTTTTGGAGAAGCCTTGGAGTGCTTGCCACACCCACAATCTCTTTCTACAGAGGCCTCTACACATTGGACACCATGCTTTGTACCCTGCACCTTCCCACCATCCAGATCATACTTGACTGGAGTAGTGATGGAGTCCAGCTTCAAAGATGGTCAAAGATCATCAGTCTTAGAGGTAGACTGGTTCTATCCTGGTTCATGGCTGGCTTCTCTGAGGATGTTGGAGTATGAGACATGTAGACATGTAGCAAGAGCTGGGCAGCATGGAAACAGAGGGTAACAGAGATGGCTCTAGTGTGGAGGCTATGATGGAAAGATGAAGAGAGTCAATTGACCATGGCCACAGCAGTAGAAGCAAAAGCAGAAAAATGTTTGTCAGGATTCTTGGCTTCAACAGACAAAAACCCAGCTTAAACTTGCTTAGGCAAAAGAAGGAATGTATTGGCTAATACTGCCAGGATGATTGAGTATGTAATGAGGTAGGATGAGAAGCAAGATTTGGATCCCCTCAGAAGTTACTATCTTAGGGGTGCCTAGTGGCTCGGTCAGTTGACAATCCGACTCTTGATTTCAGCTCAGGTCATGATCCCATGGTCGTGGGATTGAGCCCTGTGTAGCTGGGCTCTGTGCTTGGTACAAACTCTGCTTGTCTGTCCCCTTCCCCCTCTACCCCTCTTCCCCTCGGCCCTTCTCCCCACTGGTCTCTCTTTCTCTCTCAAATAAATAAATATATTTAATTTTTTTTAACTTAAATATTATTTATTTATTTATTTTTAAAAAGAGCACAGAGGGAGAGGGAGAACCAGACTCCCTGCTGAGCAGAAAGCCTGACCTAGGGTCTCATCCCAGGACCTCAAGATCTTGACCTGAGCCAAAGACAGATGCTCAACCAACCGAGCCACCCAAGCACCCCATAAATCTCTCTCTTTTTTAAAAAAATACATTACTATCTTTATTTTGTACTTTTGTTTCCCTCAGAATGTTGGCTTCATTCTCTTTTATTGTCAGTGCAGGGAGAGGGGCCAAGGACACCTGCAGCTCTGACGTTAAAAAATCCTGGAGAAAGGCTCTGATTGTTCCTGCTTAGGTCACAAAACCATCACTGGACTAATCAGTGTGCCCCGGAGGGCTGGGAACTATGGTTGTCAGTCTCTAGTAGAACCTCACAATTTGTACGGAAGACAAAGAACAAACCTCTGAGAGAGAGAATGGATTTCCCTGAAGAAGAGGGAGAAACTCTGGGTAGAGTAAACCATTGATATTTACTCCAGTTGCCATAAAATCAGAATGTGAGAGACAGTAGACACCTACTTCTGAGCACATTCCCACTTAAGATTTGGTTTCATCATCAGAGCAGCTGCTGCTTTCCTAGGGCTACAATTTTTCAAGTGTATTAGCCAGCTATTACTGTAATGAGCTGGATAACAAACAATCCAAAGATCTCATGGCTTGCGACAACAAATATTTATTTCTCATTCATGGGTCAGTATGCTCTTTGGGATGCTCTTTGGGATATGGGTTGGATTCTGGTCTCTCTACACATCTTCTCATTTTGGGACAAGTGTTATCTGAGACATGCTCTCCATATCCATAGTAAAGATCAAGAGCACAAAGAGCAAGCCAAATTGTGAAAGGATATTTTTTTTTTTAAATTTTATTTATTTATGATAGTCATACAGAGAGAAAGAGAGAGAGGCAGAGACACAGGCAGAGGGAGAAGCAGGCTCCATGCACCGGGAGCCCGATGTGGGATTCGATCCCGGGTCTCCAGGATCACGCCCTGGGCCAAAGGCAGGCGCCAAACCGCTGCGCCACCCAGGGATCCCGTGAAAGGATATTTTTAAGTGTCTGTGTTTCCACTTGTATCATGCCTACTAACATTCCATTATCCATATCCACCATCGATAGGCTAGAGGAATTCCAGCGAGGTAGGGAAGAGAAAATGAATGAATACCTGCTGGAAAATAAAAAAATCTGGGCAGCCAGGGTGGCTCAGTGGTTTAGCGCTGCCTTCAACTCAGGGCCTGGTCCTGGAGACCTGGGATCGAGTCCCACGTCAGGCTCCCTGCATGGAGCCTGCTTCTCCCTCTGCCTGTGTCTCTGCCTGTATCCCTCTCTCTCTGTGTCTCTCATGAATAAATAAATAAATAAAAATCTTAAAAAAAATAAATAAAAATAAAATAAAATAAATGAAAAAATCTACCATGATACTCAATGGCATTAAAGGACCTTCTAAAAGGTCTGTTGAAATTGCTTCTTATTGTTTTATTGTTTTCCTATACATGTATTTAGTGGATATATATCTTAGTTCAGAAATTCTGCTGTGCATGGTATAGAACTTTGTTTCCTATAATGCAACTTAATTCTATTTTGAACCCCCATTCAGCTGAGCGGCTGAAACTTAACCTCATTTAATTCAGAATTATCTCTCTCCATCTTTTTCAAGATTGCATCTAAATCCTGGGGGCTTACATATTGCCAAAATACACCTGGAGAGCATCTGGTCTTTGAGTCATCTATCTGCACAGACATCCACTGAAATGTTCATCATTCTGTCTTAGAAGTCAATCAACACAAATGACCACTGAGATGTCACTTCTTTCTATGGCTGCTTTACTCCTTCAGTACTACATTTTGGAGCATGAGAATCATTCAGCTGCTTCTGTGCTATGGTGGGCTCTCTAAAGTCAGGTATGATCAAAGTTCTTCCTGTCTTGATGCGTGTAACTCTCCCTAGATCTCTGTCTGATGCAGGGTCACTGCAGATTATTGTGTAGGCCATGCCACATCTCTAGGCAGTGTCAATCACATGGGCAGCAGAGAGCAGGTATTTATCCCCTGGTCCTACAAATCTATCTTAAGTTTTGCTGCCTGACCAGGGTCTCTGATCAGGAAAAAGAGTACAAGGCCACAATCTTAAGGACTTGCTATTTTCCAAATATTTAATGTGTCCCCTAGATTTTTTCCCCTTGGATTTACCAGGAAGAATTTTCCAAGTCTGAGGGAAACCCTAATTAGCTCAGCAACCTCCCTCCACCTCTTGCCTTTTCCCAACCATGAAATTTCTCTGTCTATGCCGAAGATGGTCTCCATCTATCCTCTCATCCCTCAAAACAGAGCCTAGGATTTTGGAAACCTACAACAAGAAAGCTTAATTGTTTCAGTTTTCCATCAGAGTTCATCCCTTCCTTGAGGCAATGAGCCTAAACCAACCTAACTGCTTGGAAAGAAAAGGATGTAGGAAAGAAATGCGCTACTTGGGGGGTGAAATCTCAAAAATGTTATCTTTTTTACATTTACAGACTGAGACGCACTGATCATGCTTCAGTTATTTGAAATATGAAGGAAATAAAAATCCAACAACACACTTTCATAAGTCATATTTGTTTGGCTTTACATGGATCTTGATACTTCTATTAAAATGTTTTGTTTGACACCATGGAAAATCAGAATATTTCAGACTAAATAGCAAATCCATTTACATTATGAGGATAAGGTTCAAGAAGAACTAGAAAGCTGTCCCAAATCCTCATTATTTTCCTACGACAAGCTGGAAAGGGTCCCTTTCAGAATGATGTGGAACACTGGTCTAAAGCATTCCTCACTTTTCACTCCAGTTGCCAAACTTTCTACAGCAATCCTTCTATGGGATAACAAAATGTTGGATAATTTGGTGTGATTTTTTTTTTGTTTTTATTTTTAAACAAGATGATATTCTTTGGCGGACTCTTTTGGGGCTGTCTGAGCAGCCAATGAGATAACAACTCACTGTTTTCCCGTGACCGACTCCCATCTTAAAACTCGCTCCTCCAGTCGCTACAGCTCTTCTGCGTGAGCCCATCTCTGGCCATGGCCACCTAGACTGGGCTGGATATCTGATCCCAATTAATCAGTCTCCCCAGGTACTTGGGATCGAGACTGAAGAGAGAGTCTGTCTCTTGGCTGAGCTTGCAGCTCCTGGGAAGCCGACCAAACTGGTTTGTGGAGAGAGAATGTGGAAGACACCTTTGCTGAATCTGTCCTCCTGGCTTTGTATTTCCCAGATTCTTCTCTCCTAAGACCACATATCTTGCTACTTTGATGTCCTCCAGGATTTTGAGATGGCACAAACTTACAATAAAGCCCTCTCCTTGATGAGCTTGAGCTCATCTAATTGCATTTCTCTTGCTTGCAACTAAAGTACTTTAACAAACACACTTTTCCTTTTGCTGAGCTCAGTTAAACCAAAACCTTATTTATATCAACAAAGGACTTAATTAAGCTGTGTGGGTAACAGAAGAACTTGGATAAATATGAGTAGCTGATAGTAGTGACTTTAAAGGAAAGGGGAACATAGGCTACCCATTGAGTTGCAAAGCCCCCATCTATAATCTGTGCACATCAAACTGCCAGTGCAAAGTTTTGGGTTTTTTTTTATATGAAAGCAGAATTGGTAACAGTTATGCCCTCAGTTAATGAACAGCCTGGAACAAAGGAAGGGGAACTTTTACAGCCTGCATGAAGCAGCTGAGCGTTTAGAGGTGGAGGGAATGCACAAGAGCAAAGTTTCCACTTCAAACATGGGAGGTTTTTGTAGTGCTTATTATTTTAGGCTACCAGACTGCCTGCTTTCATGTATTGATATATTGACTCTGTAAAAAAAGAAATCATTAAAAATATAAGTTTGATCACATGTTCATAGCCATCTGCTCTGGTGACTAAGTTGGGGTGCGGAATGCCAAGAAAGGATGTACCATCTTTTGTCAACGGAGGCAAAAATAAAAATCACAGATCAAAAATCGGAACTTGGGGGAAGCATCCGGATTTCTCAAATAAGTCAAGAAATATGCAAACTGCAGACCTCTTTTAAACTCTGCAATAATCTAACTTTTTGGGTGAGTTTTGTCTGCTTGGTAAATGAATTCAGATTGATAGATGAGGATGCAATAGGAAGTGAGATCTCAGGGCCCAGATCCAAGCTCTCTGACATCACTCTAAAAGAATCTCCCCTGCCCCTGCATCTCCTCTGGTAGGGGATGAAAATTTTAAAAATGAGCCTATTTGAGAACCCTTGAAATTTTGCCTGATTTAATTTGTTAAGCATTCCATTTAAAGTCCCCAGTTTCCTGGTACAAGCCCCAAGAAAACACTTGCTCTGAAAAGAACCTTATACCATGATCTCACCTCACATTATTGGTCAATAAGAGTCTAGCAATTAGCTTTTTATAGAGTAAGGAGACAATCTTTCTTCTGAACCATATTTCTGGTTCTTTAAATTAATGGAACTTACTTTTCTTGAAGATGTTTTTAGAGTGTAGTAGAGCATGTATTCTTCATTCTTCAGCTTCAGAATTTAACTTCTAATTCCACTAAGTCTGCCCTTGGCCCTTGACCTCACTTCCAGCTGTTAAATTTAGCTCTCTGTGATTGCCATGGACAAGATGAGCTCTAGACAAAATTGGATGAAGGTAACATTTGTCATTGTCTCTTTTTCATCTTCCACATTAGCACGATATCTCCTTTTCTCCCCCATCCCCACCAAGCCATTCATGTTGCCTGGGTTAAACAGGCTCAACTTTCTCTGTAGTGTCCAGAAATCCCACTTCTGTACTTAGCCATGAATAAAACTGTATTCATTTATTTTTGTTAACTTAAAATACATGATTATTGAACATATATTATGCGCCAGCCTATGTGTTAGACATGGACACAAAAGCAAATTCCATGGGCTCAAAGCACTCATCATCTAAGCAAAAAGATAGAACATACCAAGTACACATGGACAACAGCAAAAGCCAGCAACTATCATAACAATGATTACATAGATAATAGTAATGTGACATGATAGAAGTTAGTGAAAGCCCTTGGGAGTTAGGGGGAAAGAGAATTGGAAGTGAGGGGAGATTCAGGAAGGGTTCGGGTTGTCTGAATCAAATTCATTTCTGAAAAAGTGTGAGATAACACATTTTCAGATTGGGGGCATTTGTATTTCATTATTTTAAATGGGAAAAATAAGAAAGCATTTTCAGGCATAGAGGTGAACCACACAACAGGACCCAAGGATTACAATTGAAAAACATTTGAAATTGATTGACTCTGGAAGAGCTGGGCTATATGGTCATTATATCCACATTTCTTACAAGATTAGGGGGCTGGATCATAGCCTAAAATGTAAAGTGTTGATTATTTCTTCTTATAAAAATAGTGTGCAATGAGATAGATATCTATTTTGAAGTTAGAACCAGAGAAAACTGGAATTGAGATGAACCACACTGGCATATTTATCGATCTGCTTTGGCTTAGGAGTTCATCCTTTGCAATATAGGTTTTCATAAAGAAGGATAGTAATATGATAGGTTTCTTCAAAAGTCTATTATGAATATAGAAAATGACATTTTCTTCCTGGGTAGATTTAGCCTGATCCTGCCAAATCTGTCAGGACATTGCTTTGTATACCATTCTTATTGAAGAACTCAATAGATGCCATCATTGGTGTCAGCCCATAATTGGGGGTGAGCCTGGAGTAGCACCAAAGGTCAAAGCAGTGAACATTTGCCTGTTTAATTTATGTGCAAAAAGGCCATCAAGGAAACACACTCAGAAAATGATATGAAGTCTCTAAATTATGATATTTTTTAAATGTTTTATTTATTTATTTATTTATTTGAGAGAGAGAGAGAGAGAGAGAGAGAGAGCATGAGCACAAGCAGGGGGAGAAGCAGAGGGAGAGAGAGAGAGAGAGAGAGGGAGAAGTGGACTCTCTGCTGAGCAGGAAGCCTGATGTGGGGCCTGATCCCAGGCTCTTGGAACCATGATGTGAGCCGAAGGCAGACACTTAATTGACTGAGCCACCCAGGTGCCCCTAAATTATGGTATTTTAATTCTCTATATCTATATCTATCTATCTATCTATCTATCCTACTAATTTGGGGTGTAGAATCTGGTTGTATTAGTTAGTTTATACATTTCAGTTACTGTCATTGAAAGACTTCCAAGTAACTGGTTTAAGTAAGAAGTTTCTGTGCATGCAGCACAGGGCTGATAGGGCAGCTCCCTTAGGTCAGGAATGTAGGTTCCTTTTCTTTTGCATTCAGATTCTTTGAACTTCATGTCTTCATCAGTAGGATAGGAGTGATGGCACCTCATTTTCCTCGTGAGGGTGATGAGAGGTAATGCATGCAGATGCCTGGAACATAGTAGGACCTCCCAATGTGTTCCTAATATTCACTCCCAGTCCTGCTGACTTGTACTGTCAATCCTGAGGGCCGCTTTTAAATAAGTGTATCATAGGGGTGCCTGGGTGGTTCAGTTGGTTAAGCATCCAGCTCTTGAATTTGGCTCAGGTCATGATCTCAGGGTCCTGAGATTGAGCCCTGCATCAGGCTCCCTGCTCAGCAGGGAGTCTGCTTATTTCCCTCTCCCTCTGCCCTCCCCTTCATTTGCTCTCTCAAATAAATAAATAAAATATTAAAAAAAAATAAGTGTATCATAAAACCGCACTACTTTCTCTCTTAAATCTTAAAGCATCTCTCGTTCTCTCTCCTTTGCTGGAACTATTCTGTTTCTCACTTGATGTCACCTGCCTGTTTTGAGGGGAAGGTGTGATTCTTTGGTAGAAGGGTACCAAGAGGGAGTTCTGTTGATGAACACCAGAGAAGGAGGCATCTATGGATTTTAACCTAGGGAGGTTCTTCCAAATTTTCTTCCCTGCCATCAATACTCTAAAGACATTTGACCTTGAAAGGCTAAGACACCAAAAGAAGCTCCAGGCAGTACACATCTCTAACCTTCTGTGTCGGATGGAACCACTCACTTAAAAGGTCCCAGAGATAGGCAGAGCTGTGTTTCTACATCCACAGGCTCAGGATCGTCCCATCCTACATTTCTAGATGGCTGGATAATGCACAAACTTTCTATATGGGTTGGTAATTGTGTCTTTTATTTAAAAGGCCCTCTTTGTACCCTAACCTGGAAGGAGATCCAAACTTTCTTCCTTTCCAGTCTGCTGGGCCAGTAGGCATCTAATCTAGGTAGCTGCTGGAGGCTTGGACTTATTTGGGTATATCTGAAGACCTATGGGTGCCACTGGCAGCTATTTGCATGAGGTAATTTGTCTGTAGGGAGAGAGTTTATAACCAGGAAGAGGACCTTCATGTTGAATTAGTTTCATTGCTCTTGGATTGGCCCAGCCCCTGGAAAGGTATTTCTCAGTCTTCTAAGATAAGGGCTACAGCAATGAGATGTTTCTCAATGTGTGGACTCTGAACTACCTAGAGAGAGTTGTTGAAAACATGGGTTCCACTTAAACCCTCTGAATCATAATCTCTGGTAGCAGGGTGTAGGAATCTGTACCCCACATGATTCTTATACCTACTAAAACCTGTTGCTTCAAGTGCAGTACAGGGCCATTCTCACTTGGGAGCTCATAAGCAATGCAGCATCTTGGGTCCCATCCCAGATCTCCTGAATCAGGGTCTGCCTTCTAATGAGATCTCTCAGGTGATGTTTGTTTGTTTGTTTTTATATTTTATTTATTTGAGAGAGAAAGAACATGCACGCATGAATGGGGGCAGGTAGGGGCAGAGGGAAAGGGAGAAGCAAACTCCTCACTGAACAGGGACTCCCCTTCCCCCAACTTGGGGCTTGATCCAAGGACCCTGAGATCATGACCTGAGCCAGAGGTAGGAACTTAACAAACAGAGCCACCCAGGTGTCCCTCTCAGGTGATTCTTAACGCACACTAACTTGAAAAGTACGGGCCTAATAGTTTCGGATCCATTGAGCCCAAAGGATTCTTTTCCTGACAGATTCTGTGAGATGGGAGGAGGAAGGTAAGGCACAAATAGCATTCTTTGGATGCCCAGGTGATGTACCATGGCTCATAGCATCTCACTTCCAGGGAGCCCAGAATGATTCTGGCCCAGTGAGCACTCCAAAGAAGATGGTATCAGTCTGCCATCTGCAGGGCTGGTGTCTTTGAATGTTACCAAAGGCAGCATGAACAGGGAGGAAGTGTCCTCAAATGGCTTCCTGAGGGGCAGATGCCTGGCATGGGGGTAGAGGGTAGTGAGGCTGGGGCAGATGAGGAAAGAATGGCAAGCACCATGTGTTAACTGACAGTGGTGCTCCTTCAAGCATGACTTTGGGACAACACCTGCTGATTCCCAGGGGGAGCAATCTGAGGCTCTGAGGCTTTGCGGAGGGCTATCTGTGTGACAGCAGTGCAGGCGAGGCCTCCTGAGTACATACTCAAGAGGCTGAAAGAAAGAAGATCATATTATAGTTTGTTACAGCAAATATATATGTAATTAGAGGAAGTGCCTGAGAGGTTTGCAATCAGGGGCAATTTTTAGAGTCCCAGGGGGACATTTGGCAATGTGTGGAGACACTGACATCTAGCAGGTAGAGAGGCCAGGTATACTGCTAAACATCTTTAATGCATAGGGCAGCCTCAGTACCAAGAATTATCTGGGCCAAAATGTCAATAGTGCCCAGGTTGAGAGACACTATATTGTATCCCAAAGATAGATTTACAAAAAAATCCCAGTATTTTCTATCGACTTTTACAACCACCCTGGGTGATAGTTAAAGGTTGACCATACAGGGTTAAACTAGCAAAGTGAGTACTCTCCTGGCTGGCAATCATTTCAAATTGACTATTTTTTCTAGGACCTTTTCAGATACTGAAGATAACTGATCAATCTCAAAAAGCCAGGGGAGTCTTCTGGCCTTTTAAAAATAATGGGCACTGTATTTGTCCTATTCCCTCATTTTTCAGGTATTTCTCTCACTACTATCAGTTCTGAAAAATAATGACATGTGACTCAGCAGTAACGCCACCAATTCCTGCCGAGTGAGCGCTGAGGACTGTGTTATCAGAGCCCGCCACTCTGAATACTCCCACTTTATCATGCACTGTGCCTCCAGGTTAGAAGAGGAGAGGAAATGATTATCCATCGCTTATGTACTTGCACCCAGCACTTGCTCTTCATATCTGATCAATCCTAAGCTTAAAAACAAATTACATGCATATAAAAATTACATTTTTGGAATAACCTGTTATTAGGTTTTTATTCCTGTTATCAGAGGGCTACACTGAGAACTCATAGAATAAAGGAGAAATATGATTCTGGGAAGTCAAATTTCTGGGCAGGAGAATGAAGACACTTTTCTGGGGGTGGGGCTACTGATCTCAGTAAAAATCATCTGAGAGACACTGGAAAGTAAAAATCAAATTTATTTTGATTTATGGAAAGAGGAATATAAAGTTTAAAGGAGAAGCATGTTGTAGGTAAAGGAACACTGGATTCTCAATCAGACAGATTTTGGTGTGAATCCTGCCTCTGCAGGATACTAGCTGTGTGACTATGGGCTTGTTTCTTACTCTGTTTCCATTTTGGTTAAAAAGGGATAATACTATTTACCTCATAGAATTGTGTATTGGTTAGCTATTGCTGTGTAACAAAAGCCACAAAAATCCCAGTGCCACAATACGATAAACCTTTATTTAGGTCCTGCATCTGTGGAGCACCAGGGTCAGTTGGGAGTCAGCTTATGTAAGTTGGAGTAGTTTTGTTCTCTGAGAGCGTGGGACCAGAGGTCTGCCTGAGACTATTTTTCCTTGTATTTCAAGTTTCTGCTTGTATCACATCTACTAACACTCTACTGGCCAAAGCTGTCACATGACTGAGACCAAACCCAAGGGTAGAGGAAGTACACCTCCCCAATATAAAGCCAAAGAAAGTCATATAGGCAAACCCACAGTCACCAGAGAAGGAAATATATAATTCCCATGGGAGTGAGGGGGTGCGGAGTGAATATTTTTGGACAATAAACTAATCTACCACAGGCTGTTAAAATGATTAAATTAATTTATGTCTTCAAAGCACCTTGCATAATATCTGGCACTAAAGTATTTCATAAATGTTAGTTCATTTATCCTTCTCCAAACCCAGATCTTACAGTGAAGAATGGGGAACATAAACTTAATTTCAGAGACACCATAATTATTTTAAAATAAACTTGACTTCTGTATTATGATCGGTTGGGAGAGACAGAATAAAAGGAAAAAGCAGAGATATTTAAGAAAGTAATAAAACAGAAGAAGAATAAGAGAAGAAAGAAACAATACCTCTTCAAATTTTGAGAGGGTAAAGTACGGGATAAAGAAGTAATACTTCTTGTAGCATCTGGGTGGCTCAGCTAGTTGAGTGTCTGACTCTTGATTTTGTCTCAGGTCATGATCTTAGGGTTGTGAGATGTGTCCCTTTGCCCCTCCTTGCTCATGCATGCTCTCTCTCAAAAAAAAAAAAAAAAAAAAAGAAGGAAGTAGTACTTCTATAAATAAAATATAAATTGATAAACAGAAATATAGCTACAAAACAGGAACAATAAAAATAAAGGAGAAAATTACATAAGAGACTCATCATGAGGGCAATGAGGGCAGCCTCGGTGGCTCAGCGCTTTAGCACCGCCTTCAGCCCTGGTCCTGATCCTGGGGACCCAGGATCCAGTCACGCGTCAGGCTCCCTGCATGGAGCCTGCTCCTTCTGCCTATGTCTCTGCTTCTCTCTCTTTCTCTCTCTCTCTCTGTGTCTCTCATGAATAAATTAATAAAATCTTAAAAAAAAAGAGAGAGAGAGAGAGAGAGAGACTCATCATGATACCGGGAGAGCTTTTTCAAAATACATGCACCTTTTCTTCTGCATCCCAGATTCTGAGCTACACATTTTTCACATGGAATAGGGTAGGAAAGAGAGAGGTGTATTCATAGTTTTATCACCTCCTGTCAAGGTTTTATGAAAGACTAATTAGTGTTTTAACCAGTTTTTACAGGGTCACTGAGTATGCTTTATCCTTGATACTTCAGAAGCTCTAATCTGAATGTGGTCATTATTTCAACCTACCAAGTAAACAATCATTTTCTGGGAATGTGGTGTGAGAAAGAGAGAAATAGTATCACAGGGATCAAATGAAATTGAGTTGGTTTTTTCCAATGTGATGACTTGGTCCACTCTAAGAAAAGAATATTCTTAACATAAATCATCCGATTATTAAGTATTTCACATAACCATGTTGCTCGGTATTTTATGGTAGAAAAAAGATGGTGTAGAAATTATTTTCTAGAGTACAATAGGACCTTCAATATAATCCTCTGCCTATCTTCTAGAATAAGAAGAAATGATTTGGTCAAATTTGACTTGGTTAATAAGGAACAAAAGGAACCCCTTATTAAGATGAAAAGTGTTAATATTTAACGAGGCTCTCCTGGTAAAGAGCAATGGTAAATTGTCTTTATATTACATGCTTAAGAGAAGCAAAGACATAGCAATTCATCCTTCTTTAATTTTTGTATTGAAACTCTTGTTCGCTTCTTGTCTGTGCCATCTTGCTTTTTGGTCATACTACCAGTAACCGGCACACAGGAGATACTCAAAAATTGGGGCAAGGTGAGGAAAAGGACATTTTTAAAAAGATAATTAGCAAAAATCTAACTTATCGAGGATAGGAGTGGGCACATGGAGAAGCTATCACCTTCACACTCAGATTCCTCAAAAAAAAAAAAAATGTTCGTACTGCTTGGAGAAATGAAAGTCTGTCTTTCTGTCTTTCTTTCTTTCAAATATCTAGGGTTTATATAAAAAAAGCTAGGTCTGGAATGTAAAGATGTTTAAAAAAAAAGCATCTCTTGAATGGTTGCTATAAACTGATAGCCTGAGGTAAGGAGTGACTTTTAAAAGAAAACAACTAATTTTTAACTGAAAGGCTTCATGGTCTCCAAGGAACCTAGTAATAAGAGAGCAGAATGCAAGAATTTTCTAGAATTTTTCTTCTCCCACTCTCTGCTCACTCTTGCTGGCCTCCTTGCTCTTCCTCAAACACACTAAGCTTACTCATTCCTACACTGAGGTCTTTCCACTTGCTCTGGCCTCAGCCTAGTAAGCATTTCTCCACCTGGATATCTGCATGCCTTCCTTTCTCTATTTATTTAGGGATGCTTAAATATCATTCCCTCACAGAGTTATGTCCTTACCATCTTACCCAAAATTGTTCCCAGTTTCCTTCTATCCCCTAACTTGCCATTAATTTTCTTCATATCACTTCCTACTACCTGACAGCATATTATACACTTATTTTGCCAATAAGTTTATTGTTTATTCTTCACTAGAATGTAAGCTCCATGAGGGCAGGGCCTTCGTTTTTCTCACTGCTATATCTTCAGTGTCCAGGACAGTACTTGTGTACCTAGTAGATAATTCCATTAAATGAATGAATTCCTGTAGGGTGGTAAAGACATAATTGTCTGTTCACCATAGTTCTAAAGATGAAAATATCCTTAACACAAAGAAGGGTGTTTGACTACCACAGCTTTATAAAAAATTCATTTGAGGAGCACCTGCATGGCTCAGTCAATTGAACGACTGAGTCTTCATTTCGGCTCAGGTCATGATCTCAGAGTTGTGGGATAGAGCCCCAAGTCAGGCTCCTGCTTAAGATTCTTTCTTCCTCTCCCTCTGCCCCTCCCCTGGCTTACTCTCTCTTTCTAAACAAACAAATACATAGATAAAATCTTTAAAAAAATTCGTTTGAATATATGCATTCTTTCTTCTAAAAGCCATTTAAATCTACCAGACATGGAGCACTGTGCTTGGTGTTCTATGTATAATTTTTTTGTTGTTGTTCTATGTATAATTGAAGTGAATAAGGCAGAGTTTCTGCCTTAAGAAATGATAATTCAGAGGTGGAGTAGAGTCTCTCTATGTGGCTCCTGGGGTGCCACTCACTGACATATACATACAACATAAATCATGCCTTCCTAAAAGCTATGAAGTACACACCCGTCCTACTATACACAACCCTTAGGAGACAGCATTTCTTGTCTTTTCAGCTAACTGGTACTTCCTCAACAATCCAGATGCACAGGACCTTCAATCATTCATTCAACAAGCCTTTATTGAGCATCTACTACATAAAGAAAAGTGCCAGAAGTGGGGATACCAAAGTGACCCCAATAGAGTGTGGAGACAGACAAGTAAACAGGCAAATACAGCACACATGGTAAGTATATGGGTGGACTTCCAGGAGAGGACATAGAAAGGGTTTCCAATCCCATCTTGGGAGATGGGGGAGATTTGAGCAAGTTTTCCTGAAGAGGATGTCTCTAAGTAGATTCTCTACAGGGAAGCCTGTATACCGTTTAAACCTCTGTAATTATAGCAGACTACATGTTGGATTTATTAGCTTTGCTTCCTGATGACAATGCTGACCTCTGTAGGGAATGGAGCATGTTTAGGTTACAGTGGGTGATATGGCCACAACACTGGGGAAGCAGCAGGCTTTTGGGCTCTGTCAGGGGCAGGAGGAGGGTGAGCTTGTGAAGTACGTGAGGGATCAGGAAGCAGCTGCTCTGGTGAGCTGGCAGGAGGAGAATAAACAAAAGCTGTGGTTGTGGAGGGAGGTGAGAAAATAAGTATGGAGAGAACAGGCAAGAACGGGAGCGGGAGAAACAGTCACAGAATATGGGTGAGTATGAGGAAGTCTGTCCTATGCATTGTGCTTTGAGGAGCATAGAAACAAAGTCTTTATATACTGTACATAAATAAATCCCCTCATTATTTATATAATTATGCAAATACTCTAATAGCAGCATTGATAGAATTCAAATTCAAAACACAGAAAAAAGTTCACCCACATTTTTTACCACCCCAACAAATGTACTTTAATTTTTGTGGCTTTCCAGGCCCAGCAGGAAAAACCTTTAAAATGTTTCTATCTCTGTAATCAGAGTACTAATATGATTTTATGGCCAAGTCTTTGTCATCTCCAAGCTCTGTAAATGTTATGTAATGAACACCTGTACTTCTCTTTGCCATGTCTTCAGCAAGTGCATGCAAGCTTTTACAACAGGACCCCAGAGAGGCAGCTTAAGGGGAAATGTGGAAGTGAGTGTAGCCAGCTGTGCTAAAGCAAGCACAGTTGTGTGTAAGCACCTTGTCAGCTCTAAAGCACAAGGCCAAAAATACACATGTGGCAGAAATAAAGTAAAAGAAAGCAGATTATATTGAAGTGGTTGCAATCTTCCTCCTTCGCTGATTAGGAAGGGTTCTTGCTTATTTGGTCAGTCCACAGTCTTCTTATTTTCAGAAATAGGGAAATAGGGAAAATGAACACATAAAAGGAAAAAAGAAAAACAGAAACAACAAAACCCTCTCAATCTACATAATAAAGCTGTATTATAAAGCTTTGTAGGATCCTTGCGTGGCTCAGGGGTTGAGCATGTGCCTTCAGCCCAGGGCGTGATCCCAGAGTCCCAGGATCAAGTCCCACATCAGGCTGCCTGCATGGAGCCTGCTTCTCCCTCTGCCTGTGTCTCTGCCTCTCTCTCGCTCTGTCATGAATAAATAAATAAAATCTTAAAAATAAAAAAAGCTTTGTAGTAAAGAACTAAGGTGAAGACAGAGCAGGGGACACTGGAAAATGGAACAGTTCTCTTGCAAACACCATAATGACATTAAAATGACATAGTCCTGGTAAAAGTTTAATATAGACTTTCTGAAAAAAACAAAACACTCCATGTGTATTGTAGATTTTATTGTGTAGCACAGTTTACAAATAATAATAAAATATGTATACCTTTTATTATAAATTCTATATAAACAATTGATTCTCGCAGAATGCTTTTATTGATTTTCGTTGAGCTCTAGTAGCCACTGCAATTGACAAATGAATATACTTCTGACATAAACAATGGTTAATATTTTTGTTGATGTTAACAAGTTAGCCATAAGAAAGTGAAGCAAAAAAAATATGTTTAACTTTACACATTCATCAATGATGTGAGTGGGAGACTGCTGAATCAGATAATAGTTTTTGAATACTTTTGAAAGAATATTTTCTCAATTTTATGCACTATTCATAATATAATGGCTATAGGCACAATACACCTTAGAGTTCAATCTGTATTATTAGCATTTTTCTATGACTTTCTTTTTTTTTATTTATTTATTCATGATAGTCACACACACACACACACAGAGAGGCAGAGACACAGGCAGAGGGAGAAGCAGGCTCCACGCAGGGAGCCCGACGTGGGATTCGATCCTGGGTCTCCAGGATCGCGCCCTGGGCCAAAGGCAGGCGCTAAACCGCTGTGCCACCCAGGGATCCCTCTATGACTTTCTTAAGTCTAGACATCCAACAAAACAAAAAAATCAAGCCCTGATTTGTAATGCTTGCTGATTTCCATGGTGTAAACACTCCTACAATGGCCAATTTTCAAGCTACCAAAATGATGTCACTGAACACAGACTTAGAAAGAGATGCCAAAAAAGCACTATTATATAGTATTTCTACAATACAGACACAAAGATGTAAAGAAACCTCAAGAATATAGATGGAGTAGAATGTAGTAAAATAATTAGAAAGTGATGGATTTTGAACATTTATCTAACAGCTTTATTAAAGTATAACTGACATTGAATTGCACGTGCTTAAAGTATATAATTTGAGAAGTTTTGACACATGTATACATTTATGAAACCATCATCACCGTCATGATGATAAACATATCAATTACCCACCCCCCCCAAATTTCCTTATGCCCCTTTGCAATCTTTCTGCCTCCACTGCTTCTTACCTCTACCTCCAGACAACTACTGATCTGCATTTTATCACTACAGATTAGTTTTCTATAAAAGGAATCATGGACTGTGTACTCTTTTGTTTGGCTTCAGCATAATTATTTTGAGATTCACTCATGTTGTTGCATGTCCTTTTTTCCTCTGAGTATTGCATATTTATCACCTTTGTTTATAATCTATTTTGTTGTAAGTTTATATAATTTAATTTTTAATAATGGATGTGTTTAACAACCAGCTGGCAAAATTCCTGAAAATTTAACAATCAGCTCTTTCAAGCTGGTGCAAGCTGGCTCTGGCATACTTCTGGTGGGCTGTGTGCGTGCGTGCGTGTGTGCATGTGTGCGTGTGTATGTGTTTGTGTGCATGTGCCTAGTTTTAGAGAAGGCTGAGAGACTTTGGGACAGCTGCAGGGTTTGGGAATAATTGAAAATGAATGAAAGAGAAGAGAGAATATCTAACAAGTTCCTCTGTGTTCTCTCTTTGGTGTTCTTTGAGAGAAACTGCAGTAAAACGCTAATTAAAAATTACTTTTGATTGCTGGCTTGTTGTTTTAATTAATGCATGATGAGACGACAATACAGCTGGGCTTCGGGTATTTTACACAAGGGACTTTTATCATGGAGGGTTCCAAGAGAGACCTCCAAAAGCCAAAGTCAATAGGGGCAAACTGGTAGAAAGGGATTTGGAGTGAATGACTGGGCACGAGGATGCTGAGACTCAGTTGCTCATGTATCAGGTGTCATGGTCATCTCTGAGCTCTCCTAGAATGCATTGGATAGACGGGTATGTGGGAGAAGGCCTGGGTTTCATTCTGGATCGCTGGCAGATTGTGTTTAGGGGGCAGTAATTTGGGATGTAATGCTCACTGTGTACTGCCCCTAACATATCCTCAGGCAGAGCCTGGGGGCATGGGATGGGGGTTGTGCCATGCTACTTCTATACCGTAACAAACTAGAAAAGTTAGTAAGGAGAGCTGCAACAAGGAAGAAAACTATTTACTGAGTGTTTGCTACATACAAGGCACTCAGCACATTATCTGAGCTAACAACCAGAACAACTGTGTGGTGATTAGTAGCATTTACTCTCATTTTACAGGGAAGTTAAAATCCTTTGATGAAAGTCACATCAGGAAGTGGTAGGGACAGTGTTTGAACTCAGGTCTATCCGATGCTTCCGGTCCTAATTTCTACACTGTACAGCCTTCTTGTTTGCTGAGCTATAGGTAACTCAGCACACAAGCACTTAAAAATTACAGGCCTGGCTGGCAAAGGGCCTTTTCCCAACTCAGTGACAGCATCCCTGGCTGCTTGGAGAGTGTGCCCGGAGATGACACTGGAGCCCGATCACCTGGGGCCTTTTACACTTGTTTTGGAAATTTGGATTCTCTCCTAAGGGCAATGGGGTTGCCATTGACAGAGGTTAGTGTGGAGTAATAAGCTCAACTATGCATTCGAGAAAAATAGGTTGGAGAGCAGTTTGGCTAAAATATAGATGGAAGATACCCCAAAATATAAGGTAGAGGTACTTGTCCTCTCTCCTTTTAAAAATTTCCTTTCCGGATCCCTGGGTGGCGCAAGGGTTTGGCGCCTGCCTTTGGCCCAGGGCACGATCCTGGAGACCCGGGATCGAATCCCACACTGGGCTCCCGGTGCATGGAGCCTGCTTCTCCCTCTGCCTATGTCTCTGCCTCTCTCTCTCTCTCTCTCTCTCTGTGACTATCATAAATAAATAAAAATTGAAAAAAAAATTTCCTTTCCAACTATTCTTTTGCAGATCAGGTTCAGAGATAAGTAATTTGCCAAGGTCACACTGCTTTTTAAATCCTGTATCAGGATTTAAAAACTTTAGTTCATACAGTGAAGGAAGGATTTACTATCCTCTCAGATCTGAGGAAGAACAAAGGATGACTGAAAGTGGGAAAAGCAGGGTGGATAAGGCGAGAAAGGCTGCTGTAACAAAGACATAGAAAACTAGTGGCTTAAGTAAGTAAAAGCTCATCTCCCAAGAAACAGTCTAGAATGAGATATCTTGAGCTGGTAGGCTGTCTCTGCTATACAGGAACATTCAGGGACCCTGGTACCTTCCATCTCGATACCTTGTAATCTTCCTGAATGTCCACATGGCTGCTGCTGATTGACCTCCACATTCATGGCAAGGGGGAAAAAATAGTGTCTAGGTCAGTCTTTTAGAAGACCTTCTGTTGCTGGTATCATGTATGTCCACATCCCATTGGTCTGAAGTAAATCATGTGGCCTAACTGCAAAGGTGACTGGGAAATGTAGTTTCTTCTTGGGTGATTATATGCCTACCTAAGGCATAGGGATTCTACTACTAAAAGAAAGGGAAAAATGAATACTGTATGATCTTTCTAAGTCTTTCATTACAATTGCTCCTAGGGAAGTCATGTGGCAAAACAGCAACAAAGGCTGCCCACATAATAGATGCTCATACAAAACAACCAATGAAAACAATATTCTGCAACAATTTGGAAAACAATGTCCTGTGGCAAATAGTGTTTCTACTAGACTGAGAGAATACATTTAGTGTCCTTGTGTTCATGTTATTCCTCTAGCTCTCTTGGCATTTTAGCATCGTTGGAAGATGGTGGCAATGTCAGAGTATTTCCCATGGCCAGGGCCTTTGTAGATCAGTCAACAATTGGTCATAATATTCTGCTTGTTCTTGTGAGAGGTGAGAACCAATAGAGACACATGATTGATGAGCATCAATGAAATGAGTGATGCTGGTTGATGGGGCCAGTGATGGTTGGAGAAAAATGACCATGGGCAACTACTCTTCAGCTCTAACCATTGATTGCCATGAAGGAATTTGAGTAGGGTTTCCAGGAATTTGAAATTCTCAGTAGAATACAGAAATATGGGTTTTTAGCACGTAATCTAATTTTTAAATTTTGGCTTAAATATTTTAATATCACTCTGTGGGCCAAAAAGAACACCCCTGTGAGCTGAGATTGAGCTCTGGTCTCTGTTTTAATGTTTCAGAGCTTATTTTGTCATTTATAAAGTGGGAGCAATACTCACCTCAAATAATTATAGGGTGAGTAGAAAGAAATAGTGTATGACAAGGGCAGATAATCATTATTGCATCTGATTTTTTTTCATAATGAATTTGCCTTAATATTAGGACATTCTCAGATCCCATCCTAGTGGATAAGAAGTTCAAGATGGATATTCCAAGAAAGATTAATATTCTAGAGTGTACAAGATTTACTAGAATTGGGTGTTCTGTTTCAGGTATTCAATGCTCTCCTAATTTACACTTCCCAACATTTATTTTTGGAGGTGTTGTGGTAAAGATTTAGGTCTAGCTAATCTGAGCAACCAGTTTGGGTTAGAGATAAGGATGATTAAATTCATCCTCTACTCATCCCTTGTTCGCTGTGTGACTTTGGCTCAGTTACTCAATATTCCTATGCCTTGCTGTTCTTATTTTAAAAGTGAGAATAATAGTAACTTACCTCATAAAATAATTGTCAGGACTCAATGAGATAATACATATAAAACCCTTAGTGTTTTTTGGACTATATATAATGGACATATAGTAAGTATTCGATAAACATTAATCATAATTAACTATTTTGTCTCACCCAGGTGGATGATATATAAAATAGATTTTTTAATCTTTTGATTTTTGACAAAACATATTTTCAGGCAAACCACCTTACTTAGTCAACATCCTGAGCTGTTTATTCTCTGGGAGAACTGGGATAATACAGTAGATAAAAATCTTAGGAATATTGCTTAAATTGTCCTTTGTGCAACTCCCTACAGTAAAAGGATAGTCAGGTGTAAAGTGTTCTAAAACAACAAAGTGACCTTTAAAGAAAAGCAATTTATTCATAAAGTAAATCACCAAAGAAAAAGGGGAAAAGGTCTTCTTGTATATTGCTAGTATCAGATCTTCGGGCTGGTGCATTGTTTTGCTTCACTTGTGTTGGTTACACACTATATGTAGACTTTTTTATTTCAGAGCTGATGGAGCCTGTGAAAAAGGAATATTAAAATTTATGACAGTAAATGATACACAACCTGTTCTACAGAAAGCCCCATAGGCAGAATAGTGGATGTGAAATACAATGCGTACTTTCAAAAAAGTGGCAATTAAGCTCCTTTTCAAAAATAGACAAATTCCCATAGGATTAGTTAAACCTATTGATCATCCTTATCTTTATTACTATTATTATTAGTAGGAGCATTAATAATTACTGATTTTTACTAGGTGTTTCCTATGGACCATCCATTGAGTAAACTGCGACATGCTTTATCTCACTAAATTCTCTCAACAACTCTATGAGTTAGGAGCTATTATTTCCTTTTCAGATGAGGAAATCAATGCTTAGGAATGTTAACTAACTCGCCCTGTTTCATAAGTTTGTAAGTGGCATGACTTGGCTTTTCACCTAGCACTTCATAGCTCCAACGTCCATAATTCTGTGAGGGAATGAAAATTTTGATGAGTGAAATGGAAAGACAGGAAGAAAGAAAGAAAAAGAAAGGAAGGAAGGAAAAAGGGAAGGAAGGAAAATAAGAGAAAAAAGAAGGAAGGAAAAAAAGAATGAAAGGCAGGCTTCATTTTGCAGCTTTAAGCCCTTTCCTGGAGAGTATGTCTGAACTGAGTGCCTCATTGTGGGGCTTTCCACAGACAAAGTAATCAGGCTGCTGAGAGCTGTGGAGACAGAGAGAAGGGAAGCCAGAGGTTCAGGAAGGGAGGCTAACAAGCAGTGGGAGATTTTGAAGACCAGCGCTGAATGCTCTGCCATTTTGGCAGCAGTGTTGACATCTCATGGGCGTTCTTTGAAATCCTGACCTATTTGTTCTAAGGATAGCTTTTATTGTCTCTGTTGATGATCACTATACTGGGATTCCTGGGAAGTCCTGCTTTCAAATATCCTGTTCCATTGTCCTCACAAGCACATTCAAACTTGTCAGTCTAAGTTTGGGAATTGCGGTCTTGCAATTATGGGCATGATTTTCGGAGCCCCTCAGTTCCAGTTCATTGACTCCAGCTGGCAAGGTGGATCCTCTCTCTGAGTGCAGTCAGCCTCTGTCAGAAGACAAGAACATCCCAGTGACAGCTCTGACAATCTCCCATTCTCCTGTGTGGAGAGGCAATGTTGTGTAGGACTCTGGATTGTTGGTTAATTTTACCTATGGTGCCACCATACTTCATTTGTGTTGTTTAATTAAATAGTCTAACTCCCTCTTATGGTAATAATTTAACATATATACTTACTTTGATCGCTTTTAAACATAATTGGTGGTTTGGATGAATTTATCTATAATTACAGAATGTTGTCCTTGACTATGTCAAGTTTCTTTTTGACAAAGAAACTACTTCAATCGTGAAGCTATTGGCCTTGAATTGGATGAAACACAAACTAGGTATACACTCATAAAAATATAAGAGCAGAAATATTTTTCTCTATAACATGCTGGGGGAGAAAACTCAAACTAATTTTTGTCATATTAAAACAAAATACTGTTTATATTTTTATGTTGGCTTTGGAGCCCACCCACCACATCTTTTTTCTTTGTAATTTAAATTCAATTTGCCAAAATATAGTATAACACCCAGTGCTCATCTCGTCAAATGCCCTCCTTAGTGCCTGTCACCCAGTTACCCCATCCCCCTTCCCACCCCCCTTCCATAACCCTTTATTTCCTAGAAATAGGAGTCTCTCATGGTTTGTCTCCCTTTCTAATTTTTCCCACTCAGTTCTCCTCCAGCCACATCTTGTTAGGCAGTGCTGTGAAGAACACTGGACATTGGGAGACCTGTGCTCTAGTTCTGGCTTTGTCATTGTATCATCCAGAATTCTTTGGGTTGTAAGTTGCAGACAGGGCAACTTGAAATCACCTAAACATAAACGGAGTTTATTGCTTATGTAACCTAGATATCCAGGGTAGATCTGACCTCAGGTACCTCCAAGGAGTAAATTATATCATCAAGAGTTAATTTTTTTCTATTTCTCAATTCAACCTTTTGCTTGTCTGCTTCATTCTCAGACTACAAGTGGCAGCTTACTACAGCTCTGGTGTCATCTCCTCCCAGGCTGCAGACCAGAATAAAAAGGCAAGAATCTTTTCCAGAAATCCTGTTTCATTCTGATTGGACAGGCCTCCTGTTACTCCTAAACCAATCACTATGGTGTTTTGATCAACCATATTTGGATGGAGCTTCATCTCGACCCCTTAAGAGAGGGAAGGGTAGATGTCCAGACAAAAGTGGGGGCTGTTGCCAGAAGGGGGAATTTATACCTGGGGAGTGTCAATGCCACTCACCAACTGTGTGACCCTAGGAGGATAATTATTAACTCTATGAGTAGAGTTAATAATGTCTACTAAAAATGGATTAAAAATTGCTTGTAGACTACATATACCTATTCTTGTGCTTTGTTAACTATACAGTATTATACAATCTTGTGTTATTATTTTTAGAAGTTTGTCTATAATCTACACCTAGAAGTGAAATTGATGACTTATACATAGGCTATGTACATCTTCAACCATACCAGGTAATGCCAAGTTGTTTTCCACCATTTGCAGTGGGTAAGAATTCCTGTTGTCTTACATTAAACCTTAAGCATTACATGTTCGGTTACTTCCTAATCCAGTGGATATGAAGTGGTATCTTATTGTTAAAATTAGCGGTTTCCTATTAATTAACAAAGAACATCTTTTCTCATATATGTTTTTTAACTATGTCATATTTGTTGACTATATTCAGAGAATGTACTTATTCATATATTTTGCCCATTTAAAGTATTGTGCTGTTTGTTTCCTTTCTCAACTATTCATAAGATTCCTTGTGTTTTTAGGATACTAATACTTTGCTGATTAACTTATTGTCGACACTTATCCCAAGTTTATCGCTTGCCTTTTCACTTTTTGATGGTGTCATTTGATGAATATAAACTCATAATCTTAACAGTCCAATTTACCAATCAATCTCATCCTATAAGGTTTGTAATTTTTGTGCTACATGTAAGAAAACTTTCTGCTCCCTAACCTATAAGGTCATAAAGATACTCTCTTCTAAAAGTTTTAGTGTTTTACCTTTCATATTTGAATTCTTAATCTACTGGGAATTTATAATGTATGTTGTAAGATAGGCGTTCAATTTCAAATTTTCCACATGGACAACGAACTGTCCCAGCACCATTTATTCAATGACTATTTTTCTCTATGGCTGTGAAGTGCCACCTCTATCATACATCAAATATCCTTGTAGACACGTGTCTGTTTTAGGTTACCTGTCCTACTCCTTTGGCCTATCTGTACATCCCTGTGTCAATAAAGGTATTTAGAAAAAACAAAACAAAACACAGGGCTTAAAAAAAAAATCACATTGCTTGTGATGGGATGTGGCTAGAGTGTGGCATAGAGAATCAGCACTGAACCCAGTGAAGGTTTTTTCCCATGTTTCATCTTATATATCAACAGTGCTTTGCTGATCTAGTTTCAAAAAGTTTTATTAAGTTCTGCTTCATAGATGTCATTGCTCATCTCTATTCTTGTCCACCCATGTGTAACAATGGCATTTTTGTGTGTGTGGTTTTTTTAATCCCTGGTGGTATTCCATTAAATAAAGTTTGAAAATCTGAGAGATTTGGCAAAGTTTATGTATGTCTTTTTATCTGTAGAAAACTTGGACACTGAGAAATACTTTTGGAGAGAGGACTTGAAAGATTCATAGTTTCAAAGTGGAAGGTTCAGTAATCAGTAAATCTGGGTAAAAATGGGGCTGCTCATAAGCTGGGATTTCATGTAAAGAGACCTTCCAAAACATTCCTCCTGGGCCACTCACACAAAAAATTCCAGAAGGAAAATGATTCTTATGGCTCTTTTAGCCTACAGCATACTATTAATACTTGATGAAATATAATAGGACTAAAATAAAGGCAGATAGAGGTTAGCCAGAAAGGATATAGATAAAAAATATACATAATTTTTTGAATACGGCTTTTTAGCCTACAAATATATTTTTTTCTCCCTGAGAATAGGTTTATTATCATTGTATGTTCTGCCTCAATGTGATTTTACATTGACAATACAAAATAACATGATTTTTATCTTCCTACTTTAATTTTCTGGCCCTTCTCCAGTGGCATTGACCACCTTTGTTGTTCCTCAAAGAAATTTCTTTGCCTGCAGCACTCCCAAAGAATAGGCTTGAGCAAAATTTCATGGAGAGACAAATTCAAATGGCTACCTGCCTGAAATAAGCTAACCGTGTTAGAAGAAATAGGGGAGTGAGATCCTAGGACTGCATGATTAAAATAGAAACTAAACTGTTTAGCTCAGAGATCACGTCTTTTCAGGCTGTAGTGTCTGGCACACTAAGTATGTATGTGGTGGTTATTGATAATAATTATAAGTATGAATTGAAGAATGTGTAGGAAAGCAGCTGCCCTAAGATGAATTGGACCAGAGCCACAGTGAACGATGTCTGATTAATTAAAAACCCTGGTCCTTATTAAAATCACCATTATATTCAACAGAAGCCTGCCAAGGAAATATACAGCAAGGTTAAAGACTGCATGTGCAATTCAGATATCAGCTGTGCTCTTGGCCTTTGACTTCTGCATCTGAACATGTTGACTCTCAGCCAGTGGGATGTGGAAGTCAGTTCTCTTTCATTTCCCCAGTCAGAATCCCTCCACTCAAGTGATGTTTGGCGTTGACAAGCAAAGAATTGGTACAAACATTTTGTGGAGAAGGTGGAAGATTGGAATTTATGTTGCATATCCCACAGCAAACAAGTTTAAAAGTTTGCTTAAATATTTCTAATTTCCCCAATCTTTTGGCTTACCCCAAGGGAAGAACTCTCTCTGGCTTCTTGCAGTTACCCCCAACCATGCTGGACTCTTTTCTCTATATTCTACCTTTATTTTCTTTTTTCTCACTCTTCAGAGTAACTTGGATTCTCATCATCTTATGAATAGCAGGTTAGCTACCATGCTTCATCATTTGGTCATATCCTCGAGGTTCTTATATCACTCTAGTGGGCTTATTCATACCTTTAACAAGCATTTATTGTGGTTTATCATGTGCCAAGCACTATTCTAAGATCTAGAAATACAGCAGTGAGCAAAACAGACAAAAAGTCTTTTTTAAAAAAAAGGTTATTTATTTATTTGAGAGAGAGAGAGCACAAGTGAGAGAGCACATGAGCAGGAGGGGGGCAGAGGAAGGGGAGAAGGGAGCCCACTGAGCAGGGAGCCTGACCCATGACCCCAGGATCATGATGTGAGCTGAAGGCAGATGCTTAACTGACTGACTCACCCAGGTGTCCAATATAGGCAAAAATTCTTACTATCAAAGAGCCTATAATGGAAGGAGATGGATAGAAATAAATAAACAAGACAAACAATAATTAGAATGTGTAACAGCAGAAGAATTAGAGAGGAAGTGGTTCAAGATGGTAATATAAGAAGATTCTGATCTCATCTTCTTCCATGGATATAACAAATATGCAGCTCAAGAAGCAATAATTCTTTCTAGAAAGAGCTTGAGAACTAGTTGAATACTTGCTCTACAATAAAGGACTAAAATGACCACACGTAAATGGGTAGGAGAGATAGACAGCTCTCACCAAAAACCTTACCCATGCACAGGGACCCACAATTAGGAGGAATCTCAAAAAATAAACAAACAAAAATACATATAAACAGAGCTTCTCCTTAAGGGGCAAGGAGTTTGTGCTTTATACCAGGCACCCCAGTCCTCAAGTTCTGCACCAGAGAGACAAGCCCCCAAAATATCTGACTTTGAAAACCAATGGGAATTACACCCAGAGGGAATGGATGGCTTTGGGAATGATCATGCTACTCTTTCAAAAGCTTGTGCAGAGACTCATTCACCCAGGGACCCAGTGCAAAAAGCAGCAGTTTGAAAAGAGCCTCGGCCATAGATGAAAGATTCATTTGCTAAACTTAAAGCCTCTGCCAGAGGGGCAGATGTCTGTTGAGACTCCCTGGGGAGGGAATACTAGCAGACATCATTTTTATGGCCTCCCTCTACTTTGCTTGAACTAGTGTTGGCAGGCAGTATTTTTGTACCTTCACTCTAACCACTTAGCAGTGGGCAAATAGCATAGCACTGCCAGAGTGGCAGGTGAGAAGCCCTGCCCACTGTGCTGCTCATGTGATGCTGCTAGACACAGTGGACAACCAGATCTGCCCTCCTGAGCCACTCACATAGCCCCAACAGAGCCAACAGGTGTATGCAGCCCACACAGAGTAAGAGAAACATAAAGCTCGGGTTCCTAGGAGGGACTGCATTTCTGGACCCTATGGGTCTTAAACAATCGGAGAGATAGCTCAAGGGATAGCCAAGAACTAAGGCAGGGTTAAACAATGAGGTTCATCTACACAGGACAGGTAGAGATAAGCACTGTTTCACAGAAACAAGCATAGAGAGTCAAGCAAAATAGGGAAACAAAGCTATATTCTAGATGAAGGAATAAGGTAAAATTTGAGAAAAAATTCTTAATGAATTGGAGTTAAGTGATTTATCTGATAAAGAGCCAAAGCAATGGTCATAAAAATGCACACCAAACTTGAAAGAAGAGTGGATGAATACATAGAAAGCTTGAACAAAGAGACAGAAAATATAAGAAAGTGCTAAACAGAACTCACAGAGCTAAAGAACACAATAACTGAGCTGAAAAATACACTAGAAGGAATCAACAGCAGACTAGATATAGGATAATGAATCCTGTAAGATTCATTTACTACTCCTGAAGATAAGGCAGTGGAAATCACCCAAACAGAATAGCAAAAGGAAAACATAATTTTGAAAATAAAGATAGTTTAAGGGATATGTAAGGCAATTTCAAGTGTACTAAATTTTTCCTATAAGGGTCTCAGAAGAAGGAGAAAGAGGAGAAGGAGGAAGAGGAGGAGAGGGGGAGGAAGAGGACAGAAAGGGGCAGAACATGTATTTATATAAATAATGGCTGAAAAGCTCCCTTAACCAGAAGAAGGAAACAGAAATCCAGGTCCAGGAAACAAAGAGAGTCCCAAACAAGATGAACCCAACATGGTCCACACCAAGACATGCCATAATTGAAATGTCAAAAGTTAAAGATAGAGAGAGAATCTTAGAAATAGCAAGAGAAAAACAACTGATTATATGCAAAGGGAGCCCCAAAAGACTACCAGCTGAGTTTTCTGCAGAAATTCTGCAGGCCAGAAAGGAGTCACACAATACATTCAAGTGCTGAAAGGAAAAAACCAAAACCAAAACCAAAAAAAACCTTCCAACCAAGAGTACTCTATCTGGTAAGATTATCATTTAGAATTGAAAGAGTTTCCCAGACAAGCCAAAGCTAAGAAAGTCCATCACCACCAAACCAGCCTTACAAAAAAACATTAAAGGAAATTTAAGCCAAAAAGAAAAAGTTATAACCAGAAGTAAGAAAATACGTAAAAGAAAAAAAATATCTCCCTGATAAAGGCAAACTATAGTGAAAGGAGTGGATCAACCACTTATAAAGGTAGGATGAAGATTAAAAGATAAAAGTAAGAAAATCAACTATAACTACAATAAGTAGGTAAGGGAATAAAATAAATAAAATAAGAAGATGCAAAATATGTCAAAAACATAAAACATGAAATAAAAATGTAGTGCTTTCAGAATGTGGTCTCACTTAAGTGACTATTAACCTAAAATAGACTGCTAATATATAATCATATATGAACCTTATGGTAACCATAAACCAAAAATCTACCAGTCAAAATTTAAAAAGAATTAGGATACACAAAAAAAGGAGAATGAGAAAGGAACTAAACATGACACTAAAGAGTGTTATTAAATCACAAGGGAAGAGAGGAAGAGAATAAAGGAGCAGAGAAGAACTACAAAAACAACTAGAAAACAATCAATAAAATGGTAAAGACTATCAATAATACTTCAAATGTAAAAAGATTAAATTCTCCAATCAAAAGACATAGTGTGCCTGAATAGACAAAAGGCAAGACCCATCCTACAAGAGACTCACTTTAGATCTAAAGATACTACAAACAAAGTGAAGGGATGGAAAAAGATATTCCATGCAAATGGAAATGAAAAGAAAGCTGGGGTAGTAATACTCATGTCAGAGAAAATAAACTTTAAAACAAAGACTAACAAGACACAAAGAAAGGCATTGCATAATGATAAGGGGGGGTCAATACAACATAAAGATATAATATATGTAAACATGTATGGACTCAACAGAGTACTAACTAAACATATGAAACAAATATTAACGGAAAAGGAGAAATTGATTGCTGTACAATAATATTAGGGAACTTTAATATCCCACTTACATCACTGGATAGGTCATCTGGACAGAAAAATCAATAAGAAAACATTGGTCTTAAATGACACGTAAGACCAGATGGACTTAGTAAATAATTACAGAATATTCTATCAAAAGCAGCAGAATAAGCATTCTTTGCAAGTGTACATAGAACATTCTCCAGAATAGATCACATGTTAGGCCATAAGCAAGTCCCAATAAATTCAAGAAGATTGAAATCATATTAAGCATCTTTTCTGACCACAGTGGTACGAAACTAGAAATCAATTAGAAGACAAAAATTTTAAAAATGCAAAAATGTGGAGATTAAACAACATGCTGCTAATTAACCAGTGGGTCAATGAAAAAATCAAAAGGGAAATAAAAAAATACCTCAGACAATGAAAATGGAAACACATTCCAAAATCCATGAGATGCAATGAAGACAGTTCTAAGAGGGAGGTTTGTAGTGATACAGACCTACCTCAAGAAACAAGACAGGGATCCCTGGGTGGCGCACTGGTTTGGCGCCTGTCTTTGGTCCAGGGCGCAATCCTGGAGACCTGTGATCGAATCCCACGTCAGGCTCCCGGTGCATGGAGCCTGCTTCTCCCTCTGCCTGTGTCTCTGCCTCTCTCTCTCTCTCTCTCTGTGACTATCATAAATTAAAAAAAAAAAAAGAAAGAAACAAGACAATTCTCAAACAATCTAACTTTACACCTAAAGGAACTAAAAAAAAGAAGAAAAAATGAAGCTCAAAGTTAGTAGAAGGAAGGAAATGATAAAGAGTAAAAATAAATGAAATAAGGACTTTAAAAAACAATAGAAAGAGGTGGGGGTGGGGGAGAAAAAAAAAACAATAGAAAGATCAGTGAAACTGAGAGCTGATTCATTGAAAAGATAAATAAAATTGGCAAACCTTTAGCCAGACTCACCAAAAATGAGGGCCCAAATAAATAAAATCAGAAATGAAAAAGATAAAGTTACAACCAATATGGCAGAAATACATAGGATTATAAAAAATTACTATGAATAGTTATACACCAACAAATTTGACAACCTACAAGGAATAAATTCCCAGAAACACAATCTTCTAAGCTGAACCATGAAGAAACAGAAGTGAGCAGACTGGTTACTAGTAATGAGATTGAGCCAGTAATCAAATAATTTCCAAAATAGGAAAAAAAAAAAAAAAGCCGAACAGGATGGCTTCACTGGTAAATTCTACTAAAAATTCAAAGAAGATTTGATACCTATTCTTCTCCAACTATTCCAAAACATTGAAGAGGAGGGAACACTTCCAAACTATTTTAAGAGGCCAGCATTACCCTCATACTAAAACCAGACGAAGACAGTACAAAACAAGAAATTATAGGCCAATATCCCTGATGAACATAGATGCAAAAATTCTCAGTAAGATACAGCAAACAGAATTCAACAATATGTTAAAAGAGTCAGTCACACACCATGATCAGCTGGGATTCATTCCAGGGTTGCAAGGATGGTTCAACATCAACAAATCAATCAATGTGATATACCACTTGAATAAAATAAAGGATAAAAATCATATGATCATCTCAATAGATGGAGAAAAAATATTTGACAAAATTGAATACGCATGTGTGATAAAAACTCAATATAGTAGGCATAGAGGGAATGTACCTCAACATAATGAAGATCATATGTGACACATCCACTGCTAACATCATACTCAATGGTGAACACTAAAAAAAAAAACCTTTCCCTCTAAGATTAGGAATAAGACGAGGATACTCACTCTTGTTACTTTTATTTACATGGTATTGGAACTTCTAGCCATGGCAATTAGGCAAGGAAAAAAACAAAGGGAATCCAAATTAGAAAGGAAAAAGTAAAACTCATTATTTGCAGATGACATAATATTATATACAGAAAACCCTAAAGACTCCACCAAAAAACCATTGGAACTAATAAATGAATTCAATAAAATTACAGAATACAAAACTAATATGTAGAAATCTCTTGTATTTCTTTTTTTTTATTTATTTATGATAGTCATACAGAGAGAGAGAGAGAGGCAGAGATATAGGCAGAGGGAGAAGCAGGCTCCATGTACCAGGAGCCCGACATGGGATTTGATCCCGGGTCTCCAGAATCGCGCCCTGGGCCAAAGGCAGGCGCCAAACCGCTGCGCCACCCAGGGATCCCAATCTCTTGTATTTCTATACAGCAATAAGGAAATATCAGAAAGGGAAATTAAGAAAACAACCCCATTCACAATTGCATCAAAAAGAATAACATACTTAGGAATAATTTTACTTTTTATTCCACCAATGAGGCAGAAGACCTGGACTCTCAAAAGTAGAAGACATTGGTGAAAGAAACTGAAGATGACACAAACAAATGAAAATGTATTTCATGCTCATGGATTAGAAGAATTAATATTGCTAAAAATGTCCATACTGCGCAATGTAATCTATAGATTCAATGCAATCCCGATCAAAATATCAATGATATTTTCACAGAACTAGAATAATCCTAAAATTTGTATGGAACCACAAAAGACGCTGAATTGCCAAAGCAGTCTTGAGAAGGAAGAACAAAGCTGGAGGTATCATATTCCCTGATTTCAAATTATACTACAAAGCTCTAGTGATCAAAACAGTATGATATTGAAATAAAAACAGACATGTAGATCAATGGGACAGAATAAGGAGCCCAGAAATACACCCACACATATATGCTCAATTGATCCATGACAAAGGAGTCAAGAATATACAATGGAGAAAAGTCTCTTCAATAAATTGTATTGGGAAAACTGGACAGCTACATGCAAAAGGATTAAGCTGGGCTACTTTCTGATACTATACACAAAAATAAAGTCAAAATGGACTAAATACTTCAATGTAAGATCTGAAACCACAAAACTCCAAGGAGAAAACTTAGCTGGTAAGCTCCTTTACATCAGTCTTCATGATATTTTTTTGGATCTGACTCCATAGGCAAGAACAACAAAAGCAAAACTAAACAAGTGACTACATCAAATTAAAAAGCTTTTGCACAGTGAAGGAAACTATCAAAAAATGAAAAGGCAATCTACTGGATGGAAGAAAATATTTGGAAATCATATATCTGATAAGAGACTAACACCCAAAATATGTAAAGAACCCCTTCAATTCAATAGCAGAAAGCAAACAGTATGATTAAAAATGGGGAGAAGATCTGAATAGACCTTTTTCCAAAGAAGACACACAGAAGGCCAACAGAGCCACGAAAAGATACTTAATATCTAATCATCAGGGAAAGGTAAATCAAAACCAAAGAGATATCACCTCACACTTGGCAGAAAGGCTATTATCAACAACAACAACAAGAAGCCCAAAAACAAATGCTGGTGAGGATATGGAGAAAAGGGAATCCTTATGCATCATTGGTGAGAGTCTAAACTGGTGCAGCCACAGGGGAAACCAGTATAGAGGGTCCTCAAAAAAATTAAAAATGGAACCACCATGCAATCCAGCAATTCTAGTTCTGGCTATTTATCTGAAGAAAATGAAAACACTAACTTGAAAAAATATATGCACTCCCATGTTCACTGCAGCATTATGTATAAGAGACAAGATATGGAAGAAACAGCCTAAATTTCCGTCATATGAATAGATAAAAAGATGTGGTATATGTATAATAATATATATATATTATTACTCAGCCATAGAAAGAATGAAATCTTGCCATTTGCGACAACATGAATGGAACTTGAGGATATTATGCTATGTGAAACAAGACAGAGAAAGACAAATCCCATATGATCTCACTTATACGTGGACTCTAAAAAACCAACCAACCAACCGAACAACCCAAACTAAACCAGACTCATTGATAGGGGGTTTGAGGATGGGAAAATTGGATGAAGGGGATCAAGAGGTACAAACTTCCAGGGGATAAAATAAAGTAGTCGTGGGGATGTAGTGTACAGTACAAGGAACGTGGACATAATATTGTATTAACTCTGGATGGTGATAGATGGTAAGTAGACTTATTATGGGGATTTTATAATATACACAAGTATCAAGTCACTGTGTTATACATCTGAAACTAACAAAATATTGTATGTCAATTATGCTTCAATAAAAAAGTGTAACGTGTCAGATAGTGGTAAGAGCTATGTACAAAAAGAAGGCAAAGAAGAGCTAAGGTGATTCTGGAGTTTTTAGTAGGGTGGTCAGGAAATTTTGCTGACAAGGTAACATTTGAGCACATTTCTGAAGGAGGTAAGAGAATGGATCTTGGGTATATTTGAGCATTCCCCCTGAAAGGAACAGCAAGAGCATAAGCTCTGAGGCAGAAGCGTGCCTGGTTTGTTTCAGGAACAGAGGTGTTACTGGATCCCCAGGACCAGGTTCTTGAATTTCAATGTCATAGAAATGAACACTGAACTCTAGAGAAAGCAAGCATGTGGAGTTTATTAGAGATAGCTTGTAGATAAGGGAGCTGACAAGAAAGAGGAATGTCATTCCCCGCAGGGGTGGCATGCAAGGCTTGTAAAGGCACTTTTCCAAAAGGTCAGAGGCTGGGAGTGGGAAAGCATCTTTCAGCCCCATGGTCATTATCTCGTGGTCGTTACTTTTTAGTGGACGCAAGACAATCCCAGGACGCCTTTTTCCAAAGAATGTGGTTGACATTCTTTCAGGGCTCCTGGAAAATAGAAATACTTGTGCAAGCAGGCTTTAAATTGTTACTTTTGATTTTGCCCAGACACCCATTACTCCCTGACAGCTGTTATCTCTCATTTGTTGGCTTTCCCAGGAGGAATTGTCTCTAAGGTTATGGAAACTTTTCTCCCTTGCCTCAGACCTGTGACGTTACAGGAGTTAAGTCCCTCTTGTTTCCTATACTGTCTCACAGGGAAGCCGTTGTGGCTACGCTGGAGTGAGCAAGGGCGAGAGTAAATGGAGATGAGGTTGGAAAGATAATTGGCCAAGATCCTGACTGGGCCTTACCTTATGAAGATTTCAGTTTTCACATTGAGTGAGATGGGGAGACACTGAGGGATTTAGGGCAAAGAAATGTCATGATCTGATTTCTCTCCCTATGGTTACTAAGCTGAGAATAGATTATTAGAAGGTAAAGGAAAGCTGGCTAAAAGGTTTATGCTCTAGTCAACCCCAGAAATAATGGTGTTTTGTAGAACAGTGAATGCAGGTGGTGAGAAGTGTTGAATTCTGGATACATTTTAAAAGGAGTGTTCATAAACTTTGTTGATAATTTGGATGGGTATATATGGTGGTGGGCAAGAGGATTCTGATTTTGGCTTGAGTACCATGTGACAAGAATGAATTTGTGCATTCAGAGATAGGGAAGACTCTGGGAAGTGTGGTGGGAGAAATTAGGAATCTTATTTTGGTCATAGTAAGTTTGAGATTCTTACTAGACATTCCAGGGGAGATGCTGAGTAGGCCCTTGGGTATAAGATGCTGAAGTTCAAGGGAGAGCTCTAGACTGGAAATACAAATTTGGGAATTATAAACATGTAAATAACAATTAAAAATGTGAAGCTGTGGAGATCACCAAGGTGGCTGATAGAATCTGATGACATGGCATTGAACACTTGTCAGAACATTTCATCTAAATAAATAAGTTGCTCCTCCTAAGAGGATGTCTCTCTACATATTACTCTGGCAAGGCTGCAGACACATAAGACCCTATATGATCTGACCCTGTACTTTCCTTGCTATTCCTTGCTGTGCCACATATGCTGTAATTTTATGGCTTTGGCACTTGTTTTTCCTTCTATCCAAAAGGCTTCATCTTACTTACCTCCTTCAGATCTCTAGATGTCACCTTATGTATTATTTACCTATTGCTGGGTAACAAATTACTCCTAAACTTAGTGGCTTACAACAACACCCAACATTTATTATCTCACCTTTTCTGCAGGCCAGAAATTTAGAACAAACTTAGGTGGGTGGTTCTGGCTAATGGCTTTTCATGAAGTTGGAGTCTGGACTTCACTTCGGACTTTGGGCATCTGTGGGCCTTCCTGGGACTGGAGGTTCTACCTCCAGGGTGGTTCATTCACATGTTGATAGATTGGTGCTGTTGGTGGAAGGTCTGGGTTCCAATCTACGTGGTTCTCTCTCAAGGCTGCTTGAATGTCCTCATGATGTGGTAGATGGCTTGTCCCACCCAGAGTGAGGAATCCAAAAAAACAAAGTGGAAGCTTCTGTGCCTTTTATGACCAGCCTGAGAAGTCAACCACCTTAACTGCTGCTGTGTTTTATGGTACATAGACCCACCGTGACTTACTGTGGGAGGAGACTATTCGAGGGTGTGAACACCAGGAGATGAGGCTCACTGAGGGCCGTCTTGAAAGCTAGCCACCACATCTTATCAGAGGTTCCTTCCCTGACTATCCTGTATATTATGGACTAGATGTGTGTGTCCTCCCCACACCCTCTAAATTCCACGGAGTCTTTAACTCTCAGTGGCTATATTTGGAGTAAGGAAGTAATTAAGTTTAAGCGAAGTCATAAAAGTGGGGCCTTGGTTGGATAGCACTAGTGTCCTTGTAAGAAGAGGCACAAGAGAGTTCACACCAAGGAAGGTCATGTGAAGACATAGAAAGAAAGTAGCTGGCTGCAGGCCAGAAAGAGGGCTCGTACCAGTAACTGAACTGACTGGAACCTTAATTTTGGACTTTTAACCTCTATAACTGTGGGAAGATAAGTTTCTGTTGATAAAACCACCTAGTCTGCGGTATTTTGTTATGACAGCCCAAGCAGACTAATATACTGTATAAAAGAGCAGCCTCCTTCCTCAACACTTCCCACTCCCTTTATTCTGCTTTTCCTCCATAGTACTTAGCACCACCTGACAATTTCTCAGTTTGTGTATTGTCTTTCTCCCCTTACTAGAGTATTAGCTTCCTAAGAGCAGGGAATTAGTCTATTTGGTGTACTGTTGTATCCTCAATTCTGAAAACAATGCCTGGCACCTAAAACATGCTCAAAATTATTTGTTGACTGATAGATGAATATATCAGTATCTGACCTTAATTTATTTCTCTTCCTCCTCTCCTGGATGGCCAGGATTTTTTTTTTTTTTTACTTTAGTGAAATTTGGTATTCATTATGCTCATCACCAATGGTGAAATTGGGCATGCAAGAGAAATATTTGAAAAATCCTAATCTACTGCTTGTAGAATTCATTGTAGTAGGTTATTTGATAGTTAACATAGTGAAATAAACATAAGCCCATCTGAGGTAATTTTGAGTTTGTTCCTGCCTAAGTCATAAGCTGTTTGAAACCTGAAATTCTTGAGACTGTTTTTCCTGCCTAAGTGTGAGAATTCTGGAGCTTTGTAAAGAAGTGGAAAGAACATGTAATGAGCAATCCTGATAAAATAGTATGTGTGTGTTTGTACTTAATAAGAAAAGAGTAAGACTGGAAAGGTATACAAAACACACTTCTGTGTATTCCATTTTTTTCCATGGCGCATAGGTGTTTACTTCTATTGTTAGAAATGAAAAAGTTATAAAGAATGCAATAAAAAGAATAATATTGCAGGATAAACTCATTCATATCTGTGTTCTGCTTCTTACTGATTGGGTTAGTTATTTAATCTTTCTGAGTCTTAGCTTCCTGCTCTATAGATAGGAAACAATAATATGTAATTTCAACCTTGACTTAGGTAGAAATATGTCAGGGAGTTGGTGTGTGGTTTATTCTTGCAGCCTGCGGTGAGGTCCTGGAAGAATGGAACAAAGTTTAGTCCAAGCTGGCTCTTATAAGAGGAAACAGGATATAACCTTACTATGCAAAGTCCTTTCTGTTTGCAAAGCTGGGGGCAGCCAGATTGGCTGACCAAGGACATTACTTCATTGCCAAGGAAAGGAGCTCCTGCCAGTCTTCTCTGTCTGGATATAGAATATGTTAAGGACTGGGTTATTCTGTTTGCTTGTATCCAAAAAGGAGACTATTGTGGCTACCTTATTTTCTATTATTGTTCTGTTGGTGATGGTGTATTGGAAATATTCAAATTTATCACTGCTGGACACGGAGAAATTACATATGGACCTGATTTGGAGGCAGGCACATTCCCCAGAGACAAGAGACTCAGAGCTAGATGTGGTAATAGGGTGAGACTTCTGGCTGTTTCTCTGATAAAGCCCCTTGGCCCATAAAAAATGCTACTACCATCAACGTCATTACTATTAATGCCACAGTGTTCTCTCCCTCTGCAGTAACACAGACACCACCATTAATTTCCTTTCCATCTGGGCTTAACACTTGTGGGCCTCAGGTTCCATAGAAACATGGTCATATGTACAGCAGATTTTTAAAAAGCCAGAGTATCAGGAAATCAGCACACTTTCAGCCAACAGAGTGCTGGGAGAATCTAAGTCAGTAGGGATAGATTAGTCATAATATGGATGTTGATAGGCTCAGACAATTCTAATCAAACTAGAGTGGGAACACAGGGGATTCGGAATGGCAGATCGATAAACAAGAAAACACACTGGTAAAAGCCACCTTGTAACGATTGGACTTGCCCTCTTTGGCCCCTTTCCCACCCTCCTGAGGAGGCTCCCCTCTCTGGCTCCCTGCCCGGGTCTGTCTGGCTACCACCTTTGTATCTCTTTCTCCTACTTTTGAGTTTTTGCCCACACATTCCCATCCCCTACTTTTTTATGGGCTTGATGGACTCCTCATAGCTCTTAAGATCTGTTAATCTACATCAACTGCCAAGAGAAATAGGTTTCAGGTTTATCTTTTTTCTTCTTTTTTGTATATATATTTTTTATTGGAGTTCGATTTGCCAACATATAACATAACACCCAGTGCTCATCCCATCAAGTGCTCCCCTCAGTGCCCATCACCCAGTACCCCAACCCCTCGCCCACCTCCCTTTCCACCACCCCTTGTTCATTTCCCAGAGTTAGGAGTCTCTCATGCTCGGTCTCCCTCTCTGATATTTCCCACTCATTTTCTCTCCTTTCCCCTTTATTCCCTTTCACTATTTTTTATATTCCCCAAATAAATGAGACCATATAATGTTTGTCCTCCGATTGACTTACTTCACTCAGCATAATACCCTCCAGTTCCATCCATGTTGAAGCAAATGATGGGTATTTGTCGTTTCTAATGGCTGAGCAATATTCCATTGTATACATAGACCACATCTTCTTTATCCATTAATCTTTCAATGGACACCGAGGCTCCTTCCACAGTTTGGCTATTGTGGACATTGCTGCTAGAAACATCGGGGTGCAGGTGTCCTGGCGTTTCACTGCATCTGAATCTTTGGGGTAAATCCCCAGCAGTGCAATTGCTGGGTCATAGGAAAGTTCTATTTTTAACTCTTTGAGGAACCTCCACACAGTTTTCCAGAGTGGCTGTACCAGTTCACATTCCCACCAACAGTGCAAGAGGGTTCCCCTTTCTCCACATCCTCTCCAACATTAACAAATGTTTCCTGTCTTGTTACTTTTCCCCATTCTCACTGGTGTGAGGTGCTATCTCATTGTGGTTTTGATTTGTATTTCCCTGATGGCAAATGATGCAGAGCATTTTCTCATGTGCTTGTTGGCCATGTCTATGTCTTCCTCTGTGAAATTTCTGTTCATGTCTTTTGCCCATTTCATGATTGGATTGTTTGTTTCTTTGCTGTTTAGTTTAATAAGTTCTTTGTAGATCTTGGATACCAGCCTTTTATCTGATCGGTCATTTGCAAATACCTTCTCCCATTCTGTAGGTTGTCTTTTAGTTTTGTTGACTGTTTCTTTTGCTGTGCAGAAGCTTTTTATCTTGATTAAGTCCCAATAATTCATTTTTGTTTCTGTTTCCCTTGCCTTCATAGATGTATCTTGCAAGAAATTGCTGTGGCCAAGTTCAAAAAAGATGTTGCCTGTGTTCTCCTCTAGGATTTTGATGGATTCTTGCCTCACATTTAGATCTTTCATCCATTTTGAGTTGTGTATGGTGTAAGAGAATGGACTAGTTTCATTCTTCTGCACGTGGCTGTCCAGTTTTCCCAGCACCATTTATTGAAGAGACTGTCTTTCTTCCAATGGATAGTCTTTCCTGCTTTGTCGAATATTAGTTGACCATAGAGTTGAGGGTCCACTTCTGGATTCTCTATTCTGTTCCATTGATCTATGTGTCTGTTTTTGTGCCAGTACCACACTGATCATTGATGATCACAGCTTTGTAGTACAACCTGAAATCTGGCATTGTGATGCCCCTGGCTCTGGTTTTCTTTTTAAATATTCCCATGACTATTCGGGGTCTTTTCTGGTTCCACACAAATCTTAAGATGATTTGTTCCAACTCTCTGAAGAAAGTTCATGGTATTTTGATAGGGATTGCATTGAACGTGTAAATTGCCCTAGGTAGCATAGACATTTTCACAATATTAATTCTGCCAATCCATGAGCATGGAATATTTTTCCATCTCTTTGTGTCTTCCTCAATTTCTTTCAGAAGTGTTCTGTGGTTTTTAGGGTATAGATCCTTTACCTCTTTGGTTAGGTTTATTCCTAGGTATCTTATGCTTTTGGGTGCAACTCTAAATGGGATTGACTCCTTAATTTCTCTTTCTTCAGTCTCATTGTTAGTGTATAGAAATGCCACTGACTTCTGGGCATTGATTTTGTATCCTGCCACACTGCTGAATTGCTGTATGTGTTCTAGCAATATTGGGGTGGAGTCTCTTGGGTTTTCTATATACAGTATCATGTCATCTACAAAGAGGGAGAGTTTGACTTCTTCTTTGCCAATTTGAATGCCTTTTATTTCTTTTTGTTGCCTGATTCTGAGGCTAGGACTTCCTAGTACTATATTGAATAGCAGTGGTGAGGGTGGACATCCCTGTCATGTTCCTGATCTTAGGGGAAAGGCTCCCAGTGTTTCCCAATTGAAAATGATATTTGCTGTGGGCTTTTCATAGATGGCTTTTAAGATGCCGAGGAATGTTCCCTCTATCCCTACACTCTGAAGAGTTTTGATCAGGAATGGATGCTGTATTTTGTCAAAGGCTTTCTCTGCATCTATTGAGAGGATCATATGGTTCTTGTTTTTCTCTTGTTGATATGATCTATCACATTGATTGTTTTACAAGTGTTGAACCACCCTTGCATCCTGGGGATAAATCCCACTTGATCATGGTGAATAATCTTCTTAATGTACTGTTGGATCCTATTGGCTAGTATCTTGTTGAGAATTTTTGCATCTGTGTTCATCAGGGATATTGGTCTATAATTCTCCTTTTTGGTGGGGTCTTTGGTTTTGGAATCAAGGTAATGCTGGCCTCATAAAACGAGTTTGGAAGTATTCCTTCCCTTTCTATCTTTCCAAACAGCTTTAGTAGAATAGGTATGGTTTCTTCTTTAAACGTTTGATAGAATTCCCCTGGGAAGCCATCTGGCCCTGGATTTTTGTGTCTTGGGAGGTTTTTGATGACTGCTTCAATTTCCTCCCTGGTTATTGGCCTGTTCAAGTTTTCTATTTCTTCCTGTTCTGGTTTTGGTAGTTTGTGGTTTTCCAGAAATGCATCCATTTCTTCTAGATTGCCTAATTTATTGGAGTATAGGTGCTCTCAATATGTTTTTAAAATCGTTTGTATTTCCTTGGTATTGGTGGTGATCTCTCCTTTTTTCATTCGTGATTTTATTAATTTGAGTCTTTTCTCTTTTGTTTTTAATAAGGCTGGCTAATGGTTTATCTATCTTATTAATTCTTTCAAAGAACCAAGTTCTGATTTTGTTGATCTGTTCTACAGTTCTTCTGGTCTCTATTTCATTGAGTTCTGCTCGAATCTTTATTAACTCTCAGATTCTTCTGCTTGGTGTAGGTTTTATTTGCTGTTCTTTCTCCAGTTCCTTTAGGTGTGAGGTCAGCTTGTGTATTTGAGGTTTTTCCAATTTTTTGAGGGATGCTTGTATTGCGATGTATTTCCCTCTCAGGACTGCTTTTGCTGTATCCCAAAGATTTTGAACAGTTGTATCTTCATTCTCACTAGTTTCCATGAATCTTTTTAATTCTTCTCTAATTTCCTGGTTGACCCTTTCATCTTTTAGCAAGATGCGCTTTAACCTCCATGTGTTTGAATTTCTTCCAAATTCTTCTTGTGATTGAGTTCAAGTTTCAAAGCATTATGGTCTGAAAATATGCAAGGGACAATCCCAATTTTTGGTATTGGTTAAGACCTGATTTGTGACCCAGTACGTGGTCTATTCTAGAGAAAGTTCCATGTGCTCTTGAAAAGAATGTGTATTCAGTTGCATTTGGATATGAAGTTCTGTAAATATCTGTGGAATCCATCTGGTCCAATGTATCATTTAAAGCTCTTGTTTCTTTGGAGATGTTGTGCTTAGAAAATCTGTCATTTACAGAAAGTGCCGTGTTGAAGTCTCCCAGTCATTATTAGTGTATTATTATCTAAGTATGTCTTTACTTTGGTTATTGATTGA
Organism: Vulpes lagopus; assembly: GCF_018345385.1. Lineage (NCBI taxonomy): Eukaryota > Metazoa > Chordata > Mammalia > Carnivora > Canidae > Vulpes > Vulpes lagopus. The sequence continues at coordinate 13,495,107 of NC_054842.1, forward strand.
TATACTTGGCAGCTCCCACATTAGGGGCATAAATATTCATGATTGCTAGGTCCTCTTGTTGGATAGATCCTTTAAGTATGATATAGTGTCCCTCTTCATCTCTTACTACAATCTTTGGGATAAACTTTATCTGATATGAGGATTGCTACCCCTGCTTTCTTTTGAGGACCATTTTAATGATAAATGGTTTTCCAACCTTTCATTTTCAGGTTGTAGGTGTCCTTAGATCTAAAATGAGTCTCTTGTAGACAGCAAATAGATGGGTCTTGCTTTTTTTAATCCAGTCTGAAACCCTGCGCCTTTTGATGGGATCATTAAGCCCATTCACGTTCAGAGTTACTATTGAAAGATACGAATTTAGTGTCATCATAATACCTATTCAGTCTCTGTTTTTGTGGCTTATTTCTTTGGGCTTCTTCTTTCTTTTACAGAGTCCCCCTTCATATTTCTTGCAGAGCCAGTTTGGTGGTCATATATTCTTTCAGTTTCTGCCTATCCTGGAAGCTTTTTATCTCTCCCATTCTGAATGAGAGCCTTGCTGGATAGAGTATTCTTGGTTGCATGTTCTTCTCATTTAGGTCCCTGAATATATCCCGCCAGCCCTTTCTGGCCTGCCAGGTCTCTATGGAGAGGTCTGATGTTAATCTAATATTTCTCCCCGTATAAGTTAGGGATCTTTTGTCTCTTGCTGCTTTAAGGATTTTCTCTTTATCTTTGGAATTTGCAAATTTCATTATTAAATATCAAGGGGTTGAACAGTTTTTATTGATTTTAGGGGGGAACCTCTCTATCTCCTGGATCTGAATGCCTGTTTCCCTCCCTGAATTAGGGAAGTTCTCAGCTATGATTTGTTCAAATACATTTTCTGGTCCTCTGTCCCTTTCGGCGCCCTCTGGAACCCCAATTAAACATAGATTTTTTCCTTCTGAGGCTGTCATTTATTTCCCTTAACCTTTCCTTATGGTCTTTTAATTGTTTTTCTCTTTTTTCCTCAGCTTCCTTCCTTGCCATCAACTTGTCTTCTATGTCACTCACTCTTTCTTCTATCTCATTAACCTTCGTCATTAGGACCTCCAGTTTGGATTGCATCTCATTTAATTGATTTTTAATTTCTGCCTGATCTAAATTCTGAAGTCATGAAGTCTCTTGAATCCTTTATGCTTTTTTCCAGAGCCACCAGTGGCTTGATAATTGTGTGTTTGAATTGGCTTTCTGAAATCAAATTGTAATCCAAATTCTGTAACTCTGGCAGAGAGTACTGTTTCTGATTCTTTCTTTTGTGATGAGTTCTTCTTTCTAGTCATTTTGCTCAGTGCAGAGTGGCTAAAAACGAGTTGTACTGGAAAAAGGAAGAAGAAAAACAAAGCAAAACAAAACAAAACAAAAAACAAGGAGGAGTATCCTCCGGTTCTATATACTGTAAATCCCTCGACTTTCCCTGGAGCTTTCCAGTGCTGCTCCCAAGAACTTGCTCTTCCCCTGTCCTTCCAGCTGGTGTTCTGAATCTGCTGTGCTGATTCTCAGGTGTGTGCACCTGGGCGCACTGCCCTACCTCCTACCAGGTGCATGGCTCAATGGGAGCTGTTTATCCTGTGAGGCCCCTGTTCCCTGGCAGCCCTGCTCCATCCCAGGCACAGGGTGACACCAGGAGGGACAACACTGGCACCAGCTCTCCAGCCTTGGAGTCAGCTCCCTCAGTAACTACTGCAGTCTCCCAGTCCACACAGGCCTGGATGTTCCTTGGGCAGGGAGTGCTGATCTGCACAGCTCGGAGGTGCCCCTCGCAGGAGAGTCCTCACCATCCTGTGCCCTCCCCGCCTCCACCTGTCCTGGGGCGACCGCAGGATCCTGGGCTCCTGGGCCTGTGGAGCTCAGCCTGCGGGCTGTGGCCCGCTCTCCCCTGGGGTGCACCTCCTCTGTTAGTGACCCCGGGAACCTGGGGTCTCCACTGCCCTCCTGGAATCCTGCCCGAGTTCTCTGTGAGCGCCTTTCCATTGGGGAAGATTGGTAAAGTTCCTGCTTCTGAGAAGGGGGGGTGGCTTTCCTGTCCCGAGGCTTTCACTGCCCAGCCTTAGCCCAGCTCCTCGAGGGGACCCTCGCCCACTGGATTCTTTTTTATTTCCCCTGCCTTCCTACCTTGTTAGAAGCAAAAACTCTTCTCTCTGTAGCATTCCAGCTGTTCTCTCTTTAAGTCTCAGGTTGAATTTGTAGGTTTTCAGGATGATTAGAAAGTTATCTAGGTAAGTTGGTGGGGACAGGTGACTTGGAGACCCTACTCCTCTGCCATCTTGCCCCGCCCCAGGTTTCAGGTTTAATGGACTGCTATGGTCTGAACATTTGTGTTCCTTCAAATTCAGATGTTGAAATCCTAACCCCCAAAGATGGTAGTCTTAGGAGACTGGGGAGGTACTTAGGTCATGAGGGTGGAGCCCTCCAGAGGGCGGTTAGCATCTTTATGAGAGAGGCCCCAGGGAGCTCCCCAGCCACTGCCACTGTGCGAGGACACAGAGATGGTGCTGGCTGTGAACCAGGAAAGGGCCCTCACCAGAGAATGTGACCATGTGTGCCTTGATCTGACAGTCCCCAGCCTCCAGACTGTAAGAAATGAATTTCTGTTGTTGATAAGCTACCCAGTCTGTGGTATTTTATTATAACAGCCTATATAGACTAAGACACTGATTGTATAAGTGCCATCATTACAGTTATTTGTCTTGGACTTGGGATGGGGGGAATGAAAAAATCCCTTTGCTTAGAATGCCAAACCCAGATATTTGTTACCCATCAAAGCTCAGCCTAAAGTAGCTTCCCTTATTTTGTTAGGTGAAACATAGCCATCCTCTTGAAAATTATAGTTAGAATGATTTTATTTGGTCCACATTATGTTGTCGAAAGATTCATATTAGTTGCATAAGCAGGTAAAGAAATTTCACACACTATTTTGGATTTCTGATTTTTCTTTAAAAAAATCAAGGATCTGCAACACTGAACCCATATTTCTGTAGGTCAGTGGCAGCTGTGACTGAGTCATGGCTTCCCTCTATTTGTGGCAGGAGCCCTTCTGTTCACCCACACCTGGATAACTTCATTCATACATTGGTGGTGCTTACCTGGCTCCTCTACGCAGTTCAGGGCTTGACCCCGTTGTTAGGAGAGGTGCCCTGTAGATTCTCTTTGAAGTCTGTCACCTTCTCACTGAAGCTGACTTTAGATCAGAGCTGTGTGCAGAGATTGGCAAGAAGTGCATTCTCTATGGTGAAAATGTTAAGTCATTTTGTTCAGAGGGTTCATTCATTTATTCATTTGGTCGTTCATTCCTATTGCCCTACTTTCTCTTTATCATTGTCCTTGCCTTAATTCTTTAGATACCATGAAAAATGCAAAGTACAAAAAGGTAAATGTAAAAACTACTGCCTTTCTTACTCAAATCTCCTACCTTACCTTTCCAAAAGCTACCTCTTCTACTGTTTGTATGTGTATGTGTGTATGTGTGTATGTGTGTGCGTGTATTCCTTCCCAAGAAAGCCTATACTTATAAACAGGCTAATATATATCCCTCCTTCATGTGATACCAAATAGCAGCAAACTGTAGACTGTTCTATGACTTTCTTTTTCGTTTCATGATACATCTTGCAGATTATGCCACATAAGTAAAGATTTGTTTCATCATTTCTAAAGCTCATATAGCATTTCATTTTATTCATGCACTATGATTTGTTAAAGCTTATTGGTAGGCCTGTAGCTTGTTTTTAATCTTTTATGAATACAAACAATGCTGCAATAAGCATCTTGTACATATTTGGGAAGAGGAAAATATGCCAGCGTATGTGTCTGATTTTAAGATGTGGAATTACTTGGTCCAAAAGGTATAAATAACAGAGTCCTTGAGTCAATTTGCACAGGCTCATGAGGAGCAGATTGGGCACCTCTCTTTCAACTTCATGATCAAAGAAGCCATGTTGGTAACTTGAAATTGACCATAGTGAGATTACTTATGTCTTGGAATCTGCAAACATTACAAATTAGGACTTTTCTCTTCCCTTCTGGACAGCTGGTTGTTAAACACTGTGATACTATAATTCAGTTCTAACACTACCCACTTGGTGTAAACTCCAGTTTAAGGGTCCAGGGTCCAGCAAGACTGCCCTCAGTTCAGATGCCAGATGCAAATCTGGGGGTTCCCAGGCCACTCACTCTTTTGATCAACTGGCTATAAATTTTGGGTTCCCCACAACTCTTTTAGGTTTAATAATTTGGTAGGATGACCCCTAAAACTTAGGAAAGCACTACACCGGTCATTACAGCTTTATTATGAAGGATAAAGATCAGGACCAGTCAAATAAATCTATTGATGTGGTCTGGTGGGGGCTTGAACATGGAGTTTTGGTGTCTTCTCTCTCTGGCTTCAGGACACATCGCCCTTCTAGCACACCAACATATTCACTAACCAGGAAGCTCATGGAGCCTCAGGTGTCCAGAGTTGTCATTGAGGTTTCATTACATAGGCACAATCGATTGAATCGTTGGTCATGTGATTAAACTCAGTCTCCAACCCTGTGCCTTCATCAGAGGTCAGGTGGTTGGGCTGGTGTCAGGTACTCCAAAACCCCAGAGAGTTTAGAGTCTCCTTCCCAGGGACCTGAGACAAGGACCATTCAAATTCATCAAACACTTAACAGCATATCACTGGGTATAAGCATTGAAAATGTTAACAGAATTTCCAAATTGTCCTCAGAGAGGTGGTACCAAATATGTAGTCTCACCAGCAACGTATAAAAGTGTTTTTGGAGGGAAAATTCTGACCACAGTGATTTATCATACCAGATCACTAGAGTATATCAGTTTATTTTTGTTTCCAAAGGCTTACACCTGAAACTCTTCTTTACTGGCCTATTCTCAGGCTTCTAGAGCCAGTCAAAATTTCTGGGAGTTTCTGGCCCCTTAGGACACCCCTTAGAAAAGGACTAATGGATACACTGGTCACAAAAGCTGAGGCATAACTTACTCTCCAGAGCTCCTTTGGGGATTAGGTTTGAGAGATCCTCTGAGACTTTACCCTTTGAAGGGTAATCTCACCACTGCTTAGGGTCATGCTCCTTGTTGACTGTTTTAGAGATTTCTCTTGGTAGCACTCCCCTAAGAAGTCACTAATGCTTGAAGCCTCAATCAGGGACTTTATCCAGAGAACTGAAGACCATGAGAATCTAAGAAAGAACACTGCTTCCAAACTGGTTTGACATGTGCTGTCAGATTCAAGCTGCCTCCCCTTTCTGGGCAGGATACTACTTTGATTCTTTTGATCCCAATGAAATAGGGTCCATGAAACCCCCAGATACTGAAGGTAGATAAAGGATTTCACTTACTTGCTGGCCCTTAACTATGAAAACTGAAAGATTCAAGTGTTGTCAGTTATCAGTTTGCATCTAATCAGGAAAGCAGAAACTAACTGTAGATTTTCAAATAGATAGTTGGTTATAAAGGTGTTAAGAGAGCCAGAGAAGAAAATGTGGCAAGGCAAGGTTTCCCAAAGATCAGTGACTGCAGGAAGTGGCTACCCCTCTAGATCTGAAAGAGCAAAGAGCAAGAAAAAAAACCAACCAAGCAACCAAACAAAACATTGCTTAGAGTGCACAATGTGTTGTTGTCAGAATTGGCAGAAACGCAGAAGCTTTCACTTGCCCATGGCTACTGCTGCCTCCTCAAAAACACAATCAGGTCCTCAGAAAAAGGGCTTCTTGCTTCCTGTCGCCTTCTAGACTCCTGCCAATGCCTCCCATTGGTGATATCCAACAGGAAGCTGGGTGAGAAGCAAGCCTGGGAAGTGTGGTTTGCAGGCTCTCTGCCCTGGCAGCAGAAAAGAGGCTGTGAAAGAGGAGTGTAGGGCTGAGGGACAAGAGACTCCATGCAGCACCCCACCCCAAAGTTTCTATCTTCCTCCTGATGGCAAAAAGCATCGGAGAAGTCCCAACATTTCAGAATTGGTGGAGGATGACCTTCTTGGGATGAGGGGTCAGGAAGCAGGCAGAGGGCAAGAGATAGAATGAATGGGACAGCAAGTGGCATTGCCTGCAGTCTGGAAAGTATCCCTTTAAGAACACCTGGAAGATGTCTAGACAGGGGAACATTTGGCCCCTTTCACGGTCTTATGGAGGACAGAAGTTAAAGGGGCACACTTTCTTTTATCTTTTTGGGACACTGGTGGACAAGCTTTCCTTTCAACTCTAATAAAAGCCTACACACAGGGGCACCTGGGTGGCTCAGTGGTTGAGTGTCTGCTTTCTTCTCAGGTCATGATCCTGGGGTCCTGAGATAGAGTCCTCATCGGGCTCCCCACAGGGAGCCTGTATCTCCCTCTGCCTGTGTCTCTGCCACTCGCTGTGTGTCTCTCATGAATAAATAAATAAAATCTTTAAAAACAAACAAACAAACAAACAAAAGCCTACACACATCCCAGGAGGAGCAAGCAAGCATGCTTTCAAACACAAGTGCGCTTGAATAGGAGACTTGCCGACTTTGTGAGTTCCCCTGTTTGGTTGCAAAATGCAGCCCATCTCTTGGAACAGGCCCAGAGACCTTGGCATTTGTTGTTTAAGAATCAGAGTCACAGTCTGTTAATTTCATCTGCTTTTGAGAAACAGGAAAAATCAGTGCCATGGCTCTCTGGCTCCATGCAAGGAAAGAAAGCATGCTTCCTTGGGTCTTCCAGAGGTCCCTATTAGGAGAATTTTATGTTCAGGAATAAGGTGGATAGTTACAAACCCCACTGTATTAATTTTCTATTGCTGCAATAGAAATCACAAACTATCATAACCTTAGTGGCTTAAAACAACACAAACATATTATCTTACAGTTCTGGATGGGTGCACTGGTCTAAAAACAAAATGTCAGCAGGCATGCGTTCCTTTTAGAGGCTTTGGGGGAACATCCGTTTCCTTGACTTTTCTAGCTCCTAGAAGCTGCTTGCAGTTCTTGTCTCCAGCCCCTTTTATTTTTTCAGGTTCAAAGCCAATGGCAGAGCACTTCTCTCTTCCTGCCTCTCTAACCTCTACTTCTATCTTTTCCTTTTCTTTTTCTCTCTAACCTTGAACCACCTTTATCCCTCTTATAATGATCCTGTGATTACTCTGGGCTCAACTGGATAATCCAGGCTACTCCCCATTTCAAGAACCCTAACTCTGTCATACTTGCAGAGTCTCTCACCGTTCAAGGGATGAGGTCCCTAGACATTTTGGAGGCCTGGACATCTTCTGAGACCATTGCTCAGCTGACCATTTCCACTATCCATAATGTATGTTAAATGAGAAGGAGGCAGAGAGCAAGTGCTAAGTGTTGAGCTGGGTTACGATTCCACATTTAGCGAAAAAGGCAGCTTCCATGTGGCCGTTGAAACTGAAAATTACTTGCAAATAAATCAAAGTTAATCAACTCAACTTTCCTTGACTCTTCGTTATTTTAAGTAAACCAGTTTAGGACTCCCTCCATTCCTTTTCCTTGAAAAGCACTTTTAGAGTAGTAGCCACAGTTGCCCCAGGTTCTGGCACACAAGAAGGTCACATGGAAGGCAGAAAACCAGCAGACCACGGGAAGAACAGAGCTGGTGTGAGATGAGAACGGAGCTTGAGATATGCTCACTGATCAGTGTGAACACGCGGCCCGGTGACTCTGGACACTTGGGGATCAGTCTTAAACAGATGCCAGGCATAGGAAATTTCACCACCAACGTGCCGGTGTGCATGCTATGCCCAGCAATGCAGTGTCATTCAGTGATGGTATGCATCTGAAACACCCCCAGAGCTTGCTAATCATACAGGTGTCCTCTCCAACCCGCCACCCTCAGAGTTTCTGAATCAAAGGTTTGGGGCAAAGCCCTGGGATTAATATGTTTAACAAATACTGAAGATTATTCTCAATAAACTTTAAGAATTATTGCACTTCTGTCTTAGAAAACCCAAGGGTGGTTTTTGTGAAACAGAAAAGTGTGTCATAGGAACCCAACCAAATGCCAACTGGGTAATTGCAATGTTTATTACCATGACGCTCAGGCTTCAATATATTCTCTTTCAGAGCTCATTCTAAATACATTCAATATGCCTGAAATTGCATATATGTGTGTGTGTGTGTGTGTGTGTATAGTGACCTGCAAGTAGCAATCCAAGCTTTGAGTATAGCTGTTTGCTCCTGAAAGAGTCTAAAAGGGGCTCTATCAAAGAGGAAATTCAGTTTTTCTCTTGGCTTTTACCTACTTGCATTTAACTTCAGACCTATGCGGTCCTCTCTCTGGCCAAGCTGATGTGGATTGCCACGTTTCATCTAAACAAAGGCATTATCAGTTTTAAGGTGCACCATTGTTTTATGTATCACTATGAGGGGGAAAAAAAAGCCAGTGAAACCATGACAATTATAAGACGTATTCTCATTTCATAGATGTTAAAGTCCTTGGGGGAGGGGACTTGCCATGTGGAAATGCAATATTTCAAGATTGCTGCTTCCCGTGAAAGGAGAGGCTGTTATTTCTGGGATGAGATCAAATTTCCCTCGAACTGTGTTTGCAGGTTATCTTCTCACTTGGCATCCGTGCATGGGAGAACAGACTCTAGTTCTGCATTAGCACATATTTTGTATGACATTGATCTCTGTCTTGCTAATTAAAAAATAAAATTCTATAGAAGAAGAGCCAATGATTATGGGAACCAAACTGAGAATCAAGAATAAGGATACAGTTTAACAAGAAAGTGTAATGACAGAAAGAACACTGCCTCCTCTGTATCATTTAAAGATGAACAGATTCAACAAGAAGAAAAAGGGGAAATACTGTCCTATTTATTGTGGAATTAGCCAGGAAAAGTGTCTGCTGGCTCTCCATGCTCTGAAATAACCTTCTAGACGATGGACCTTGAATGGGCAGATTTCACCCTGGAAGCTTAATAAATAGCAGTGGAAGATGTGTTTTTTTTTTTTTTCCAACTCAAGCCTTGATAAAACCAAGATTGCTTTTTGTCTTTCGTGAAGAGAAAGTTAGCACCAGAGAGATTTGGGGATCACATTTGTCATGCCATATGATGAAAGGTAAAGGGTAGGTGGTGACTGGAGTTGGTTTCTTATACTAGGAGAGTGTATGTATGTATATGTGTATATGATATGGTGTGTGTGTGTGTGTGTGTGTGTATATATATATATGTGTTTTATTCAGCCAAGATATGTACAAGAAGCCACTCCACTCTGAGACTTGAAATTAGAACAACTAGATTTGGAAACCGGATTTGCAACCTACATTATTTGATGACAGTGATAAGATTTTGTTCCCAGGGCAAGAGGTGATTTGGTCAAGGGTTATTTCTTCCCCCTTCACAGTACACCTTGTGGCATTTTAATCCTCCTTCCCGCCCCCCTCCCACCACACACAAGTTTTCATACACAAAGCTTGAACTACTTAGAACAGTAGTTCCCAACCTGTGTTGCACATTAGAATTATTGGCAGAAATTTAAAAAAAAAGAAAACACAAAAATCCAAACCAAAAATACCCATGCGTAGGTCTCATTTCAGTGCAATTAATTCAGAATCTCTGTGGAAGGTAGGACCTGAATTTTTTTTTTTTTTTTTACTCCCACGTGTTTATAACGAGCAGCCCAATTTGCAATCCCTTGGGGTTTGGCACATGTCAGGATAGAGACGTGAGCGTGGCCTGTGCTAGTAACGAACCTTGGCAGAAGTGACTAGAAGCTGGGATTGGAATAACCTCTGTCTTAGGGTCAGGTTCCTCATGGGCAGATGGTGATCTGAGGGTCTGTTTGTATATAAGGGTTTCAATTAGAAAGTGCTCTGGGAAGAAACCTGAAAGGGAGTAAGCCAGAAGGGGAGGGGAGTGTGATAGCTGGTCTCCAGGGTTGGCTGCTTTCCATTCTTTCCCTCCTTGGTTGCACATGCTACTCAACTCACCAAGATGAGATCTACTTCTCCCCTATCAGAGCTGGCCTTCTAACCTGCCTTGACCAATAGATGTGACAGGAGCAGTGCTGAGCCAATTCCAGGCTTATCTTTTAAGAGACCTAGCAACTTCTTGTCCCTAAGGGTAGCCAGTCATGTAAGAAACTTAGCCACCCTGAGACCACTGAGCTATGAGGAAATCTAAGCTAGTGACATGGGGAGATCACACAGGGGAGAACTGAGGAACCCAGCTGACAGTGACATATGACATAGCCAATCACATCATCCTAGCCAGACCCACAGTTATTTGAGCCATCCCAGTAGAGGTCCCCAAACATCCCCACTATGCTTTATCGGAATCCTGACCAGGAGAATCATGAGCAAATAAAATGATCACTGTTTTTGAACTTTGGGCTAGTTTCCTATGTAGCAATAGATAACTGAAGTTTTTTTTATTTTTTTATACAACAATAAAAAACAATTTGGGGTTGTGGTATACCAATGGATAACTGAGGTTGGGTATAAGCAACAGATAATGGAAGCAGAAAGAAACCCAATAGAGGTGAAAGGAAGCAAAATCCTACAGAGAGTTATCTCTAGCCTGATGCCATTGGGGAAATCTGAATTATGTCTCAGTGTTATCTTGACCTTAGATTTACATATTCTTGGTTATTGGATAAGGACCAGCTCATGGTACAGAGATGGTAGCATGAATTTCCCGGTTCCTCTGGCTTTCTGCAGAGTACGGAAAGGGTCAGTTACTCCTCAGAGCACACCTGGCCAGTGTCAGTGCATGGCATCATCACATCAGAGCATGTAGTAGTACAGCTTGCCTAGTATTATTTCTCAGTGTATAACAGACCACACAACCCAAGCAAAAACACCATACAGGTATCTCAGGCATAAAGCTTAAGTCTAATCAACTAAGGGGAATCAGGACTTCATATAATAATAGCAAATTATGGGAGGAATCTTTGTAGCTAGAGAAACAGGTAGTGCAGTTTCTTTTTAGCAAGATAGGAAATAAGCCCTAGAAAATAATGCAGGTAGAAGATGCTTGCGTAGCAAAGCACAGGAAGGTAGCTTTGTGACAATGCTGAACATTTCCTGCTGTTCAGAGAAGCAGGAAGCAGGGAGACGCTAAATCGTTGGCAGGTGTGCTTGACAGTAGTGTTGGTACAACTAACTTCCTAATATCTGAGCCAGTTGAAGAAATGCTTGTGGTCTTTTTGTGAGGTTAAATTAGAGCATAAAAATTATCTATTTTTTTAAAATGGAAATTGGTCAGAATTCATTTACTGTTTTTATATAGAGAGAATTAATTTTCAAAAAAATGTTTTAGAAAAACTGCTCTGGCAATTTGGGGAGGAAGATCTTATTTTCTAAAGGCAAATTTTGGCTATCTCTGTCCTCTTCCTTCTACTTTAACACTTAAAAGCAGAAATAGGTTTTTTGTTTTTTGGGTTTTTTTACTCATAATATAAAGTGCTAAGTTTTGTGACTTTTTTTTCCTAGATTTATCTCATAGTGAAAAAACAATTCTTTACTTGGTATACAGTTTTAACATGTGGGTGTTCATTCAGAATGAAGGAGCTCTGCATGACACAGTTGAGAGCTGGTCTATTCCACTTGCTGTAATACACAGCCTGGACCTCTGCTGGGTAGACAAAGCATCACCATTGGGATTTTGGCTGGATGGGGTGGCAACTTTTGCCAGTGCCATAAAAGCTTCACTGCTAGGGTTAAACTAGGACCTCTGGGTAAATGTTGCCTCCAAATAGCTGCTGGTACCAAGGCCAAATTCACCAAGAATCAATTACTCTCAGATGGCTGGTACAGAACTATCATTGCTGGAGCTGCTGGGAGAAAATCTCTGGTCAAGCCAGGCATCCGATGACACTAAGGAGTGGAATACACATCTACTTCCTGGGTAATTATTCGCTTCCACAAGCTCTGGCCCAGCAGACACAGACAGCAGCAGGTGGCCATAAGTTAGCAGCCCTTCCAGAACCTGGGCATCATTTTCTTCTTTATTTAGATATCTTAGCGGGAAATGGTGAAATTTTAATGGGAGACAATGAGACCCCAGGGATTTCCAAGTGCTAGCTCATGGAGAGAGGTCTTCTGGGATCACAAACACAATCACTGCTTCTATAAGACCTAACTGTGATTACTCTCTGCTGGGGGTGATTGGGATTTGCCAGTTGATTAAAACTGGAGATTTAGTGGCTGAAATAGAATTTCTCAGATAATTGCTGGAAATGGGCCAATGTCTTTGCCGGACTGAGTTCCATGTGGTTGATTATATGTTCTCTGACCAAGAGCAGATCCACAAAAGCCAGAAGGGTTTCTTAAAGATGAACCTTCTGAGCAGGCACTTTGTCTTTGACGAGCCGAGCAAGAGGGGAGAGGATGGGATGTTCCTGTGTTCCCGTTTCTTTGCACTAAGGTGTTCACCAAAGGGATGTCAGAACCTAGTCAGGGTAATCTTAAATTGGTATTTGACAACAAAATCTTAAAGTTATAAATGGATTCCCTGGGACTGGTTGCCAAGGAAAACAAAATCAAAGCAAAGATAACTCTATTTCCTTCCAGAAAAAATTACAAAGTAGTATCCCATTTCTTTCTTTACCTGAATTTTTATTTTTATGATTTCACAGTTTTTTTCCCTTGGAAATGTGTCTTTCATGACTTTTCTTGCTTAAAGACATATCTGCCCCTTGTAGTGGGTGATGATCTGATTAAACAGTATTCCAGAAAGGCTATTAGAGCTTGTGCTCTCAAACCAAAACCCCAAACAGATTTGTAAAAAGTTGAAAATGTCTTATTTATTTATTTATTATTTATTTATTTATTTATTTATTTATTTATTATTTATTTCACAGTGTTTTAAATGACAGGCTGAAAGAATTAAAAAAAAATTATTCTATTCAAAATTGATGACGAGGCCTGGAAAAAGTTACTCCTATACCCTGCGACCTCTCCCAGAGAGCGATTTAGTGATATTGATCAATGACCTTAAAAACCTACATGTCCTCTGATCTAGCATTTCTTCTAGAACAGTCTTTAAGAGATAACCAAAGCTGTGAGTGAAGATTTAGCTTCTCTTACGTTTGCTGCTGCTGTCTGTCTAGCAAAAACATGTCTAGCAAAATCTTGTCTAGCAAAATCTTGGCACAGTGTTCAATTTGGGAGAACCAGAAGAGTATGCATTTAGTAACAATGAAGGTGGAAATGCTAACAGTAGTGGTCTCCACATGGTGGAATTACATTTTTATTTGCCTTTCCTATATTTTCTAATTTTTCTTCAGTGAATATATGCTACTCATTTAAAAATATTTTCAAAAGCCTCCTCTGAACTATAGAAGAGTTTCACGGTAGAAGTTTGTCTTCTGACATGAAAAAAATTTTCATGAAAATAACAAATGTAAATCAAAGAGTGTTGAACTATATGTGGGATGATTCTACTTTTTATTGATTAATTAATTATTAATTAATTACTTTTTTTGATTCTACTTTTTAAAAGGTGAAATCAATTTATTCTCTTTGCCTCTTCTCTCTTTTCTCTCATAACACAAACATGTATACACTTATTCAGACATCTGAAAGCATATACACCAAAATATTACAGTGGCTTCTTGTTGATGGAGAGATATGTTAACTTGATTTCTTCTCTTTACTCATCTGTATGATTTATAATTTTTCTTCAGTGAACATGTAATATGTCTATGATTGGAAAAGTAGAACTTAATTTCACACACATAGCAGACAGAGGGCCTGAAGTATTTGTAGGAGGGGGAGTGTGTGGGGGGCTCTGTTCGCTGCCCTCTGCCCCTCTGCTACTTAGGGCTCATGTAGACTTGGGATTCTCTGTGTCTTAGGAAATGTGGAGCCTCCCATCTCTTCCCCCAGAGATGGGATGGAGCAGAGAGCCTCAGAGGATCATCAGGCAGCTACTCAGTGGCCTTTGGGATAATATACACATCTGGTACTTGGAAGCTGGTAGAGTACGGGAGGCGATTTGTAGCCTGCCACCTCTAAAAATTGCACACAGTGCCTCCCTCTTACTAGCCTTTGCTTCGCCTGGCTCACTAGTGCTGGTGGTGGACTTCAGCTCTCAAACACCTGGGGATGGGCAGGAGGGAAATGGCTTATCCAGGGATGCTGTTCTATAAAAACCAGAAAGGTTTCCCTGGGCTCTCAGGAAACATAGTGCACTTAGAGTTGTTTCCTCCAGTATTTACTCCCCTAGAGAAATCTGTGTAAGTGGGAGAGATTAAGGGAAACTAGAGCAGTGCTTCCCAAAGCTGTCGCTCGGCAGGTGTGTTGCATAATGGTTAGAGGTAGGCTCTGGTAGTGCCAGCACCTCTGAGTGTGCAACACTCTGCTGCACACTAGCTGTGTGACCTTGGGCAAATGTTTAAGCCCTCTGGGCCTTGGTTTCCTCATTTGTAAAGTCTAGATGATAATGTTGTGATGATAACATTAGGTAATGTGTATATTACAGAGTCTGTCACTTGGCAGGCACTCAACAAATACAAATGTTGCCATATTGTTCCATATGTCCATTTCTATTATTTTAAATAATTTTTTGGAATACATAATACATATACATGGCACAAATTCAAAATGTAAAAAACAAAACAAAACAACAGTCATGTAATAGGTCAACTAATGTGCCCTCGGAAAGATGTCCATGGCCTAATATTTGGGTCCTATGAGCATGTTATATGGTGAAAGGGACTTTCAGATGTAATTTAGGTTGTGAATTTTATGATAGGGAGATTTTCCTGGACTATCAAGGTGGGCCTAATCCGGTCAAATTTTCTTAGGCTCTAGTTGAAGAGCTGCTGGTAAAGAGGAAGGCCCAGAGATTCTCACTGGGTGCATGACCAGACCAGGTCTGCCAAGAGAAGACGATCTGGAATGTGGCAGCCTGGAGGCTCCAAGACTGGCTTCTGGCTGACAACCACCAGGAATCCGAATTTAGCCAACAACCTAAATGAGCTGAAACTTAGATTCTTTCCCATAGTTTCAGGGAGGGATGAGGCCAGCTGACACCTTGATTCCAGCCTCCTGGAACCCTGAGTAGAGATATCAGTGGATCCAAACCAGACCTCTGGTTATGAAAGAGTACATCCGTATTGTCTTAAATCATGAAGTTTTCCCTAATGGAGAGAAAACCAGCCTAAGTAAAAAGTAGGTTTGACTACTACCCTGTTCTCCATTTCCTTTTCCTGGAGATAACCTCCTTATGTTTTGAAGGAAAAATCAGATAAAGAGCTCTTATCTGGGAGACTTTAAACTGGGAGAGAGATCTTTGGGAAGATCAATGAGTAGGAAGAATGATAGTTCTTGTATATTTTCTTAGGGAAATCTTTAATGCCAAGTGTAAAACCGCCCATGTGAAAGTGATTAATAAAACAGTAGGAACATTTGAGATATTTATGAATCCTTACGGAAAAGAAAATCCCAACTACTTAGAAAATGTAGGTAATTATGAACGTAATGGTGAACTTAAAAAAATTCAAAGGTGTCATAAAAGAAATCTCCTTTTGTGAAAAATTTTTTTCTTTTTTTAAATTTTTGTTTATTTATGATAGTCACAGAGAGAGAGAGAGAGAGAGAGAGAGGCAGAGACATAGGCAGAGGGAGAAGCAGGCTCCATGCACGGGGAGCCCGACGCGGGATTTAATCCTGGGTCTCCAGGATCGCGCCCTAGGCCAAAGGAAGGCGCTAAACCGCTGCGCCACCCAGGGTTCCCATCCTTTTGTGAAAATTTAAAAGTTTTTCTTTTTAGAGCCATGAAAAAGCTTCTGAGTAGTTCAGTCATGTTCCTCCCAGAAGCTAAAACTTCTAGAGAATGGGGAGATTGAGAGTGGAAGAGAGGAAAAGAAGGACTGCAGGCAAGTTGAAGAAGAGAATTACACAAATAGCAAAGACTTTTAAATATCCTAAATGGAATCTGAGCTGGAATCACTGCAAACAAGTCCGGGACAAGGCAGACAAAAGATGATCCTTTAGATAGATTGGGGTCATTTTGTATGTCCCTGCTTCTACCAATAATCAGTCTGTAGCCTTTTATTTCTCCCACTGACATTTGGAAAGTTGACAGTCTATCAGCTAATATTTATATTTTAAAGTTGGCTTTTTGGGGACATTTTTTTCCTGGTGTTGGTGGGTGAGGGGAGGTCAGGAAAGGAAGGCAACAGGTCATCCAATGGATTTGTGAGAATATTCTTTGGAAGAAATGACTGAACCCAACAAATTGCAGAAGGCTGGAAACTGACATGTTGAAAACTCATTGTATTTTACTTGATCCAACAGATTCATAATTGAGAAATCAATTTTAAAAATGCGTTATAAAAATGCATCATGAATATTTGGAGGAAATAAAGTATAATGATTCATTTAATGACTATTAGCCCTAGAGAGAACACTGTAATCATCCCTGTATCGTATGGATAGTGGAAATACATAATTTTCGTTCAAGTCACATTACAAATAAGGGAAAATTCAGCTTCCTCAGGACAAAAAAAAATCAGAATACACAATGGTACTGTCAGAGTAGTTGTTTTTTTATTTCCAAACAGAAAACAAAATAAAGAATCCCATTGCTTTGCTATAATTTTCTCAAGAGATTTCTCCCTGAGAGGAATAAGGCATAATTCATAGACTTTTATTCCCACCCAACAAATATTTCACAACGTGTGAAATTACCCAGGAGTTCATTTCCAGATTGTACAATCCCCAAACTTGAAGCTATAGTTACATTTATTTCAAAGAAAGGCCAGAAACAATCTCCTCTGAAGTCTTTCTGCCTGTTAACACACACCACAAAGCCCCAGGAATGATGCACCCCACGTGGCCTCTTTTTCCCTAACAAAAGAATCTCTGGGAGCTGAGTGAGTGCTTTCTATAACCAGAGCTCCTGAGTCTTTCTTTTCTTGGATGAATAAGAAAGGTGTCTCAGTACAGGTGGTTTTGATTAATAAAATGCCTTCAAGGTTTGTAAGGAGAACTTGGGTTAATTGGCTTTGGCAGAAGGGTTGGGACAAGCAACACCTATCATAGGTAAAAGAAAAGGCAGCCAGAACCAGAGGTCCTTGTCAAACCAACACTACACTTGATTGTAGGACCATACACTTTGGGCATGGAGTTTGGGTTGCTGTTGGCCTTTTTTGATCTATTTCAACCTCTTTTTGCATGGCTAATGAGGAAGACACCACATGTAGTACAAATAACCCCCAGAAGAAACAGGCATCCTAATTATGAGAATTATATCAAAGAACATTTTTATCTGTAATGACTGAACATCTTCAGAAGACAAATTATTAATCCTCATGCAATTGTTCTACTTGTAATCAATTTCCTTAGAGTCTTCCATATCCAGCCTTGTCAGTTGGATCAAACTACTTGCATCTGGTTGCCAATTGGATTATAGCTGGTTAAACTAGGTTGTGGCTCATTTATTTTTATTTTTATTTATTTATTTTTAAAGATTTTATTTATTCATGAGAGACACAGAGAGAGGCAGAGACATAGGCAGAGGGAGAAGCAGGCTCCCTGTGGGGAGCCCGATGTGGGACTCAATTCCAGGACTCTGGGATCACACCCTAACCAAAAGCAGATGCTCAGCCCCTGAGTCACCCAGGTGCTGAGGTTGTTGCTTGCTTATGAGAAATTTGGGATCAAATACTATCGTTCTGACTGAAGCATGAAAAGCATTATAGAAGAGCAATGTACATTTTATCTTTAAATCTAAGAGTGCTATCGACTGTTGGTAACACTTGCTGTTATTTTGCTTTTTGCACTGATCTTAGAGGAAAGTTTTCAAATACATTTGTCAAACGATTGACAAGAATATCCTCCTTCTTGTTCCATTTATAAAGCTACAGTTTCCTATCTCATTATCTTTTAAAGACTATCAAAAAAAAAAAAAAGTGGTGCTCTATTCTTGACTGTGGGAAGGTCTAGTTACCATGGTCTTGACAGGAGTCTGTGACCACCTATTCTATAGAATCCAAAGTAGCTCACTTCTGTAATACTAGTAAACTAGTATCGAGTAAACAAGAAACTTTAGATTTTTCCATTTAGATCTTTTTGGATGGGAAAGAGTCCTCAACTTATTTCTCCATTTATTTGTCTCATTGTCTGCCTAATGGAATCAGGTGGGTGGTTTGCTGCTGAGCTTTGATGACTGTGATGTGCAGTGCCTGGTGGGAGCTTCTTGGATGAAAAAAGTGGGGAGCTGACAACAGTGAGAATCTCCGTGGGCAGCAAATCTGAGCTGCCATGTGTTCTAATTAATATTCCACAAATCTTTTAGGTCTCAGCTTCCAAGCCACTTCCTCAAGGAAGCCTTTTCTGACTCGCCCAAAGTAAATGTCTCTCTTCTGTATTCCACAGTTCTATATACCTCTTCTCATCCAATTTCCAAATATTTGTCTATCTTTCCCCATATAACATAAGCTCCATGAAAGATGGGAATTGTGTCTATATCTCTACTGCTTACCTTTCAATTGTGTGTAGACTGGACACCTGCCATTTTTTTTTTTAATTTTTTTTTTTTTTTTTAGTGTAGCACTTGTATCTTAGAAAGTGTCAATTTTTGCCCTGGACTTTAAGCATGGCATTAAGAAAATTTTCCACATCATCCCTTGGCTTTTTCATCAAGGTTCTTCCCGTTTCCTTATTAATAAGCTCAAGCTAATGAAAATGTAAATCTTTTCACATTTTATGGGAGGGCTTTATCAAAGACTGCATGGAATCTTGCTCATTTGGCCAGGTTGTCTGTATAAACATCCGCTCAGAGGTGGACATGAGACAATCACTTCATTGCCTGGTAGGTAAGTACATTCTGCAACTAAAGTCATTTTTCAGCCCACGGATTCTTGGTAAATACTTGCTGAGTTTAGATATCTGTGGTAGAGGAAGTGGTAATGTGGGTTAAAAGGCTTACATTTGGGAAAGCACATTTGACCTCCCACATTCGGATCTTGACAAAAGGGCCTCAGACCCATAATAACAGTATTTCTATTTTTAATCATGTTTTCCCATGGAGTTAACATTTAGTGGTTTATAGTGGAATAATTTTTGGGAACTTGAATTTACGCATCTCTTTGGGGCTGAAAGTAAACTGATGAAAATAAACTGCAATGCACATGGTCCACAGGTAGAGTTAATTGCTATAAAAGACTCAGGATTCCTGGGGTGCCTGGGTCAGTAGGTTAAGTGTTGTACTCTTGATTTTGGCTCAGGTCATGATCTCAGGGTTGCAAGATCGAGCCCTGTGTTGGGCTCTGCGCTGGATGTGGTACCTGTTTAAGATTCTGTCTCTCTCTCTTCCTCTGCCCCTACCCATTCCCCTAAATAAAAATAAAGTAAAAATAAATAAATAAAAGACAAAGGATTTCTTCACCTTCATCTTCCTTGGTGAAGGAATCATCTTCCAGGATTTCTCACCAGAGCATTGGGGATTAAGTGCTTTCCTCTCTGGGAACTAGAGGATTCCCTTCCCCGCCTGCAAGGCATTTGTGTATTTACAGTCCTCTGGCTCCTGCCCCGGATCTTTATGAATCACATGGCTGCTTTCTCCCATCTGTATTTTATAAATTCCACTGGCGCATTTTTGGAGAGAAAAGGTACGAGTTAGCATGGGTGGGAAGTAATTATAGTTTTCAGTTCCCAATCTTTATCTCCTTCTAAGGGATTGAAGAAAGAACTAAGACCTTTCTGATGGTTAAGATTGTAAACCTGTGGGTGCTCTTGGAAGCTGTGGAGAAAGAGAGGCTATACAAATGGAAATGAATCCCCCTCCCACCCTCATATGTAATGCCTGGAAGACAACTGGAGAAGACAATTTTAGGAGCTTAAAGGACATTTGTTCATCATTTGCATTTCCCAGGATTTCAGGTAAGCTGAGTGGATTTCATTTCAGACACTATGTAATGAAATGCAGGGCTAATTTTAGGAGTTATTATTCATCAATCAATTAAGTCAGGAAGTTATTTAGTACCCCTCAAACTCCCCAGGCCCCCCCAAAGCAAACCAATTTTCTAGGCTTCCTGTATCGGTAACTCTGCCATGATGAGCAGGCAGGGGACCTTGACCTTGGAACGTAGGTCATAATACACAGTGTGAGCATCCATCTGCTCTGTGAGGAAAACATGTGGCCAGGACCGTTGCAGCAAGGAACAAGGAAATACACCTGACTCTGGGCTGCCCATTTCTTCCTGTGCTATTATTTGGCTTTATAGTTGGAAACTATCAATTTCTTGCAGATATGTAGTACCCATCCTGCTGGAGGATTATATCCCCCTGTTGCATTGAACTCAGGTGTGGCCACGAAACTTGCATTGTCCAAAGAAATGAAGATGATGTTCGAGACTTCCAAGCAGAAGACCTAAGGGCTACTGTGTGGTTCTACCATAGTTCTTTCCTACTGCTGCATACTGGCCAGGTCACAGGTAGAGGCTAATCCGTCAGCCTGAGCCCCAGGATGAAGCTGACCTGGAGAAGCACCACTGTTGATCTGGGAGACATGTAGCATGAACAAGAAGTAACCCTCTGGATCTTGGAGTCATTTGTTACCACAACACAACAGTCTATCCTGAGCAATACAATAGTAAAAACCTTTGAAGTCTAGTCAGTGGAAATAATTTTTGCCTCTCTCCATCTTTGTCTGATCTCTTCTCTCTTTTTTTTTTTTTAAGATTTAATTTATTTATTCATGAGAGATACAGAGAGAGAGAGAGAGGCAGAGACACAGGCGAGGGAGAAGCAGGCTCCCCATAGGGGGCCTGATGCGGGACTTGATCCCAGGACCCCGGGATCACACCCTAGGCCAAAGGCAGATGCTCAACCACTGAGCCATCCAGATGCCCTTGTCTGATCACTTCTTATAGAAAGCAACCCTTATTACCATACCAGGGATGCTTTTCCAGGTCTGAGTGCAGGCTTATGGAAAAGCTATGAAGTTGCTTACTGAAAAATGAGATCTCTACATAGTAATATGTAGCTTCAATTAGCTTCTGGAAAAGAGTTGGACAGAGAGCGGTTGCTCCCTGAAGGCCAAGATCATGTTGGTCTTTGTCATTGCTAAATCTCTGGTGCTTAGTCAAGTATCTGGCCTCTGGAATTGCCTTCCGTACATTGGACAATGAATTCAGATCAGATAATGAATGAAATTGGATGTCGCTATTCTTATAGGTGACGTGCAGCATTTGTGATGAAAAGAAAATTTATGTTTGAAAAGCAAGTAAAATCAAATAAGGGACTGAAAGGCCAACATGGGTCTAATGGAGTCTGCTCGGGCCATATCAGGTATCACCACCCCACAAGTCACTCAGGCCTATGCCAAAAGCAATGAGTAAAGTGGGCTGGGCCACATCAAAAAATAAGCTTCCTCCCCCTTTGCTTGAAACGTATGATTTTCTTAGTCTATCATTAATTCCTCCCACTTTTTGATATGGACATATGTGAGAAATATTTTTCTTTCTAACTTGACTACAGGAAACACAAAAGGTCAATTATGATGACAGTCAGTCCCTCATGGTCAGCTTTGGTTTCTAGGGGACAAAAGAAATGGTAATTTGAAAAGCCCATGTCCTAGAGATAGGAGTCAGGTGTGTCTCAGCTCCCTCTGGGTGCTATCATTTCAGAACACAGGCCTGGTTTTCCCAGAGCATCTTAACGTTTAGGAGCAGCTGACAATCTGGATATTGGTTTTGAATTTCCCGATCTTTAAATGTTGGCAACTAAAAATTAATATTAAGTTCAGTGGAGGATAATACCTTTGCAGGGCAGATTTGACCCTAAGTACCAGTAATAACTTCTGACCTTGGTATATTTTTATAAGGATGGCTTCGGGGATGAAAGCTCTAGACTTTAAGATTATATTTGCATAGGTGTGTGTGATTTTTAGAAAACACCTGGAGGAAGAGCTGATGCCAATTTCCACGGCCCCCAAAACCACAGATTGGTGACTCATCAGCTGAGTTGCCACGAGGATAGCAGGAGGCTGCTATATGTCCTGTTGGAGTCTCTCCTCGATTCAGGCAACGCCCTTTGACTTTGAATATTTCTAAGACTAAATCGGAGATTTGGGTACTAAATTATATATTTAGAGTGTCCTTGCCAAAATGAAACATTATATTTTTGTGCAAGTGTGTTTATTTCTTGTTTCTTTTTTTTCAGATAACGCTAGAGAATTTCCAGTCTCCTCCAAGGGCAGAGATGAAGGCCTGCATGAAGATATAAATAGTTAGGAGTCCCAGGACAAAGGATGTTATGGAAAAGGAGAGAAAGACCTGTGGGTGAGGAGGCGTCCTTGTTGTTTTCAGCTTTTCTAAGATTGGAAAGGTGTGTACCACAGCAGTGGCTGTTTGAAGATGTCTGTGATCTTTGTGATGGACTCAATTGATGGAATTCAAAGGGGACAATTGTCTTGTTTGCGTCTACCCAGTAGCATTGGAACACCTTTCCTGTAGTTTGGAAATTTCCCTCCTTTTAAAATCTATCCCTGAAGGTAGAAGGCGGGTCTTGTGTTCCTGACTCTCACCTTCCCAGTCCATCTTACAGATGGTGGCTAGTGACCCAGGCTCAGTGTCATTGATTTCTTCCGTTTGTCTCTCCAGATCTATTTTCTACCCTTCTCTGCCTGCTGTGCCCCCCAGGAGGATGACCGCATGGACCATATTACCATGTTTCCCTGCCTCTGGCTTCTGGTTGGGTTTGGCCAATGGGAGGCAACAAGAGGAGACTGGGGAGAGGGAGGAGAGAGCAGTGGAACACTGACTCCTCCAGCTCCATCGGTGCCGGGGAAGTGTTCTACCTGTTGCTACTGTTCCAGGAATAGACAGTAGGAATATCAGAGAGCTATGGACATAACTGATGACCTTGCCAACCTGGTAGACAATACCGATGAGAAACGTCATACTGAAACCAGGTCTGTGAAAATGGTGGACAGAAAGTCAACATCTTGTGGGATGATCATGGTGATTTTATTTCTTTTTGTGGCTACTGTGGTCATTGCAGTGTGGCCTACCAACTAGGGTTAATTAAAGGATCACCAGCCATGAACCTGTGAAGGAGAAAAGTTGAGCACCCTTCTGGTACATGAAAGCTGCTCTCAATAAATTCCCTCAAAGCTCTGAAATGAAAGGAAACAAAACAAAAAACTGTTTACTATCACTACTATCTCTGCAGGCTGTTCCAGGAATAGCTCCTTTTCCCTGGCCCTTCAGATGTAGATGCTGTCATGGTCCTTGCCCACCGCCCTCCCTGCCCCCCCGCCCCAACCAGCCGCTCCGGGGTTAGTCCTTGGCTGTATCACCATCCTTTCCCACATCAAGATAAACTGTCCTCTTAATAAAAACTCTGCAATTATCCTTTGCAATGTGCCATCTCTTTCCTGCCTAGAGCCCCATTGATTCACTCTGCCAATCAAACACAATTTTGCCAAATCTTGCCAAACTTTGATGCAAAGCTGATGGCAGAAGAGTGTTGGGATGGCATGACAGATAATTTTACGTGTCAATTAGGCTGAGCCATGATACCCAGATATTATTCTGGACTTTCTGTGAGGTTTTTTTTTTCTTTTTTGGATGAGATTAACATTTAAATTGGTGGACTTTGAATCAAGCAGATTTTTCTCTCCAGTATGGGCCTCATCCAAACAGTTAAAGGCCTGAATAGAACGAAAGACTAAACTCCCCAAAGCAAGAGGGAATTTTGCCAGCAGTCAGTCCTTGGACCTGAATTGCAACTCTTCCCCGCCAGCTTACCCCATCAGATTTTGGACTTACCAAGACTCCACAATCACATGAGCCCATTTCTTAAGCCGATAAGATACACACATATACACATACACATACATGCATTTTCTATCTCTCTGGAAAACCCTGACTGATACATGTGGTAAACTCGCTTTTTTTCTTTGAGGGTTTGGCTCTGAGAGAGAATTCCTGGTATGGATGCGACAGTGGTTTAAACCGCATAATTATTGGTTGGTGGCAACAGTTTCCTAATCAGCCTAATTCTGCAGTGTTTTGGGAACTGTTTCTAGGAGTTCATTCGAGCCTGGTCCTCCAGCCCTCCAAGTCGTTTTGTGTCCTGCTTAATATTCTTTGAATATTGTCCTTTGCTTATTCAAGCAGAGTCTGGCTTCTGTTGCTTACACGCATTAACCATGACAGAAGCATCGATTAAGTACAGTTAGAGAAAGGTCAGATTGTAAAAAAGAGAAAGTTTTGTTTTTGTTTGTTGACTTAAAGACTAGTTATAAAATGTAGTTTCATGGTATTAAAGCAATACATTTTTCTTGCAATAAACAATAAATATACTGTTATCCAGCTGTACTATTATTTCTTCCTTTAGAGTGTAATGTACTTTTCCAGACTGGCACAAATAATAAACTACTCAAGCATATTGTTATTGTTCCCTCATTTAATTTCACTTCTGAATGTCTCTGTGATCTTGATTCAGCATGAAGAAGCAAATGTGATTGTGTTTGCAAGAGGCTGCCTTCCAAGATGGTGTATGCAATGTTGGTGTAACGTTCCTTTTTCTCCTTGTCTATAGAAACATCAAGTTAAGCTTGCAGTTTCTGTGATGTTTGTAGAAGGATTAATTTCTACAAAACAGATTTTAAAATCTGCCTAAGGAGTAGTCCTACTTGCTGGATAACTCAACCAGGGGTTTTTCTTTCTGGTGTGCTTTAACTCTTTGGCTTTCATAGGAATGCATGAAAGAGGAAATTGTGAGAAAATGCTGGTTTTCCTGTTGTTTTGTGGATTAATAAATCAAGGTTCTATCCCTAAATGGGGCATTTTTGTGCAACTCCCTCAGAGTGTAACAATTTTCTAAAAATATAATTTATTTTTTTAAGAGCAGTTTCAGGAGTGGAAAGTACAGAGTGTTCCCATATATCCTCTGCCCCCACATAGGCACAACCTCCCCCCACTTAACATCCTCCACCAGAGTGGTACATTTGTTGCAATTGATGAACCAACATTGACACATTATTATCGCCAAAGACTATGGTTTATATTAGGGTTCACTCTTTCTGTGGGATGTTCTATGAGTTTTGAGAAATGTATAATGACATGTACTCACTATACTATCATACAGAATAATTTCCCTGTCCTAAAAATCCTTTTTTCTGCCTATTCATCCCTCTTTTTCTCCGAACCCCATGGCAACTGCTGATCTTTATACTATCTCCATAGTTCTGTCTTTTCCAAGTACATAACATTCTACTTGGAATCATACAGTATGTAGTCTTCTCAGGTTGGATTCTTTCACTTAGTAATATGCCTTCAAGTTTCCTCCATGTCTTTTTCCTTTTTCAGGCAGAATAGGTGAGAGCTTATTTCTTTTTAGTGCTGAATTGCATTGCACAGATGTACACAGTTTATCCATTCACCTATTGAAAGACATCAATTAAAAACATTTTTTTAAAGAAGATGACATAGGGTCCACATTTAATTTTAATAGCTGTGTATATCATGTTAAGGCTAAACAATAGTTAAGAGTTGGACAAGAGAACAAGCAAATTCATGAATTAAAACTTCTGGTGCCTTTTCTCATTTGTACTGCATGACAACATTTATATCTTTGCTCCCTGAGCTACATATTTCTGAATATATTTTGCTTCGATTGTATTAATGAGAACTCTTTTTGCTGCCCATGCATAGCGCTCCAGAGATCACATATGAGGATACTACTCCATTTATTCTTCTAGTGAATAACTACTAGGAAAATATAAACCTTTCTATATAGTCCAAACAGAGAGAGCTTTAATGCAGAGAATTGGTTGTAAACATCTTAGAATGCCTGGAGAAGCAAGAAGATGGTGTTGTCCAGGAGTCAGGAAGATGCCATACCAAAACTACAGGCTGAAAATACAGAACAAATGCTAGTGTCATATTCAGAGATACCAGAAAATTTAGAATGATCATACCAGAACTTTAAAATAATTATAATAAATATGCTGAGAACACTAATGAAAAAAGTGAACAGATGGATAATTTAAGCACAGATATAGAAGTGCTAAGAAAGCATCAAAACAAAGTGTTAGCAATGAAAAACATGGTAACAGAAATGTAGAATGCCTTTGGGGGCACTTGATTTCAGCTCAGGTCTTGATCTCATCATGGTCATGAGTACAAGCCCCACATTGGGCTCCATAGGGATGTGGGGTGTACTTAAAAACAAAACAAAACAAACAAACAAACAAACAAACAAACAAAAACTTTGATGCGTTCATCAGTAGACTGAATGTGCTTGAGGCAAAAAGAAAAATCAGTGAGCTTGGAGCTATGGTAATAGAAACTTCTCAAGTTGGAAAGTAAAGAGAAAGAAGGAAGGAAAAAAATGGAACAGAGTATCCACATACACAAATGGCATAACATAACAAAAAAATGAGAATATTAGGAGGAAAAGAGGGAAAGGAACAGAAGAAATATTTGAAATAACAATGACTGAGAATTTCCCCAAATTAACCGGCTCCAAAACAAAGATTCAAGAAGCTTAGAGAACAACATGCAGGGTACATGCCAGAAAAATGACATCTCAGCATATTATTGTAGAATTGCAGAAAATCTAAGACAAAGAGAAAATCTTAAAAGAAGCCAGAGGAAGAAACCCACCTTACCTATCCAGAAACAATGATAAGACTTCTCTTCACAAATAATGCAAGCAAGAAGAAAGTGGAGTGAAACAGTTAAGGTATGGAAACAGGAAAGCCACCTACAACTTTGTATCCAGTGAAATTATCCTTGAAAGTGAATGAGAAATAAAGACTTTTAAGACAAACAAAACTTGAAGGAACTCATTGCCGGTAGACCTGCCTTATAAGAAATGTTAAAAGGAAAGGCATGAAAATGGATATATTTTTTCATTGGAGGACCTAAAAATCACTTTGCAAAGGGCCATGGATACAGGGAGAGATGGAGAATTTTGCTTATTTTTGGCAATCAATATATATACAGAGATACTTTTAGGTATTTTCAAGAAAAAAGAGTTTGTTATAAAATGCTTATTTCTAGATATTGTAGTATAGAACTAGACAGAGATAATCCATTTTTCTATGTCCTCTTAATTGGTGTATCTTTCTTTTTCTGTCTCATCTATCCAGATCTCCAGTACTAATTCCTGAGTGAAAGTCTGATAGGTCAGTTCCATCATGGACCACTCACTGGACTATAGACTAACACATATTCTTTCAGCACTCACCATTCCAGTAATTGCCAACATTGTGCTACTCTAAGTATCTGCAATTCTCTGCCTCAGGGCTTTCTTTTGATCCAAACTTGGGAGGCAGTCTGGCAGTTCTGAGGAATTATCCTAAATCAGGGGCAATTGGGAATTGGTGGACAATGGCAGATTGTTTACATCGATGGTACTAATTCTTTCATCCTCTCTGAATCCGTGCCCCTTATACTATGACTTTGTAGTTTCTCTCACTAGAGGGAGGGCATAAATTTCCCCATCACTTGAGTATATGTGCTGCCGAAGTGAGAACTTCCCCATCATTTGAAACTGGGCTTCATGTTTTATCAGTCTATACAATCTTAGCAGACTTGATACAGAGGTTAGAGAAATCCTTTGGTGCATTTCTGCTTTCTCCCCTATTCCTCTATGATTGCCATGAGAGCATGGCCAGGCTAGCCTGTCAGAGGATGAGACATATGGAACAGCCAAGGCCTTTGTAGAACAGCTGATAGTCAGATGACCCTCAGGCACGTAAGAGAAAGCCTAACTGAGATCAGCAGAGCCAACTAGCCAATCCACAGCTGGGCTGCAGATGCATGAGTGAGCTTAGCTGAGATCAGAAGAACCTGCCCAGCTGACCTGCAGATGCATGAGCAGAATAAATGGTTGTATTTTAAGCTACTAAGCTCTCCTTGAACTACCAGCCTGGAGGGGTAGCGATTTAGGCAAGAAAGATTAAGTTCTTGACTTCTTTGGCGAGAGATAAGCTTGAGTATTAGGCATTATTGAGAAGGGGGATTTTTCTAAATTCTTTTAGTTCTTTTTGTAGCATTGCAAAAGCCAGCCTTCCTAGAGTTTCTCTTATTTAGTAAAGAAAGAAATATTTGTCCCTATTAAGGCTTGAGCTTGAGGCTAGAGTTGGGAAGAAGGTGAATATGACATAACAGAAAGCTTGTCCCTCTGGTGAGGTGTTTTAAGGGCAAAGAGGAGGCAGAAAGAGAAAGAGGTACTGAGGCAGAAAAGAGAGCTCATGCAACATGTGGTTCTTAATATTCTCTCTCATGAAGATGACATACACATTAGAGGACACACACATCTGAGGACACCATTGTCATTGCCATGAAGACATTTGTGTCTCCTACTCTGGATACCCAAATACCACTGAAAAGGAATGCTTGCAAAATGTGTGTTGGGAGTGATGTATGTAGGATTGGGGAATGCCATAAATAAGAAGGACTGAGCAGGAGAGTGGTTACTTCTAGGGAGAGAAAAGGGGTTTTGATCAGGAAAAGGTACGTGAGGGATTTCTTGGGTAGAGGTAGTTTTCTAGGTCTTGACTCAGTGGTTTTCATAAGAGGTGTTCATGGCCATCTTTAACATGCTTTCATGCTTGTAAAATGGCTGCTGCACCTCATGTAGCATGTCGATGCTCCACACAAGATAAAGTTGAACCTTTTAAATGGCTTTCTTGTAGGTTATAACCAGAAAATTCCATTTATATCTCATTGACTAGGACTGAAACCACATGGCCACAACTAGTTGCAAGGAAATATAGGGAGGTTAGTATTTTTAAGTGGACACATTGTCAATCTAAAAAACCAAAAACCAAAAGCCAAAAACCAGGGTTTCATTAGACAAGAAGAAATGAATGGATTTGGGGGCAGGTATATAAGTTAGGATAATACTAGCTGTTTTAACAAGGAAACTCCAAAATTTCAATGGCTTAACAAAACAGAATTTTATTTATAGGTCACTAAAAATCCAATATGGTTATTCCTGCTCAGTAGGCAGCTTTCTATTTTGTTAATTTGCTATG
This sequence comes from Vulpes lagopus, assembly GCF_018345385.1. Lineage (NCBI taxonomy): Eukaryota > Metazoa > Chordata > Mammalia > Carnivora > Canidae > Vulpes > Vulpes lagopus. The sequence goes on from NC_054842.1 coordinate 13,524,062, forward strand.
CTCTAGGGAAATGGAATCTTCTTCATCCATTAGGCAGATAGGAAAAGGGAGTAGAGAAAGTATACAGTATCTTCGCCACTGTGGCCTTAGAAATGACACATGTTGAACCTGCTAATGTTCAACTGGTGAGAACAAGTCACATGGGGGCATTACACAACTTCCTGAGTTAATTTATTGGTAAATAATAACTCTTAAAACTAGCTCTGCATTTCATTACATAGTTTCTGAAATGAAACCCACTCAGCTTGCCTGAAATCTTGGCAAATGCAAATGATGAATAATGTCCTTTAAGCTCCTAAAATTGCCTTCCTTTCCCATTGTCTTCTAGGCATTACTATTTGAGGGTGTGTGAGGGGGAATTCAAGCAAGTGACTCTGGGAAACAGTCTCCACCAGGGCATCCACTTCCATTAACAACCCTGTACCTGGGAAAGAACATAACACCTTTTCTCAGTTTTTTTCTTTTTATTTGTCTATATTGTGCAGACTGGATAATTTTTTTTTAAGAAACTTTTTATTGACATATGGTATATAATCAGAAAAGTGTATATATCATAAATGTACCGCCCAGCATCTTTTCACAAACTTAATACACCTATGTGGCTAGCTCCAGATCCAGGAACAGAACACAACCAGCACAGCAGCAAGAAGATGATGTTATCTATGTTGCTTATTAAGCGCTGTATCCATCACCATTCCAGTTTGGTTACTGAGTTCTGATAGGAGTTTAAGTAGACAGCTGCTTTATGTGCCTGGCAACACGGTCAGGACACTGCTGGTTCCTGATTGGCTGATTTTCTTGTGATCTGTTGCATATTCATCAGAGTGTGGGTAATGGAAACCACCTTTGCAGAGAAACAATGTTGTGAATGAATATTTTCAGCTTTGCCTAGTATGTGAGAGTGTTTTTAGGTTCTATATAGCTACTGGTGACATAGTTTAATGAATTCTACAAATGAAATGCCCCAGACAAAATGCTTCTCCTTAAAATACCCTGAAATTGTGGGTACATTTGTATTATAGAGTTGATAGAAGTGTGAACAAGGCAGGTAGGGATATAGGAATTAGCCAAGTGTTTCACATGCTTCTGTTAGTCTGGTAGGGTGTTTGTTATGGTTTAATTTTAAGGCATAGCTTTAATAAGCTCTCTGCATATGCAGTGCTGAGTGGTACCATTTTTGCTTTTGCCAAAAGCCTTTGAGCACGTATATGCCAGACACCATGCCAAGTGCTGCAGGCACAGAGTAGAGTGGTGGTTATGAGCATTGGCTTTGACATCAGAGAGATGTTGGTTGAATAACTGGCTTTGCCACTTTTAAACTACTTTTACTTAAGCAAGCGACCTAATCGCTTCTAGCTTCCTTCCTTTTCCATTCATTTTCATGTTCAGTGAAATGTTTCTGTAGCCCAGACTAGACACTGTACTTTAATAGTTGGATGAAATGAGCTTGAATCTTATTAAATAGTTTGTATAAGGTCCAATGTCCCATCTTGTGAACTCTGAGGATCTCATGCATGCTGTCCCATGCAAATGTAGGCATGCCTGTGAACTTCACCCCAAAGCTTTTGTGTGGTAGACTATGTTATAGGTATGGGAGGCAGAGACAACTTCATTTCATTAATAGAGACAACTAAAAATTGAATATTAGACATCCTTGCACTTAGGAAAAGCTTTGCCCATTTCTGTACCTTAGGTTCCAGCTGTTACCAAAATTATTTGGCAAGGCCACCTGCATGGCTGTATAGTTTGTGCACTGCACAAAAGAATCTGGCCAAGGTTAGCAAGTGAGGGTAAAATCCAGCCTGTGACCTGCTTGTCAAGCTGTGAGCACTACTGAAGTGCTGTGTTTATTCAGATTCTCTAATTAATCCACCCAGATGGGACACTTACAAGTAAGTCACACAAGGGCCATGTAGTTTGGTCATTTTACTCTCTTGTACCCCTTTCTTTTCCTCTCTGCTCTTTATATCTGAAGAGTAATAACACAGATTCCTTCTATAAGCCCATATTCCTTTAGCCTAAACCCTTGGGACCACACATTGGTTTTCTGAATTCAGAAATTTCCAGAATATAGAAAGGTACGCATACCCTGTGTTATGTAACAACTCCAGAAGGGCCTGGGAAAGCACTCTGTAATTAAACACATTAATATTTTCTTGGCAAAATGCATGAATATTCACACTAAGTAGAATGAATAAAGACTATAAATAGTCAAGTCTTGCCACCAAGTGAGTTCAAGTCAGGTCAGGTTTTGCTGCCATTGTGTGTTGAGAAAACTTTCAGTTTTCAGAGTTTTGGGGGTTTCAGAATTAGGGATTATGGACTTGTGTTTTCTAATGCAGAGTTACTGGAGTCTCTCTGGTTTCTACACACCAACTCAGTCACCTTCTGCCCGTCCAAAGCTGTGTGGCAGATTTGAAATGAACTTTCATGATAGTCTGATTGCCTGGATTAGGTCTTCAGACCAGAGGATCCTAAATTTGGGCGCCTATGAGAATAATCTGAGGAGCTGGTTGCACCTCAGATCAATTAAATCAGAATGCCTGGGGGGAGGGGCTACTTTTTGAAGATCTCTGGGTGATTCCAATGTAAAGCGAAGTCTGGGAACCTCTGGCTTTGGTGTAAAGTGGAAATCATTTGCAAGAGTGCTGGGGTGGGTCTCCTAATCACAGGGAAGGCTAAGCTGAGGCTGGAGCATGGGACTCAAAAGCACTTTTTGTACTTGCCTAGAGGTGAGTGAGGAATTAAGGAGGACCACCACTAGCTTGTTGCCCTCGGGGAGGGTGCCTGGGCCTGTGTAGGACAATAGGTCACAATAACAAATTTAGCCTGGGACAGTCCAAAATAAGACTCTGATGGCCAAGTGGAAACCTGCCAGGAGAACCTGCTGAATCTCCTTGCCTCTCTGGCTTCCATCCTGTTTCAGGGTCTGAATCTCAGTGGTTCATCTCTTATTATGTGTGAGGACCCTCCAGGCTGGAAGGTGGAATTGAGCTTTGCCATGTTACTCTTGCTACTTTCTATGATAAGGGCTCATACTCACCCTGGCTACAGTCCAGCTTCCTTTTGCTACTCATCCCACTTGATCTGATTTTGCCTCCTATGTCTCTCCCCTCCAGCCTTGTCCATTCAGCTGACATTCTAGAAGACCTCTGGAAAGTTACAAAGCAGGCAGTGGACAAGTGATCAAAATCATCCAGGCTGCTGAAAGCCAGACCAGCAGTTAGGGGTGGGTGAACCTCAAGAAATGTAGAGCAAGGAGAAGCAAGGGAAGAGATGCATGATATGGTTTGAACTATGGTTCAGCAAGTTTTCACTCACCTCCCCCTCACTTTCCCACTCTGTTGATGTTGGGCTTTGCTGCATGACTTTCTTTGGCTGGGTGAATGTTAGCAGAAATGATACAAACAGAGACTTTAAATGTGCTTGTGTTATTGGGCATACTCTCTTACAGAATACACTCTAAGGAAAGAATGTCTACCCACTCACTGCTGCTTCAGCCTGGGACCTAGAATAAAGAGACCTGAGCCCCATCCACAGCTTAGAGCCAAGCCAGACCACTAGAAGCAGAGTGAACCACCCCAGAGAACTGTGAGTGAAAAAAATACCTGTTTTTGTTGAAGCCACTGAGTTTTGGGGTACTTTGTTATGTTGCATCATTGTAGCAATAGCTGACCCATACTGAGGGAAATTGAGGGCACAAAGGTCATTCCTGCCTCAGCAAGGAAGTCTCTCTACATTTCAGTCTGGACTTAGGGCCAGTCCTAGTGTACAACTAACTAGCCTAGAGCTGTCAGGTAAAAGCAGATGAATCCCATTGGGTTGCTAATATGTATGTTAGCTCTAGATGGGACTGGGGTGGGGGCAGTGGAGAGGACTAATTTTGAAAGTTCCACATTCAGAATTTGTTGTAAGTGGAAATGAATCTGAGTGAGTAGCTCAGCAACTCTTTTTTATAAAAAAAATTTAAGTATCTTGTTCCACACCACAGCAAGCAGACAAGCTAGACCAGAAATCAATCAAAATCAGTCATTTCTCAGAAATATTCCCTGCACCTCTTCCCCCATGAACTGTCCTCAATCCTTCTATTATTGTTTTAGAGTGTCAGAAAATGACCTGAAGTGTGGTTGTGCCTTTTATGTTTGTCTTTATAGAAAGAAGTCTGACCTTAGCCTCCGGCATAAGAATGATAAATAAAAAAAGATTTAAATCAAACAGAACCTGATAGTTCAATCCAGTTCCTTTTTTCTTTCTTCTCAGATGACCTTGTCTTAGTCTAAACTGTGGGAAAATAAATTCACTATTGTTTAATTCAACATTAAAATACTGTATGAGTGAATGAAACTTTTCCTAATTAAATTTGACTACTTTACATAGTGTGATGAGGGATAATTTGGATTGCACAAGATGTAGGTAGTAGTGAATAAAAGGATTCTTATGACCAAAGAAATTAGGGAAATGTTCGCTTAAACATTTAACAGCTACCTTAATTGCAGGACTTTTCAGAGCCTTTGCTAAGCCAGTGGACACTTTGAGTCTCGAAGGATAAAACATTTCCTAAGTTCAGTTGACAATGAAGCATCCTTCCCCCTCGTCATCTTTTGGGAGTAGTGTGGAAAATGCTTTAGGAGATGTGTTACATAAATGTCTGGGTTTGTAATAATCTCTTCTATGATTTTCAAAGGTTAGCCCTGAAGCAATGATAGTGAAAGGGTACCTTCCTGGAGTGGAGATCCTTGTTAGCCTCTGCCTGGTTTCCTAAAACTGTGGTCACCCTTTTATCAAGGACTATATGTCTCTCTCCTCTCTTTTCCTGGGACTACTCCTTAGAATGCATGGAATGAATCTGGCAAGCTTGTTAATGTCTAGATATTTATAAATATGTAAATATTTCACCACTGCTGCCTTCCTCTGTACAATGCAAGCTCCCTTGTGAAGGTATTTGTACTGACAGAGCTCAAATCTGCTAGCACCCCCACATCTGTCACTGTCTTTCTCCTGGAATTTAATTGGCAAGAGTGACTTGCGGGACTTTATTTGTTAGCATTCTAGAAGGGACTCTTTCTCCAAGGGTTCCTGTTTCTAGTGTCTGATTTTCCCCTGTGCTACCAAGAGGGGCTTCTAAGCCCAAGCCCCTCACACAGGACCTGCCATGTCCCCACATCTCACCCCATTGGTATATAACCCCTCTGGGTAGTTCTAGGTCCCTCAAGCCAATGTGACTCTCATCATCGGGGCAGTGTTCTTTCTTCTATCTAGATAGGAAGGCACACCGGCTGGGGCAAGAGGCATATTGGTGGGGGGAAGATAAAGATAAAAATTCCAGGAGAAGAATTTTCCCCAACATAAGTTGAATTTTTGCCAAGGCAAAAGAAGTAGCATTTTGGGGGTGGGTGAGTATCCCCATCTTTCATCCATCATTCTGTGGAGTCAGGCTTGATAATTTCATTTGGTTGACACTTTCTAGTGCATGCCAGGACCAAGGAGCTTAGACACAAGAATTTAAAATTGCCTTATGAGAAAATAATGAAGAAAAAAGATCACTCGCCTACAAAAGAGAGAGATGGAGAGATCGAAGATGATCTTTGACTATGGGCTAGAGCCCTCCTTGATTTGGGGCCATGACACAGAAGTAGATTTGTGTCAATGCAAATCCAACTTCCAGACCACATTTTGCATTCACTTTGCTTTGCTTTAAAACTGCAGGTAATTGTGTGGAAGTTGACATTTTGAGCTTTGGTTTTTTAAGAACTCCCATTGAATCCCTGTGAAAGCAGATTATTAGAAGGGGAGTTACCTTATGGCTTGGAGTGGTATGAGGCTCCACACATGCCCGCAAACAAGTCCACTTCCTCCGTTAGTATTCCTCAGTATAAATAGGTCTCTCAGAGCAGCTTTGGGTCTTTTAATGTATGCAAAGAGACCTGTTTTCTGCTTGTCATAATGTTTAATTGTAGCAGGTAGCTTTCCTATCACAATTCTGAATAACCATTGAACTTAACTTTGATTTGCATTGTCCTCATTTTCCCATTTATTAGCAAGCATATTGGCTCTGCCAGAGTCATGTAATTATCTTTGTGTCTGCCAGATTAGGGCATATGGTGTATTATTTTGGGAAGGCAGATAATGCTCCCATTTGGAGCAGTATCCGGGCAGTCTGAACATGCCTTAGAAAAGGTTTCTGTATAAATTAATTTCCCCTCTCAACTGTGTAACGACAGTATATTAATTTTTTGCTCTTTGAGGCATGCAGACTTAACTCGGAGAGGATTTTATAATGGTCTCCCATGATACCATTGGTTCGGCAATTTGAATATGTTAGCCTGGAGATTTTTTTTAAAAGAAAGCAAGCTGACAATCTGGTGTACCTCTTAGAAAAAAGCCACCAAATCAACAGCATTGGGCCCAAAGAACAAAAAGAGAATTGTAAGATGTTTTCCACTAATTTCTGAACATCAGGTGCTGTGTCTGAGAAGGGGAGACTGTCTGCTGGAGGTAACGACATCAAAGCATCCGTTGATGACTCCAGCTGGATCTCTCCTGTGGAGTCAAATCGCAGTCCATGGCTCATATTTTGGAAACTCAGAGATGTGCCCTTCAAGATACCTCAACCTGCAAAAAATTGGTCATGCACAATATTTTTAGGAAAAAAAAAGAGGATTTTCTTCTTATTCTTTGTTCACTGAAGTGCTATATTAAAGGAAGATGATATCTTCTAAAGGTAACCAGCCTACAAAGGTGACCTGCTTTTGTAGGTTTTCTTATGGCACTTTTTTCTCAGCATAAGGGACCCTTAGTTCACCTGAGTAGTTGACCTTTGAGAATGCTTCAGCCACCACTTTCTACTTCCTGGTTTCCACCATCACATCTGCTAAGAATCAAGCGGTAGTTTTCAAACTCTGGATCATATCAGAATCACCCAGAGGGCTTGTTTGGAGAGATTGTTTGGTCCAAGTCCCAGAGCTTCTGATTTCTGTGGTCTGGACTGGGGTCAGGAATTTGCATGTCTGCTAAGTTCACAGGTGATGCTGACATTTCTGGTCTGGTGACCACCCTGAGTGAGCCACTGGTGTAGGTAGGGGCCAAGCCTACGGACTCTGAACTTGAATTGCCAGAGTTCAGGTGTAGGCAGTCATTGATTTTAAGACACTCTGTTAACAGAAGTACACAACATATCAGAACTGTGCCCTTGGGGTCATGGACAGTAAGGGTAACCTGGGACCTTTAGATTCTCTGTGCTTCAGTTCCTCAGTTGAGAATGGGAATAGTAATACCTAGTTTATACAGTCGTTTTGAGGATTCAATGAGATAATACTCAAAAGGTATAGAGAGCATGCCGGACTCAGCAAATACAACACAGGAGTAGCCATTATAACATTATTATTATTCCAGTAATACACTTAGAATGATATGATTTAGCCCCTGAAGGGACCTTAGAGACAATGTGGCCCAACTCTTCACTCTGCCCTGTATTTTTAGGAAAGAAAAGGGGGTCACAGAGGTGGAATAACCCACCTAATGTTCTATGAAGAGCTACAACTGGTGCCAGAACACTCCTCCCTTAATTCTGATTTCAGTACTTTTTCAAAACATCATGCTGATTACTATGCTTTTAGAGATTTGTTCACAAATGATCATTCAGTTTATATTAAGGATGTTTTGATCTTGTTCAGCTAATTTAAGATCAGGGAGATCTGGGAAAGTACAAGAGCTATGTCGTAATAAGAAGTTAATTTGGTGTCTGGCTTGAGAACAAGTTCTTTGCACTTAATCCATCACCTTGTTCCACAAGGGCCCCAGGATAAGTGTGTTTGGTAGAAAGGCTCTGTTTTCCACTCTGGGTGTTATCATTCTAAAGGCTGTTCCCTCAGTCTCCTTAGAAGTAATTATTTTATTTTTGTTTCACTGGTGGTTGGGCTTGTGTAGGGAAAAGTCACTAGTCTCTCTCTCTCTCTCTCTCTCTCTCTCTCTCTCACACACACACACACACACACACACACACACACACACACACACACAGCTTCAGTTTATTTTGAATGATTGCTCCCAAGGACTGCCCTGACCGTTGAGGAGTGACCAGATTGTTTGCCAGTGGACCTTTCCCACATATGGTTTATAACATGTGTTCATCCATTTTAGAGGCTGAGAAAATCACTAGGGCCAGCCAAAAGGTTGAGTTTGTGTTGGTTATTTGAACCACTATTATAATAGCCAACAGTTATACACATAGTGTATATATATGTATGTTTATTATCACATATATTTGAGGAGCCTGGGAGACAGGTACACAGAAACATAACCAGGCTTTAGGTATTTGAGTAGGAGCTGGGGATAGGTAACTGTGTAGATTCATGAGTCATCATTTTGTAGCTCAGAGTCTTTGGCTATAGATGACATCAGTCTGGGCAGTGCATGACTCCTTAAAAAGAATGTAGGAGATCCTATTCAGATAATCATCGATTGCCTGTAGTTAGTTAGGCTAATTTATTGCATATTTCTCTGTATAGAGATTTCTGAAATAACTCTGGATAGTACTCACGTTTGTTTTATTTTTAAATTAATGTTTTGTTTTAGAATAGTACAGATTTATAGTCAAGTTACAAAGAAAGTAGAGAAAGTTCCTGTATACCCCATAACCATTTTGCCCTAATGTTAGCATCTTGTTATATTAAATTACTATGGTGCATTTGTCACAACTAAGGAACTGACATCAGTACATGACTATAAACAAAACTCTATACTTTATTCAGATTTCACTAGTTTTTCTCTAATGTCCTATTTCTGTTCTAGATCCCATTGAGGGTACTACATGACATTTAGTTGCCACATTTCTTTGGGCCCCTCTTGGCTATGATAGTTCTCAGACATTCAGACATTCCTTGTTTTCAGGAGTACTGGTCAGGTATTTTGTAGAACGTTCCTCAGTTTGGGTTTGTCTGATGTTTTTTTCACAGTTAGACTAAAGTTCTGTTTTTTGGGGGGTGGGGTGATAATGATAAACTTGATCACCCGGCCAAGGTATGACTTTGTAAAATAACTGTTTTCTCTTTCTACATACTCTACTCATTGGCAGCAAGCCACTAAATGCAGCCTATGCTCAATGGATGGGGCTTAAGTTCTATTTCCTTAAGGGAGGAGTATCTACATACAACATTTAGAGTGTGTCTATCCTGGAAATTGCCTTTTATCCATTTGTTTATTCATTCAGTAATTTATTTACATCAATATGGTCTCATGGATGTTTCTTTTACATTTTGGATTTTAATTCGATGCTACATTATTTATTTTGTTTCTTAAATTGTTCCATCTTGGGGATCCCTGGGTGGCTCAGCAGTTTAGTGCCTGCCTTTGGCCCAGGGCATGATCCTTGAGTCCTGGGATTGAGTCCCGTGTCGGGTTCCCAGCGTGGAGCTTGCTTTTCCCTCTGTCTGTGTCTCTGCCTTTCTCTCTCTCTCTCTCTCTCTCTCTCTCTCTCCCCCCCTCTTTGCCTATCATGAATAAATAAATAAATCTTTTAAAAAAATTGTTCCATCTTTGGTCTTTGGGAGCTCTTTCAGGTCGACTCTTCTATTCCTTTGACATATCCTCATTATTATTATTTTTTTTAAGCACTTTCTTACTTTCTTATACTACAAGAAGCTCCTGGATCATCTTGTATATTTCCTGCCCCAGTCCTAGAATCAGCTATATCTCTAAGAAACTCTAGTTATTTTATTGAAAAATGATGTTATAAATCAAGATCTTTGCTCTAGGTGAGTTGATGGTGCTTTCATATAATCTCAGCTAAGGAAAACAGTTAATTATCTGTGGATTTGACTAACAGTCCTATGGGGCTATTCCAAAATTTGACAAAGTCAACAAGGAAAACTTTAGAACACACAGGAAGAACTTCTTTTTAAGAGTAAACTTTTGGGTATTAGGGTGTAGGGTAGCTTCTTATTCTTTATAGCAGGAAAAGGTCTTTTTTAAAGCAATATTTTTTAAGGGGGGGATGTTATTTTTTTTCAGCGTTCTAGTCCTCAAAATCTTGGCTATAATTGTCGTATCAGTCCATCTCATTCTGCTATCTCTTTATACCAGTATCTGCTGAATATCTGTATCTTGGGACTTGAAGCAAATTACAGGAAGATTAGTTTGGGGATGACTAAGGACTTATATTATTAAAGACTTTTATGACAACACTTTTCTTTCTATCCTATAAGTAATGACCATCACCCAAGTTTATGGGTCTCAATTAGGAGAGTCAAAAGTGAGCTAGGGCAACAATTTAATTTTAAAAAATTTCGAGGAAACTAACATGTTATTTATGACATTTCTTTATTAAGGCCAACACAGACATGTGCAACACTTGAATGAATTTTAAAGATAAATATTGAGGCTTCACACTTTTTTTTAAAAAAGGGCTTTGTCTCCATACAATGGACAATTCAAGGATTAAAAGAATCAAGTACTACTATATGCTACAGTATGAGTAAAACTCAAAAAGATTGCACTCAGTGGGACGCCTGCCTGGGTGGCTCAGCAGTTGAGTGTCTGCCTTTGGCTCAGGCTATGATCCCGGGATTGAGTCTCACATCGAGCTCCCTGCGTGGAGCCTGCTTCTCCCTCTGTCTGTGTCTCTGCCTCTCTCTCTCTCTCTCTGTGTCTCTCATGAATAAATAAATAAAATCTTTTTTTTAAAAAAAGATTGCACTCAATGGAAAAAGCCAGATGAAAAAAAAATCACATATTGTATGATTCCAATTATATAAAATGTTGAGTAGGCAAATTTTAGAGTAGCCCCATAGGACTGTTAGTCAATTCCACAGATAATCAACTCATTGAGTAGGGGCTGTGGTGAGAAAGGGCATTAACTGTAAATAGATATGAGGGATCTTCCTGGGGTGATGAAAATATTCTAAAACTGGATCATGGTGGTGGTGGTAGAACTCAAGAAATTCAGTGAGTTTATTAAGAATCATTGAATTGTAAATTTAACAAAGTGAATCTAATACTATGAAATTATAGCTCAGTGAAATTATTCACCAAAAAAAAAAAAAAGGTAAGGAAAAGAGATAGAAAAAAGGGCATGGCCCCCAAACCTCTTGAGGTGTAGGCTCAGCTGTTAGGGGTGCTTAGTGGAAAAGCTTAAAAGCACACCTAGTACCTGCAACCTGAAAGAACCTAACTAAGCAATATGTGTTTCACATATTGATAAAAAAGACCATATTTTAAATAATTATGAATCCTATACAATAGATTCTGATATTCATTTCTTACACATTCTCATGAAGGAATTGGTGATAAATCTGAATCAGATAAGATTAAGAATTATTTGTCTTCAGAAAGGGACTAGAGCAATGCTTTTCAGACTTTAGTATGCATAGAATCACCCAGTGATTTTGTTGAAATACAGATTTGATTAAGTAGGTCTGGGGGTGCCACCTGAGATTCTGCATTTTAACAAGGTCCAGAGTGACACTCATGCTGATGTGGGTGTATGGAACATACTTTCAGTAGCAACGAGCTAGAGCTTAGTGGCCAAGAGTTAAGGATTTTCAAACAGAGGAAAATGGATTCATATCTGGACTCTGTAACTCACTTGCAGTGTGGTTTTGTCAAAATGACTCAGTTTCTAGCTCATAAAAAAGTAGGACTAAAACCGTTGTAGCTCATAGGCTATTGTGAGGATTAAATGCATATAAAACACTCCGGAATGGTCCTAGGCACACAGTGACTATTTAAGACAGTTGTCAATATTACTCTCACTATTCTGATGGTGATCATAATTTTATTTGTTTTTGTTGATATTCTGCTTACTCTGGACCCTTTGCTCTGTTTTGGTTTGGTATTAGATTATTTTATTTCTTCGTTCTTTCTTCTCTCTCTTTAGTATCAAAAGATTTATTTATTAGAATTTATAGAAAGTTGTTGGAGTTTGTTTACATGCTTTCAAAAAGGTCATGTTAAGTACCTACTGTTTGCTTAAGAGGCTTGCTTTCCTCCTACATTATCTGCAAAATGTCTGGCCCTAAATTATTCCTTATCCAGAAATGGCTTTTTCTCTGGGTGGAGCTCAGGCTCTTCCGGCCTCTTTGTCCTGTTTGTGTTTTCTGGGCTGTGGAGTAGTGAGGAGTTTTTCAGCTGTTTCCCCCCTTTTTGGGAAGAATAATTTCCTGCTAGGGTTTGAGCTGAAAATGGAATATTTCTTTTGTTGAGTAGAAAGATCCTGGAAGCCAAGACAATTCCTCTAAAGCAACATTAAACATCTCCACCCCCCCATACCCCATCCCTCCCGTTTAATAATTTTTAATATTGTCTCACATGTGAGAGAATTTGTATAGAGAGGCCAATACTTTTGTATTGATTAACCTGTTCTACAAAATGATATCTTGTACATATCTCTTGGTCACATAGACAGTTGATTATTAAATAATTTTGCTTTTCATAAGATACTTAGGTGGATCATACCATCTCTAAGATGATGCATGTGTCCATGTGTGTTTGAGATGTATTTTATTTATTTATTTAAAAAAATTTAAAAAAAAAAGATTTTATTTATTTATTCATGAGAGACACAGAGACAGAGAGAGAGGCAGAGACACAGGCAGAGGGAGAAGCAGGCTCCACACAGGGAGCCCGACATGGGACTCACTCCTGGGTCTCCAGAATCACGCCCTGGGCTGAAGTCAGTGCTAAACCCTTGGCCACCCTGGCTGCCTGAGTTGTGTTTAAAAGTACTCACAATAAGCTGACTACTACAAGAAACAAAAGGAGGCATTTCTTTACTTCACACCAGTGGCCAGAACTTGAATTAAATCAAACTTGGAATGCAAAATCCTGGTATGTGCTCTGAAATCCCTGTAGTGTTATTTTAGATTCCAGAATGATTAACTCATGCTTTAGTAAAAATACTGCTAGGGGATATTTTTCAAAAATCCATTTCATAGAGGTATCATTAATATATCATTAAATGCATGTATTCTAGGTGTACAGTTCATAAATCTTGACAAATATGTGCATAGTGTAATCACCGCCATTGTCAAGATATAAAACATTTCTATCACTGCTGGAGGATTCTTAATCCTGATAAATTCCACTGATAGGTGAAAGGTAAGGCCTACCCCTGTGGGTAGGAATTGAGCTCTCCTAAAAGGCAGGAGGGAAGTCATTCTGGAGGACTAATGAATATGGTTTCACTGCCCAGAAGACGTGATAGTAATGTGCCACAGAAGAAGGAAATGAAGTAGGAACTAGAGCTTTCCATGAGAAGGTCACATGCAAAGGCTTTCCTTTTTCCTATATTATTCTAAATCATATTTAGTATTCTGTGTCAAGTGTTACCAAGTCTTTTTCAAAGGTACAGAATCTATGTGAGTAGAGTTGGCAAGTGTCAAGGCACAGACACCACCAGCTCTGTATCAACCTTTGGCTGAGGGCAGCACAGCATAGGCTGTACTTTATTCAGGTTGAAAAGAGCCTTGGAAGTTCTAGGGTAATCAGGCACAAAGAAATCATGGCCCAAGATGGACCTGAGAATGGTGGAGAGGGAGCATGTGATGAAAAACAGCAGCTGTGGTTTAGACTGACTCAGAGGCAGATGTGAGATGAGTTCAACTCTTAAAATAGGGTTGTCAGACTTAGCAAATAAAAATACAGGATGCCCAGTTAAGTCTGAATTTAAGACAAACAATGAATAATTTTTAATGTAAGTATATCCCATGGAATATTTGGGATATACTTTTTTAAGAAAAGAATTTATTTATTTATTCATGAGAGACACAGGGAGAGAGAGAGAGAGGCCGAGACACAGGCAGAGGGAGAAGCAGACTCCACATAGGGAGCCTGACGTGGGACTTGATTCTGGGTCTCCAGGGTCACACCCTGGGCCGAAGGCAGGCATCAAACCGCTGAGCCACCCAGGGATCCCTGGGATATACTTATTTTTTAAAAAGTCTGTTGTTTATCTGAAATTCAAATTTAACTGACAACTTACCTTAAAAGAAAGAAAGACCAATAATTGGCTTGCAATGTTCATATTTAATCAAAATTATTTAAAGTTTATATACACATATACAAATGATCAAAGAAGATTAAAACTGAAAGACTGTTATATATATATATATTTTTTTTTACCTGACTATGAAGTGAACTTGACATTTTATTTATTTGATTTGAGTCTGATTTCTAGGGAACTAAGTATGTTTTTGATTTTTGATTCCAAACTTGTTTAGTCTTTAGACATCTATTCAAGTGGGATATGGTTTCCTTCAAGAATCTCTTGAATTGGGCACCATTTCAACAAGAACAATTTTGCATCTGTGGATATTTGTTAATAGATAGTGGGTCACATAAGCCAATGACCTTTCTTATTCCTTCCTCACAGTTAAAAAAATAATTTCTATGGAAGTTGTATATGTATATGTTAAAAAAAACTCAAGTAGCTTCAACACTTATAACAAAAAAGTGGCCATCTGTTCAACATTTTTTTATCTACTTTCAACCCCCAGAAATAATCACTTTAAATTTTTTTAGAAATTATTTCAGATATATACCTCCACATCTCAAATAATATTCAAATGTTGTTTTCTCTTAACATTTTTTTTGACTTCCTGCAAGGCAGTTGAGAATTTCTCTGTCTTATACTTCTCTCCTTATTTTCTTTCCACTCCTTCTCTCTGCAATCTATCTAATCTATCACAATTTTTGATTCAGTCAAGAGTTGGTGTTTACACTGTTTCAACTTATAAATGTCATTTGTTGCTGAGAAAGGTAGTATATTATGGTTGCATTTTATATAATTTTTGTTTTTCTTAGAGTTAATAGTTGCCTCTGATTTTTTTCATATTTTTATTGAGGTATAATTGGCATGTAGCATTATATTAGTTTCAGGTGAAATGATTCAACATTTGTATATATTGTGAAACAATCACAATATATGTGATACACACACACACACACACACATATATGTGATATATATGTATATATACAATCACAATAAGTCTAATTAACATCTATCACCATATCCAGGTTACATTTTCTTTTTCTGGTGATGAGAACATTTAACATTTACCCTCTTAGCAACTTTCAAATATGCCACAGAGAATGTTAGTTCTAATCACCATGATGGAATTTTGTGCCTTTTAACTCCCATTACCCATTTTAATGTCCTCTCACCTCTGGCACCCACAGTTGCCTCTGTTTTTACTTTTGATTAGCTTTTGATAGACTTCTCTCAATTTTTTCCCCAAATCCTCTCACTAATCTATTAAAAATAGCAATATTTTGTTTACAAATGATTCAATAATAAAATAATCTGTTCCATTTTTTTTCATTCTGAAAATCTCCCTACAATCTTTTATCTTCCTATTCCATCTAAAATGGTTGATCTTTGGCTTCCATACTGCTATCATCATTAGTCTTCCTTTCACCATCTATTTGAGAATTTCCTTCACTTTATTTTTTTTATTAAATCTTTCTGGAGCTCACATCTTCCTCTCTCTTTTATTGAAACATTGAATAGCTTCTCATCAAACATGTGCATGGGAGGTTTGTTTATTTGAACATTTCCATGTTAGCAAATGTCTTTATTTTAATCTTGTACTTGATTGATTGCTAGAGTTAGTACAGAATTTTAGATTACAAATAATGACCTTTAGAAATTTGGAGGCATTCAATTGTTGCCACTCTTATTTCCAATATTTGTATATGACATATTTTCTCTTTCTCTGCAAATGTTTAGAGTCTTCATTTATCCCAGATGTTCAGATTTTTCATGATGATATGACTTCAATTGAATCTCTTATTATTCACTGTATTTGTCACTTAGAGAACCCATGTCTTCAGTTATGGACTATCTGCTTGTACCATGACCTTGATAATCCTACCATTTTTTGTGTCTTTTGTTTAATTCTGGAATTCATATTAATATGATAATAGGCTCCCTTGCATTATCTAATTTTGTTTTATTTTTCTTCCCATTTACCATGTCTTTGGAAAATCTTTCTTTCTTTCTTTCTTTCTTTCTTTCTTTCTTTCTTTCTTTCTTTCTTTCTTTCTTTCTTTCTTCTTTCTTTTTTCTTCTTCTTTCTTTCTTTCTTTCTTTCTTTCTTTCTTTCTTTCTTTCTTTTTTCTTTCTTTTAGAGGGTGGGGGCAGAGGTAGAGGGAGAGAGAGAATCTTAAGCAGGCTCCACGCCAAGTTTAAGTATGACACAGGGCTTGATCTCATAACCCTGAGATCTGGCCTGAGCCCAAATCAAGAGTCAATTGCTTAACCAACTGAGCCACCCAGGGACCCCAATTGTTCTACTTTCTGTGTAAATTCTATTATTCTACTTGCCAGATAAGTTCATGAAATTTATCATCTAGCCTTTTTATCAAAATCTTAATTTCAGTTAAACATTAAACGATAGCTTTTTATTGTGTGTTGACTGATACTTTTTTATTAGCATCTTATTTGAGTTTCACAAATGGCAATATCTTCACTTAGCTATCTAAAGATATATTCTACAGATTAAAAAAATATTTTCTTTTTCATTTGTTGACTCTATATCCTTTAGATCCTCCTTTTCTGTCTTGGTGTCTTTCATGCCAGAAATCTGCTATAATAACGGAGGAATTTGGCTTTCCAGATATAACCGAGAGTAAGGAACTAGAAGGCAGGCTGGAAACTATGTGTTGTGGGGAGGGGGGTTTTTCACTGGTGGGTTTCATTCGAGGATGATGAGGTAATGAGGAGGCAGTTTTGTTGGGGCTCCCTATATGTCTCAAAAGGTCTGTGTTTTTCAGCTTCCCTACGGAAAAATCTGCTTTCAAGTGGGGTGAGATGAAGGGATGGTAAGTTGTCTGGCTACTATTGTTTTGGGTCAGGTAGAAGAAGAAAAATGAAGTTCTTATTGTTCAGTTTGTGGGTTTTAATTGCCTTGTTTTCAATATCCCTCCAACTCCATCCCTTTGTTCTCTCTTCTTCCACTCTATTTGTTCTTTTGGTTTGGTACAATTTTTTATTCCATTACTGGAATTTCAGTGGGGTGGGAAGGAAAGGGAGAAAATCATGAAGGAGAATCCACTTTTATTTAGAAGTCTAAGACAACAACTTTTCAGAAAAAATACTTTTTAAAGATTTATTTCTTTATTTTAGAGAGGGCAGAGGGGCAAAGGGAGAGGGAGAGAATCTCAAGCAGACTCCCCACTGAGTATGGAGCTGGATGTGGGGCTTGAGCTCATGATGCTGAGATCATGATTTGAGCCAAAAATCAAGAGTTGGATACTTAACCTACTAAGCTACCCAGGCACCCCTTAAACCATCTTTATCAATACAGTTCCCTTAATTTCCATCTAAATAGATTGTGTTGGTTTTAAGGAGTGGAATGTATTCTTCTTTCCAACCAGAACCTGAGCTGAGTGGTATCTGGTTCTATATAGGACCCTGTGTGTATTGAGTTTGGTTTCTAAGTCCCATACTTTAAGATCATCCTTTGTTGTTGGGCTCATTTTATTTTATTGTATTTTTAAATTATTTTTTTAAAAAGATATATTTGTTTATTTGAGAGAGAGAGAGCACACAAGTGGGAGGGGCAGAAGGTAGAGAGAGAATCTCAAGCAGACTCCATGATAAGTGCAGAGCCCAATGTGGGGATCACTCTTCTGACTGTGAGATCACGACCTGAGTCAAAACCAAGAGTCAGTTGTTTAAGCAACTGTACCACCCAAATGTCATAAATTGTTGGGCTCATTTTAATGGATAGAAAGAAAGAGGCCTTCCTGGAAACCACTCAAAATATTGGTGCTGGGAAGTGGGATGATAAAAGACATGTGAACACGATTAGATGTTCAAAGTCCCACTGAGCGCTAAATAGAGATTCTTTGACATTGGGTCCTTTAATCAAGTTTTAAAAAGTTAGGCTGAAGTGAACCTGTACCTTCATTATTAGGAAGTAAGATAGCATTTGAAGTACAATTGTGGAAGCAGTGAAATATATCCAAAAATCCATGAAGCAGCTGCAAGTCTATTATCACCCTTAATGGACTCAAATATAAAGAATTTGATTGAAGTCTTTGGACATCTGTGATTTCTAAACATATCTGTGATAGCTAATGACATTCCCTGGTTATTATTAAGAATATTCCTAGTCTTCCCCAGCAGGAAGAGATTCTTAAGGATGCCTTGATGTGTAATTAGGTGGGAATGCAGTTATATTTCTCTTTGAAGAGTCTGAGGATAATGCTCTAGTTTGCCAGCTGACCTTATTATAAAGCTATTATATTTATGGGAATAGGTGGGGCTTTTGTGATCATATGAGTATGGAGAAAGCAATAAATGGGAACATATTCCATTAGATTGGTGCAGCAATTTTGAAATGCTTGATTAGGTGAGAAAAGAATATCGTCTATTGAGTGCCTACTATGAACTAGGCATTGTATTAGAATATTAAATGCATTATCGTTATTTAAATCTTTGGAATAACCATGTAAGGTAGGAACTATGATTGTATACATTCTATAGATAAGAACACTGAGATCACATAGGGAGTAAGTGGTGGAAACTTATTTGGAAAAGTTAGACTGTATAGCAGATAACATAGGTTCTCTGCCTATTTCTGTAGGATCTGATTTTACTGTGTGTGTGTGTGTGTGTGTGTGTGTATGTGTGTTTGTGTATGCTTCAGTGTGATGTTGTTTTCAATAGTTATCACCTAAGTTCTTTTTCAGAGGACAGCATTTAGGATATTGGAACTCACTTTTTCTGGGAAAGCCTTTAACCAAAAACTGTCAGATGTGAGACTATGAAAGCTCAGCCTCCTTATCTCAAATTGGGATGAGGTGTTAAGTTACACACTCTACACTCATAATTGCTTCCAGGGATTAGGCTACTGTGTCCTTTTTTTTTTTTTTTAAGATTTTTATTTATTTATTTATGAGAGAGACACACACAGAGAGGCAGACACACAGGCAGAGGGAAAAGCAGGCTCCTTGCAGGGAGTCTGATGCGGGACTCCATCCCAGGACTGGAGGATCATGACCTGAGCCAAAGGCAGATGCTCAACCACTGAGCCACCCAGGTGCTCCTGGGCTACAGCTTCTATCTGGGAACTCCACCTGAGGATGCTCCCTTTCCTAGTTTGGACACCTCTCTCTTGCTTTCCTGCCTTTGCTTACTAGGTTCTTCCTGGTGTAGGTCCCTAGTATATCACTTATGTGTGAGTCTTTGTCTCAGGCACTACTAGAAAACTTGGCCTGGGACAGAGTGACTTTTTTACACTAACTGGTTGTGAGAATGCTCTTACCGGACTGGGCTAGACACAAGGGAGACAACCCCATGCTTGCTGTCCTCGCTCTGATGGCACACTAAACATATTTGCAGAAATTTAAACTCTTACCCTGGTCTTTACAACCCACCTGATTTAGATTTAACTTACGACTCTGGCTTCAGCTCCCGTCATAAACTGACCACACTTTTCCAGGCACATGGCCTTCTCTCTGTTCCTTGAATACACCAAACTCATTACTGCCCCAAGGGCCCTGTACCTTGTCATTCCCTTCTCATCATTTATGTCTCAGTTCAAATGACACTATCTTAGAAAAATCTCACTTGGCCACTTTATCTAAAGTAACAGCCTACTCTCACATTGTTAAAAAGAAAATCACCTGATTCTGTTTTCTTTTCTTTCTAGCATTTTTCATCATACAGCATTGCCTCATGGATTTGTTTGCTGAGTTCCTCATTGTTTCTTCGTCTCCATTAAAATGTTACCTCTGTGAAATCAGAGACTGCATCTGTGTTCTGTATTGTGCGCTGTTACATCCCTAGTGCCTAGGGCACTGGCTGTCAGACTGAATACATACGTGCAGTGTGGTGAATATGCAGCCCACATTGAAGGGACAAAGTAAGATCCTTGCTTTAGTCATTTGCGCTCTCTCCTCTCCATTATGTGGTTTGTCAAGAATATCAGATTAGTAGAGATAGAATTAGAAATCTGTGATCTCTATATCTGAAGAACACAGCAAGGACTTCCATGTTACAGGATACAGCCAACCCAGATGGCCACCTGGTGTGGGAATGATACTTGATTTCAATTCAAAGTAAGTCTATGTTGCCCTTTCTGAGGCTTGGTTCTAGAATTTCTGACTCAAAACTTTTATGCGGGCCTGGGGACATCATCCTCCTCTCCCTTCCTCCAAAGGTATTTTTGATTCACTCTACTCCCCCTCCCCCACCCCCTCCCTGCCCCCAGTTGAACAGACAGACCAGCTCCTATTCCCATGTTCTCAATCTAGCCCCTGATTCTGTCCCAAGAGGGGCTTCAATAACATTTCCGTATTTTTAAGTAGATATCTTGGTTCAAAAGTGAGAAGCCTTCACTTGGACACTTGAGCTGCCTAAATGCGGACCAAATGGCTGATTTGTTTTTGTTCATAGTTCATAGTTTTGGGGAGCAATAAGACCCTTGCATCAAGAGTGTCTGTGCACATAACTATATGTGGAAAGAGGAATAATAATAATAGCACTAAATAACTATTCCATTAGTGTATTTTATTTTGTTTTTTAAAAATTTTATGTATTTATTCATGAGAGATGCAGAGAGAGAGGCAGAGACATAGGCAGAGAGAGAAGCAGGCTCCCTGTGGGGAACCCCAATGAGGGACTCGATCCCAGGACCCTGGGATCACAACGCAAGCTGAAAGTAGATGTTCAACCACTGAGCCAACCAGGCATCTCGTCCATTAGTGTATTTTAAAATGAGAAACAGGAAACCAACCCATAGCAATTCTTAGCTGGACCCACACAGCTCTGAGTGCACATGTTTCTGGCATCTGCAACAATATCCTATTACTTCCTCTCTATCAATACTGTTTCACTGTCCATGTATTTATGTCATCAGGTCCCTTCTTCTGGAGAATTTGGGGAAGGTTAACATGAGACCTGGAAAGTCACAGGTCAAAGAGGGGATGGAGCAGTCTAGAGAGGAGGCCAGTTACAAGACCTTTCCTGGAATAGAGAGGAAGGAAAGAGGAAGTGGAGCAGTAAACATAGGTACTCCACATCCAGTTGTCAAGCCAATGATAGGACCGCATGGAAACAGTGCTTGTTGTTAAGCTAAGCCTGGAACATAACATGAGAGGAAGGAGAGTACCACTGGTGCGAGTCAAGATAAGGAAAAAAACAATAAAAGGGAAAATGTATTGTGAAGACTTTGGAAAATGGGTCACCCATTGTACTTTTCATTCATTGATTTATCAGATATTTATGGAGCACTTACCTTGTTTCATCTTGATGATGACCTTTGCTTATGTGTTGAACTATTTGTACCAAGTTCACCAGCTTTCCTGGAAGGTACTGGCAGTTGAACTATTTTGCAATGTAAAGAGTTTCTCTGCTAGATATCCTTCTTAGCCCTCTAACTTCCTTTTGTTGTTTTTTGATCTCTAGTTGGGGAATTGAAGTGGAAGTGGTAGTGAGTGAAGTGGGGAATGAGGTATTTATGGCTACGATGTACTTGGGATATGAATGGACTGGACACTGGACAGGGTGCTGGAGAAGGGGAAGAATCTATGTGGATTAATTCTGGCAAGAACTCAGGGGAGCCTTGGACAAGGAAAGTCTATGGTCCCTAGAAACTTTCTGTATATAATTAGCAACGTGCACTCTTTGATATCAGGGCTGTCCAAAAGCAAAGTTGTTTTGAGAGCTTTTGATGCCTTTTGCCTACCATTTCCTCCAGCTCTCTATCTTCTAAGCATATAATGGAATCAAACTTCCTGGTCTCTTTGTAGTTGTCGGGGCCATATGGCTTATTTCCAGCCAATGACCTGAAATGAGTAGTAACATTTAATTACAGGGTGTAAGACCCTCCTGAATGCTCTGCCATTGGCATCTGCCAACACCAAAATGGGTAGTTGCTTTGTCACCTGGATCCTGGGGTGAAGAGATTGGGGAGCAACACCTCTCAGCTATCTGACCTGTGACATACAGGGAATGTGAGTGAGAAACAACTTTATTGTAACTATCTACTACGGTTTTGGATTGTTACTAAATTAATCTGACCCACACATTCTTAAGAGGGAGGGTATCACTTACAAGGGGATACACGTTGGTTCCCAGAATGGATGAATATTTATAGTATATATATATATATATATATATATATACACTTTAAATAAACAGATATATAGCATATCTATGGCTTAGAAATTTCATGGGGGGATTAAGAAAAAAATGTCGAAAATGAAAGATTCCTTGGGAGGGCGATAATGAAAAATAGGTCTAGTAAACTGATCTAGCTTATCCTGAATGATATAGTTTTAAAAGATATAATCACTGTCATTTCTGTGTCCCTTCCTGTATCCCCCTCCCCACCCTGTCTATGTCCTCTCTAGAACACTTTCAGTTACAAGTTACAAAATGAACATATATTTGAAACTTTTTAGGACAAGTGTATCCTAAATTTTCTCTTCCTTTGTTTCCCTAAGTACTTTTGCATTTTCCAGGCAGATTCCAGATTTTTATTTTTATTTTATTTTATTATTATTTTTAAATATTTTATTTATTTATTCATGACAGACACACACACACACACACACACACACACAGAGAGAGAGAGAGAGAGAGAGAGAGAGAGAGGGAGAGAGAGGCAGAGACACAGGCAGAGGGAGAAGCAGTCTCCATGCAGGGAGCCTGATGTGGGACTCGATCCCAGGTCTCCAGGATCACACCCCAAGCTGAAGGTGGTGCTAAACAGCTGGGCCACCAGGGCTGCCCAATTCTTGATTTTTAACTTGGAGACAACATTCAGTTTATCCAGGGTTTTTATAGTCTCTTGACTTCTCTTGAGTAGAAGGGTTCTTAAAGTTTTCTCAGTGTTCTTTTGTGGGAGATGAGGAAAGGGTAGCCAGGGTCAGCTGGCGTATGGGGAATTTCCAGAGGTTCATCTCGCTTTCAGGAACAGTGAAGAAAGAAGTACATTTAATCTTTTGGTTAAGACACTGAGGGCTGTCATTGAGATCTGGCTAGAAGAATGATTTTGAGTTGAAGGAGGAAGTGTTGAACCCGAGCTCTGTAAGTAAGTAGAGGAGGCAGATGTCTGTGGGGGCACCCTTGGACAAAATGCCTCCCCAACTGGAGAACATTTTCTCCTGCAGTATAAAGTTAAGTGAGCCAAATATAAGTGAGCCCCTGTAATGCGAATCTACTGAACAGCCAAATGAGAAATTAGATCCTTCTTCTAAGGTAACATTCTAGATAATGTTCTGGAGATGAGCTGGTGCTCTGATGGACAGAAAAAGTGGTGGAGAGCATTACAAGAAGCTAAAGCCAAGCCAGAGTGTGGGACCATAGTGGTGCCCTTCTGCTTATTCAGGTGATGCTCTGAGGCTGAAATAGATCCCCTTGGCATATAATCATTGTTCAGTAAATATTTATTAAACTAATGCATACATAAGGGAATACCTGTCATCA